>NW_022106463.1:7232565-7328981 GCF_000313985.2 Echinops telfairi | reverse complement strand
CCCAAGGAAACGCCCATTCATTCGTCATGTGTGACTTGGGAAAGATGTCAAGACTAGCTGTAGGAAGACCCTTTCCCCACAGGCATTGCATGCTCAGTCAGTGGGGAGTGTTTCCCTCTGAAACCCGGCGAACTCTTTCCCGTCTAGGTTACTCTGCAGATCGAGCGTGAGTGTGCGTTCGTTCGCTCAAAGCTGAGGTCAGGAGCAGTGTGCAGAAACGAAGATCAGGCTTGGAGATTGTTAGTGAGAGAGCTGCTTGATGTCGGTGTTTCAGAGGGCTGTAGCTCTTTGACGTTTGTTTCCCCATGGACACGTGTAAGTCACGTGTGGGGTTCCTGGTCCATGTGACCACGCAGAACGCTGTGCAGAGACTTGGGGGTGCGCCCTGCTTGTGCTATTGACTTTGCCTCCAGTGTGTGTGTGTGTGGGTGCTTCCCAGAGCCCTTGGCCTTGCTGTTCTACTTTCCCGTGAGTGTTTACAAGTCCTTTGTATCACAAAGCCCGCGGCGTGATGCCACCGCCTCATGTACCGTCCCCGTTCCAGAGCTCACGCGTGATTATGTCCTGGCTGCTCACAAGACACCCAGGCTCCCCAGAGGAGGGTCGGGTGCCACTTCAGTTCTCAGTCTTTTCTCTGCTGGGACCTCCGAGCTTCCCCTCCAGAGGCTGGCATGTCCGAGTCACCAGTCCCCTCCCTGCGACCATGCTTTCACACAGGCACTGTTTTTACTTGTTTTTCTTCCCCAATAATCCTGTGACCTGCATTTGGTTGAGAGAAAGGGGGTCCGTCTTCACTGGGTGGCCTCTTCGGGGAGTGTGACTGTCAGTGCTGATGACCACGCTCGTAAATGCTGCGTTACAAAGGCACGGAGTTTTTCCCTGCCGGAGATGCTGCCCTGGCCACTGCCCTTTGCCTTGGTTTCTCAGACTGCTGTGACCGTGGAAGTGTCTGAGGTGAACCCTGATCTGCAGGCGCCTGCGCTTCCGGGACCCTCAGGAACTGGTGTGGAGATGGCTGCTCTTGAAAATGCTTCGTCCTGACCCGCGCCTTCACCTGGTGTGCACGCTCTCTAACACACCTGCCCCTCCAGCCCTTTGCTCTAGTGCAGTGGTGGCCCACGAAGCCCCCTCTCCCGTCTTCTGCTGCAGGTATGTCCCTGTCGGCTGGTTCGTCCCCGCTGCATTCCCCCAAGATCACTCCTCACACCTCTCCTGCTCCCAGAAGAAGGAGCCACACTCCCAACCCAGCCAGTTACATGGTGCCTTCTAGTGCCTCCACGCCCGTCAGCAACCCTGTTCCTCAGACGCCGTCTTCCGGCCAGGTGATCCAAAAGGAAACTGTCGGGGGGACAACGTACTTCTACACGGACACAACTCCAGCACCCGTCACTGGAATGGTACGTTGCTTCGCATGGCGGTGGGAGCTCCCTGACCACTGGCCTCTCGCCCTCCTCAAGGGCCGGGTGCCTCCTGGCCACTGGTGTGGTCTCTATGGAAAAGCCACCGTGCCAGTCCTTACCTGGGTGAGCTGCCTAGTCTCGCCCCGCTCTCCGGAGCCATGTGTTGGTGCTGCTGCTGCAGGACCCCACTCTGTGCTGAGCACAGCTGCTGACTCATCCGAGATGGGGCTCCGCTCCTGCTCTGGTTTAGTGCTGGGTGGCATCTCTTACCTGTTGGTCACCTCAGGCTCTGAGCTGGACCTGCCTTGTCCTGACATCAATGTATAGAGACAGTGTGATCTTTCATACAAAGTCGGGGTGTGGAGATAAGGTTAAGTCTTATCAGAAGCTTGGGAAGCACACTGATGAAGTGATTTAAGGAGCCTTCGCCGCTGAGAAGAGAGCGGGTCGTTGTTCAGGAGGGCAAGGCTCAGCCACAAGGACACTGGGTTGTGGGCGAGGCAAGAACTGGGGAGGGCGAGGGCAGATTGAAGGGATCAAAACCTGCCTCCAAAAGCCCTGAGAGAGGAAGCGCGTCCCATGAGGGCAGCACCCCAGGTTCAGTTCCCTGGGCCTCCCAGGCTCACTTTAACACTGCAGACGAGCAGGAAGCAGGTGACGACCACACGGAAGGAAGTGGGAGCTGGGAGACCTCTCTGCGCCAGCCTCACAGACAGGCAGCGTTTAGGCAGCAGATGCTGGTCTTCCAGGAGGAAGAGAGGTTCATCTTGGTGAACTTTCACCCCACCCCCTTACTTAGACTGAACCTTTAGTCTGAGTTTCACGAGCAGAGGCTCTCGCTGGTTTCCCTCTCAGCTCTGCCCTGGTTTTGCGCCTGCGCGACCATGGTGTGCGCGCAGGCCCGTCTCCCCGTCACATGAGGAGGAGTGCTGCCTGACCCCTTGGAGGAGGCACTGTGCAAACATCATTCCTGGAGGGACGCAGCTGCCACGGAAAGCTCTCGGAGCGCCCCACACCCCGGCTGCCCCTTTGGGCAGAAGCCTGGCACCGCTCACAGAACAGGCTGCACACGTGCTGTCCTGCGTTCTTGGTTGCTTGAGCCGAGGGGGTGGGGATGCTCAGGAAGTGTCGGGGGGAATCCCGTGATCTTCTCATTCCACTTCCCACGAACTTCCTGACACCTCCTTCTAGGAATCCCAGCAGTGTTTTCCTTGTGCTGCTCACGCTGTTTTATAGTGAAGTATATTATCGTTTCATTGAACAGTATGGATAGAGGGGACAAATTTCATTTCCTGAGCGAATTGACTTTTATACTTTGGTTTAGTTTATTCGGAAGAGCTTTGGTCACAAGACAATTTCTGGTCCCTCTGTTGGGCTTCAGTGCAGCATCTTTTAAAGCAATTTTACTTGTACGGCCACTGTTTACAGGTGTGCCATGGCAGCCCTGCGGCAGGTAGGCCAGACTCTGCCATCTTGTAGAAAACGAGAGCAGGGGCACAGGATGTTCCCTCCCTACAGATGGAGATGAAAGCAGACCTGGGTCTTGCAGGGCCACTTCGTGGCTGGCACCCAGAGTAGAGTACCAACTTGAGCAGCAGCCATCACCTGGGCTCGGTTTGAGAGTGAGAGGCGGGAGGGAGGGGCAGTGTGTCAGGGTTGAAAATGCAGACCGATGGCAAACGATGTGGGAGACCTGCTCGGGAAGGTGCTTTGGTTCGGTCTTCCTGGGTCAGTGGGTAGGGGAAGGGCGTGGACAAGCGGCAGGATGAGAGGTGAGAAGCTGGGCACTGACTTGGGGAGCTCTGTGGTCCTTTGTCGGAAGGTCAGTATGCCACAGCACCTTCTACTGGCTGCAGAGTGAGCCGGCCCGCTTGACTTGGGTATTTTCCAAGTGCTCATAACAAGTGTACACAGGACACTTGGTGTAGACTTGGAGCCCTGATGGGTGTAGTTACTCAGTGCACTGCCATGTGTAAGGTCAGCAGTTTGAAACTACCAGTCACTCTGAGGGAGAAAGACGGGGCTTTCTGCTCCCATAAATGAATTCCGTCACAGAAACCCACAGGACAGGGCTTCCCTGCCCGATGGGGTCGCTGTGAGTCAGCGTCAACTGGATGGCAGTGAGCTAGGTTTTGGGGGAAGCTTTAGTCTAGATTGGCCACCAGCCAGCCCATCAAGAGAGCATTTATTTGGGCAGCCAGGGAGATGTTCCTCTCGTTTTCTGAAGATTCCCCAAACACCCTTAATAATCACCGCTCTCTTCCTCTCTCCCCGTTACTTTTAAAAACGCCTCCAAGCTGTGGGTGAGCCATTTCTCCCAGAGCTGCTCTTCCTTCTGGTCGAAACCCATCCGTTTGCCGTTTTTGAAGAGATGTTGTCTTTTCCCTAGAGTTTAAAAAAAACACAAAAAACACAAAAGACCGTTGGCGCACCTGGGATTCCTTGTGGAAGGACGTGCTGTCGTCTGGCGGCGCCTCGAGCGCGGTGCCGTCTCGGCCGTGGTGCAGGCCTGGCCGGTGTCCCGGTTCGAGAGAACGCGTGTCAGCAATGGTAACGCTTGTCGACCGAGAAGCTTTGGTCATGGCATCTCCCCCTCCCTACCTTTTTAGGTATATCCAAACTATCATATTTACCCTCCAGCCGCACCTCATGTTGCTTATATGCAGCCCAAAGCAAACGCACCTTCCTTCTTCATGGCTGACGAACTCCGGCAGGTATGCTCTCAGACTTCCTAGGGGCGCACTGATGTCTGCTGTGCATTGGGGCGAGCCGGCCTGAGCGAGGGCAGAGCTCTGGGCAGGGCCCCGCGGGCACCCTGAGAGCCTCTGGGCCCAGGCCTGCGTTGCTAGAGCAGGGTAGCAAGGTAGCGTCAAAGAGTTTGTGTAAAAATGAAAATAAGATTTAGAAGAAAACAATGAAGCAGGAGAATGGAGTATTTCCACACTCTTTGACGCCCCCTTCCGGGATGCAAGACACGGAATGCCAGTGTTCGGTGGGCGCCCTGGTTTTGGACTTCATAGCTCTGGGACTGGAAGGGCCTCGAGAAGCACAGGTGCAGCGAGGAAGCACAGTCATGGCGACTCCCCGCGGCCCTGGCTCTCAGTCGGCTGTGGGAACACGGGCCCACTCTCACGGCACTGATGTGGCTTCACGAAGCCGCCTTTGTGAAGTCAGCTTGCCAACAGTTGGGCATTCTTCCCTAAAAAGTCCATGTTCTGCTTCTCAGTGGCGAGAGTGTGTCTCTCAGGAACCAGCCTCAACAGGGTGGTGCCAACCTGGCGTTTTTAACAAAAAGCCAGACTGTGCTCTGGGTGATGCCAGAGCCCGTCCCCTCCGCCCCCCCCCAGCCCCGCCTTCCACACTGCAGCCGGGCGGCATAGCTAAGGCCGGCTGTAGACGGGTGCCCATCACTAGAAAGGCTGCCTCATGGTTTGGACATGAGGGCCTTGTACCACTTCTGGTGCCCGTGTTTCACCTCCTGTAGGGACTGTAGGCGCCCGGCTGCCCAGAGGCTGTGTGCCCACCCCTGCTATTCTTGTGTCCTCGCAGGAGCTGATCCACAGACACTTGATCACCATGGCACAGATGGACCAAGCCGACATGCCAGGTAAAGAGAGCAGCCTCCTTCCTCTAGAGCAGTGGTTCTCAACCTGTGGGTCGTGACCCCTTTGGGGGTCGAGCGACCCTTTCACAGGGGTCGCCCGATTCATAACAGTAGCAAAATCACAGTGATGAAATAGCAACAAAAATAATTTTATGGTTGGGGGTCACTACAACATGAACTGTATGAAAGGGACGTGGCATTAGGAAGGTTGAGAACCGCTGCTCTAGAGGCTGTGGCTATGGCCATGGCCATGTGGGCAGGCCACTCCAGACCTGGACTCCTGTTTACAAGCTCATAAATCTGTTTGAAATCTGCCCTGGAAGAACCCCAAGGCGGCACTGGGCACCCAGCATCCTCCAAGTGCTGGTGCCTGTCACAGTGTTTTTAGGACAAGCTTTGCAGGGATGGGCTTCCCTGTGAGCTGCCACGGGTTATTGGAATATAGAATTGCACCTAGGGCTTACGAAACCGACCAGAGCCACTGCCATCGAGTGGGTTCCGACTTACTGCCACGGCCCTGGTTATAGGCTCTCTGTGGAGTGGCTGCTGGGCTTGAGCCATGGCAGAGCCTCACCACAGCAGCACCACACAGCGAATTTGAACAGGGGGCACCTCAGCAAGACTTGATTCTGACGGTGCCTGCCAAGGGGCGATCTCGAGCCCCAGTCCCAGGGAGTGCCGGCTCAAGTTTAGGTGGAACTGGAGAGACTGGTCTGTGGAGCATCCAGGTTGGGAGATGCATGTCTGAATTATTTAATCCTGCCATGTGAGAGCCCAGCCATGCGAAAAGGCAGGGGCGGGAAAGAAGAAGCAGCAATTGGAAGACACAGTGGAGATGCCGCCTGCCGATGATGTGATTGTAGATGAGGCAATGCTGGAAATTAAAGCGTTGAATGTGGCATATCATGGGGCTTCAGAAAGGGCATGGGGACATATTCCCCACACAGATTTTGAAGCCCCCTCGTCGGTGCCTGTTTATTCCCGTGAGCCAGAGACCAGAAGAAGCAAACACAAACAGCCGCCAAGTCATTTGGAACGCAGAGTGGCTCTAGGCGACAGAACAGAGCTGCCCCATTAAGTCTCACAGGCCTTTGTGGCTACGGCAGCAGACCGACAAACCTTACTCCCTCGGGGCAGATGGTGGGTTCGAACCACCAATCTTCCAGTTAGGAGCCAGGCGCTTAACCACTGCGCCACCAAGACCTTTGAGACCAGTGGCCACTTATTCCGCAATACAATGGAAAGAACACGATTCTCTTAGTTCTCTAGTGCTGTTACTGCAACAGATGTTGGGTCGAAGGTTCAAATCCACCAGCCACTCCGAGGAAGTAGGATGAGGCTGGCTGCTCCTGGAAACACTTTGGGGCTCAGAATTCATACGTAGGGTAGCGATGGTTCAGGATCGACTCGATGGCAGTGGGGGTTCTGCCCTGCAGTCCTGCTATGAAAAAGCCCCAGGACTGGATTTGGGCTGCACAGTGTGTGGTGGAGGTGGGGGGAGCGGGGGGAAGGAGGTGTCTCACAGTGCATCAGCAGCGACTACCCGGGCATCACACCCTCTCAAAACCATGGTGCCACCGCCACCGGCTGCTGCTGTGTGTGCAGGCCTCACTGACAGTCTGTCCCGATCAGTGATGCGATGAATCTCGCTCTCTCCTTGGAGTGAATGCCTCTAGTTGCACTTGCCGCGCCAGCACGTGGCATTGTAAGATTTATGATCTAGGTGGCCCACGACGACGAGAGGCTTCAGAAAGTGCCTTGTTCAGAGGCAGGCGCACACCGTGCGTACTTATTTCTGCTCTTCGGTTTTTCATGGTGCCTGATCTCGTGGCTTTAAGAGAAAAAGCACGCACACATTTTTAAAACTTGGAGTCAGCATTGACGCAGTGGCAGTGAGAACTTGGCATGCAGATTTTACCCCAAGTGAAATCTGTAAAAGGAAACACACCAGCCACTGTGAGCGTCCGTGAGACAAGTGACCTCGAGGCGCCAACTCAGAGGCTCCCAGGGTCTTGTGGGAAACATGCTGTGCGTGAAGCTCATTCCTATTGCTTCTCATACCCGGGCTCTGGCAGTTGTTGCGAGTGTTAGACGCCCTTGTGCAGTGGGAGAGAGAGAGAAGTGTGTGGTGATTGGCTCTCTCACTGCTGTGAGGTGTGAGCTGAAAGCTGTTTTCCTGCATTTCTCTAGCCGTCCCTTCGGAAGTTGACAGCTACCATAGCCTGTTCCCTCTGGAACCACTGCCACCACCCAACCGGATCCAGAAGTCCAGTAACTTTGGGTACATGACATCTTGCTACAAAGCCGTCAACAGCAAGGATGACCTGCCCTATTGCCTTCGCAGGATCCATGGTGAGGGTGCCCCCAGGGCTGGGGCGCTCTGCCTTCCTATTGGGGATGCCCAGAGGTGGCTGCCTCCACAGCCCCCAGGAGTAGTAGGGAATTTCTCTTGGGCAGGTTTCCGGCTCGTGAACACCAAGTGCATGCTGTTGGTGGACATGTGGAAGAAGATCCAGCACTCGAACATCGTGAGCCTGCGGGAGGTTTTCACCACGAAGGCCTTTGCCGAGCCCTGTGAGTCAGGCTCCTCCTGCGGGGTCGGGTTGGGCCGGCCCGGGCATGGCTTGGGCCGCTGACAGGCAGTGCTGAGCACAGGTGCTCTCTTTCAGCGCTTGTTTTTGCCTACGACTTCCACGCCGGGGGCGAGACCATGATGAGCCGGCACTTCAATGACCCCAATCCTGATGCCTATTTCACCAAGAGAAAGTGGGGTAAGGAGAGGACCCCCGTCTTTCCTCCGGTGGGTGATTCATTTACCAGAGACATCAGGAAACACAAAATAAATCTCATTGCCAACTCATAGCCACCCCACAGGACAGGGCAGAGCCTCCCCTGTGGGTTTCCGAGACTGTAACTATAAAAGAAAAGCCCCGTCATCTTTCTGCCTTGGGGCGACTCATGCTTTTGAACTGCTGACCTTGAGGTTAGTGGCCCAATGAATAACCTGCTATGCCTCCAGGGTTCCCTTAGGAAATAGTGCGGGGACATGGTCTGAAGAGCTGGATCATGTGGTTGCTTCCTCGCAGCTGTTTGACACCCCTCATAATGCATTGTGGTTATTGTGTAATTCCTGAGCCGGACTCCAGAGAGATGGGAGATCACAGATGAACAAGTTCTCCCTCTTAATTTTGTTTCCCTTTCTTTCACAAATGTGCGGTTTTTGTGTTTTATCACGTTGCACTTTCTATGTAGCACGATGTAATGTCCCCTCAAATGCTTGTTTGCTGCAGGGAATGGTAGTGAGTCCCTCCCAGCCTAATGTGACAGGCTCATCACCCTCATCCGAGCCTTTGTTTAAGAGCTAGGACCCCAGGTGACATACGGAGTCGATCTTTGCAATCAGGTTTTTGGGTAACTTTCACTAAAGCCTGGGCTATGTTCTTTCTTTTAAAATGTTAAGGTGGTAAAACACATATAACCAACAATTGGCCATATTTTTCTTTTTCCCCCTTCCCTATTTTAATCTTATAAACTGCCTTCGTGGTTCAGATTTTGCCGAGGACTAACATTTTAATGACATCTAGCAAATCTTTACTTGAGGGGGGAAAATGTCTTGAAATGTCTGTTTATTGATCGAGGAGGCTTGGTGTGTGTTACAAACTTATGCCGTATATGTTATGAGGAGCGGTGGTGGTGTAGTGGTTACTGAACCCGGGGCTGCTAACCATAAGGTCAGCAGTTTGAAACCACCAGCTGCTTCTCTGAAGAAGGATGAGGCGCTCTGCTCCGGTAAAGAGTTATAGTCTGGGAAGCCCCCAGGGCAATTCTAGCCTGTCTTAGCGGGTCACTGTGATCAGCTCAGTAGCAGTGAGGGTTCTTTTTTAAGTTACTGCTTGATTGGTTCATTGATTGGAATTTGTAGATGACTGATTTGTGTTTGACGATGGTCTAGTTTTCTAGTTTTGGAGCAGCAGAAAGCACTGGATTCCGAATTAGGGTCTTTCATTACTCGGCGTCCTCCCTGCATCCCCACAGATGGACCTCGAAGGGGCAGGGGGCTAGCAGAGTCCCTCGGGACAGTCTCGATGGCATCGGTGCCGTTCCTGGTGGAGGTAGTGGTGACAGGTGTTTCCAACCTGTGAGGGTGTCCAGTGACACGGCTGGCCGCCAGCTGACAGTTGAGCAGACAGCATTCTGGCTGAGGGGCTGCTTCCCATTGAAAGTCTGGCCCTGCGTGTGGTGGCCCCTTCCTGGCCCCACCGTCGGCAGGGACCCGGCAGCTCTGGGGAAGGGGATGTGGTGTGCTTTTCCTCTCCACGAAGATGGCTGTGTCACTGCTGCTGGCGTTGGTGGCACCATCTGTGAGGTGACTGTTGGTTTTAATTTATAGCTTGGTTTCCCAGCCTCTCAGCACACTTGACATTTGGTCCAGATTTGGGAGGGTAACATGTGCCTATGACCCCTCTTCCCCGTAGCCTGTTATCTGTCAGCACAGGCTGGTAAAACACCCGTTGATCAGGTTGGAAGATGGGGGGCGGTGGGGAGGGCTCCCAGAGCGGCTATCCTCAGGACTGGCTGGTGGATGCGGCTTTCCATGTGGAGTGTGGGTGAAGGAGCCCGCTGGCCAACGGGGCAGCACTCAGCTTCCCATAGACAGAGCCCCTCCGCCTAGTGGCGAGAGGGCCACGCTTCACTTCCGGCTGTGCTTCTCGCTGGAAACCACACCCCCTTCTCCCCCAAGGCCCCTTGCTGTTCACACTGTCGACTGCTATTTGTTTTTTGATTTTTAATTAATCATTTAATTAGGGGCTCACAACAACTCTTAACAATCCGTACATACATCATTTGTGTCCAGCACATTAGTACATATGTTGACCTCTTCATTCTCACAACACCCACTTTCCACTTGAGCCCTTGGTGTCAGCTACTCATTTTTCCTCTCCCTCCCCGCTCCCCCCTCCCCCCACCCCCTGATAATTTATAAATTATTATTATTTTATCATATCTTACCCCATCCAACGTCTCCCTCACCCACTTCTCCGCTATCCGCCCCTCAGGGAGGAGGCCATATGTAGACCTTGTCCTCTGTTCCCCCTTTCTCCCTCACCCTCCCTCCACCCTCCCAATATCACCACTCTCTCCACTGGTCCTGGGGGATTCATCTGTCCTAGGTTCACTGTATTTCCAGTTCCTATCTGTGCCAGAGTACATCCTCCGGTCCAGCCGGATATGTAAGGTAGAATTTGGATCATGGTAGTGGGGTGGAGGAAGCATTTAAGAACTAGAGGAAAATTGCATATTTCATCGTTACTACACTGCACTCTGATTTGCTCCTCTCCTTCCCGCAGCCCTTCTGCAAGGGGATGTCCAGTTTCCCCCGGATGGGCCCTGGGTCCCCACTCTGCACTCTCCCTCATTCACAGTGTTAGGATTTTTTTTTTTTTTTTGGTCTTTGATGCCTGATACCTGACCCCTTCACTGCCTTGTCATCTTACAGGCTGGTGTGCTTCTTCCATGTGGGCTTGGTTGTTTCACAGTTAGATGGCCCCTTGTTTATCTCCCAGCATGTGGGACCCCAGATTCTGTGTAATTTGACAGCTTGGCACCATCAGCTTTCTTCACCGCATTTGCTTATGTACCTGCTTTGTCTTCAGCATTCATGTTGGGGTAGGCTGGTGTGCTTCTTCCTTGTGGGTTTTGTTGTTTCTTAGCTAGATGGCCGCCTGTTTGTCTTCAAGCCTGTAAGACCCCAGATGCTGTATCATTTGATAGCCGGGCACCATCTGCTTTCTTCCCCACTTTTGTTAATGCACCCCCTTTGTCTTCAGCGATCGAGTAGGGGTAGGCTGGTGTGCTTCTGTGTGGGTTTTGTTGTCTCTCAGCTGGATGGCTGCTTGTTTATCTTCAGGTCTTTAAGGCTTCAGGTGCTATATCTTTTGGTAGCTGAGCACCATCAGCTTTCTTCACCACACTTGCTTGTGCACCCATTGTCTTCAGTGCCTTCAGGTGTTTGTTATATCTTTTGGTAGCCAAGCATCATCTGCTTTCTTCACCACATTTTCTTTCTTTCTTTTTTTTAACATTTTATTAGGGACTCATACAACTGTTATCCCAATCCATACACACATCAATTGTCACCACATTTTCTTGTGCACCCATTGTCTTTAGCGATCATGCCAGGCAGGGGAGCATCTCAGACTGCCGAATTTTTAGAACAAAGTATTCTTGTGTTGGGGGAGTACTTGTGTAGGGGCCCACTGTCCATCTGTTTTCTTAATAATCAACTTATAAATATATGTACATAGATCTATTTCCCCCTCATCATATATATATTTACATCTTTATATGCCTGTATTTACATCTCTATGACTACCCTTTGCCTCCTAGTTCTTTTCTCTATTTCTTGTACTTTCCTCTTGTCCCACTATCATGTTCTGCCTTCATTTGGGTTTTAGGCATTCCTCTTGGTTACATTGCACTTGATCCAGCCCTGCAAGGCCTCCCGTACCCTACTTGACATTGATTTTGGATCACTTATTGTTACTTTCTCCCTGTGCTTCTTAACACCCCCCCCCCTCCCCTACCCCCATGTTCCCCAGAACTGTCATCCCGTTGTTCTCTCTTCTGGTTTTATTCTGCCTAGCCCTTCCAGGTAGACATGCTATGTATCAACACCAGACTGAGTGCAACGAAGCAACAACAGAAAGTAAAACAATGGCTACAACAACAATACACACACATACATACATATATAACTGTGTGAATAGTTCAGGGTCTGTTTGTTTTCTTTCACATGTGCTTTCCAGTCAAGTCTGATTGGGTGCCATGCCCCGACATGCCTCTATCCCTGAGGACCTCACCGCTCTGCTCCCCCCGCTGCTCTGATGCATGCCCCTAGAGGCTGTCGTTCGGTGTGGTGAGCTCATGGGGGGCACAGTTCCCGCCGTTTGTCTACAGTGCTGTCCCCAGTGGTGCGATGGGTCAAGAGGAATTCTGTGTCCCATGCGGGCCTGCCCCCATGGTCATCTCCGTGCATCACTGTTCTGAACAGGCACATTGTCCCCAGGGCTCAGCGAGCCAGGATGTGCTCCACTCTTTCCTTTTCTTCCCCTTCCCCCCTCACTGGCTCACATGCGCTCTGACCAGACCAGTCCCCCTTCCCCTCTTCTCGAACTGCAGCTTCAGTGCTGTCCCCTGGGGGAGGGTGGTGCTGTGCACCCAGTTGGTAATGGGGCCGGGCCCTCAGGCCTCTCCATCGGTTCCTTACTCATGTCAGTGTGTTGCGTTCCTGTCTTGGAACTCCGGGTTGAAGTCTGGTCCCTCTTTCCCTGTGGAGACACAATCAACACCCTCCCTCTGTGTGGGTTAGTGCCCTGTTCCCCCGGCTACCCGTACCTTTTTCCCTCCTCCCTTTTAGTGAAGCTACCATATGTATCCCATATGTATCCCTGGGTTTAGTCTGGCCCCTGCCATATTACCTGGACCTCACTCCAGGAACGTATGTATATAGCATCTTCTTCCTTATGCCCTTTTTGAAAAAAAAAAATTTTTTTTTTGAGCTTACCTTTGCGGACTCATGTAGTACTTGTCCTTTTGTGTTTGGCTTACTTGACTTAGCATAATTTCCTCCAATTCTTCCCATGCAGTGATTTGCTTCATATGTTCATCACTGCTTTTTAGGGATGTGTAATACTCCATTGTACCAGAGTTTTTTAATTCATTCGTCTGTTGATGCAAATTTGGGCTGTTTCCAGCTCCTTGCAATTGTGAACTGTGCCGTGATGAACATTGGAGCACAGATGTCTGGCGGTGGTTTGTTTTTTGTCTCTTCCGGGTATATGCCCAGAAGGGGGATTGCTGGATCATAGGGTAGCTCAGTTGCCAGCTGTTTTGGATATTGCCAAATTGATTTCCGTAGTGGCTGTACATACCTACAGGTCCACCAGCAGTGGACTAGAGTTCCTATCTCTCCGCATCCCCTCCAACACTTACTACTGTGCTATCTTTGAGAGTGTTAGGTGGTATCTCATAGTTGTTTTAATTTGCATTTCTCTTATGGCTAGAGATCTGGAACATTTTCCCATATATTTATTGGCCATTTGGATTTCTGCCCTTGAGAAACTCCTGCTCAGGTCCTTTGTCCACCTCCTGAGTGGACAAATGGTTTTTCTCTTGTTATAGTTTAGGAGTGTGTTATAGGTTTTAGTAATAAGGCCTTTGTCAGATGTGTTATTGCCAAAGATGTTTTTCCATTCTGCAGTCTCTCTTGGTAAATTCTTTCGATGTACATAAGTGTTTTATTTTTAGTATGTCCTACTGGTCAATTTGTGCCTCCTCTGTGTTGGTGTCCTTCTCGATTTCCGATAGCCTATGTAATCCCTGTGCCAAGGTTCTCAGGTTTGGCCCAATTCCCTCATTGATGGCCCTAATAGTTTGTGGTTTAACCTCAAGGTCTGTGATCCTCCTTGGGTTTATTCTTGTGTATGGAGTGAGGCAAGGGTCTTGTTTCAGTTTTCTGCAGCTACGTATCCATTTTTTCCAGCACCATGAATTGAAGAGGGCATCGACTTCCCATTTGATATTTTTGGGCCACTTATCAAAGATCAGTTGTCTGTATGCCGATGATTTCATTTCTGGGTTTTCAATCCTTTTCCATTGCTCTGAATATCTATCATTATACCAGTACCATGCTGTTTTGACCACTGTGGCTGTGTAATAGGTTGTCAAGTTGGATAAAGCAAGCCCTCCTACTTTGCCCTTCCTCTTGAGGAGTTCTCTACTAATTCTCGGTTTCTTCCCCCTCCATATGTAGTTGGTAATCTGTTTTTTCAACTCTTTGAAGAAGTTTGCTGGAATTTGGATCGGGATAGCATTGAACTTATATAGTGCCTTGGGTAGAATTGACATCTTTACAATATTGAGTCTGCCAAACCACAAGCATGGGGTCTCCTTCCATTTGTTGAGGTCATCCTTGGTTTCTTTTAATAGCGTTTTGTAGTTTTCCTCATACAATCTTTTGTTTTTTGAGTCAGGTATATCCCTAGGTATTTCAATTTGTGTTTGGCTATTGTGAAGGGTACCCCCTTTTTGATCCTCTCTTCTGTGTCCTTGTCTGATGTGTAAAGTAGTGCGATAGACTTCTGTTTGTTGATCTTGTAATCTGCTACTCTGCCATATGCCTCTACTGCTTCCAGTACTCCTCTTGTGGAACTTTTAGGATTTTTCATGTATAAAATCCTATCATCTGTGAATAACGATAGTTTCACTTCTACCTTTCCCAGGTGAATCCCTTTGATGTCCTTTCTTTGCCTTATATTGTTAGCTAGGACTTCAAGCACAATGTTAAATAGGACTGGGGACAAGGGACATCCTTGTCTAGTCCCCTTTTTTAGAAGAATTGATCTCATCTTTTCTCCATTGCCTACCACATTGGCTGTTGGTTTTTCATATGTAGCTTGTATTGTGTTGAGGAATTTTCCTTCCATTCCTATCTTCTTGAGTGTCTTAAACATGAATTGGTGTTGGATGTTGTCGAAACCTTTTTCTGCATCTATTGATATTATCATGTGGTTCTTATGTTTCTTCGTTTCAATGTGACGAATAATACTTATGGTCTTTCATATGTTGAACCATCCCTGCATCCCTGGTATGAATCCCACTTGGTCATGGTGAATTATTTGTTTTATATATTTTTGTATTCTCTTGGCTAGTATTTTGTTAAGGATTTTTGCATTGATATTCATTAGGGAGATTGGTCTGTAGTTCTCAGTTCTTGTCGGATCCTTGCCCGGTTTAGCTATCAGAGTTATACTAGCTTCATAGAAGGAATTTGGGAGTTTGCCATCTTTTTCCATGTTCTGGAAGAGTTTGTGTAGGATTAGTGTCAGTTCTTCCCTGAATGCTTGATAAAATTCACCCGTGAAACCATCTGGTCCTTGAGCCTTCTTGGTTTTTAATTCTTTTATAGCCTTGTCTATTTCTTGTACTGATATGGGTCTGTTGAGGTCTTTGGTCATTGGGGATAATATGGGGAGGGATTGTTTTTCCAAGAATTCATCCATGTCTTCCAAGTTTTTGAATTCTTTAGAGTACAGCCCTTCATAGTATTGTGTAATTATCCTTTTGATTTCATTATGGTCCATTGTAATATTCCCTCTTTCATCCTTCATCCTTGCTATTGAAATGCGTTCCTTCCCTTCTTTGGTCAAATTCGCGAGAGGTCTGTTGATTCGATTTATCCGTTCGAAGAACCAACTTTTAGCAGCGTTGATTTTTTCCGTAGTTTTCTTTTTTTCTCTCTCCTGAGTCTCAGATCTAATTATTACTATTTCTTTTTCTATTAGTTGGATTTTCTTGCTGACTCTGCTTTAGTTGCTGTAAATTTTGTGTCAGTGTATCAATCATATGCCTCTCCTCCTTCTTTATGTGTGCATGTAATGCTATGAGACTACCTCTGATGACTGCCTTTGCTGTGTCCCATAAGTTCTGGTATGTTGTGTTCGCATTCTCGTTGGTTTCTAGAAATGTCCTAATCTCATCTCTGATCTGGGCCAGAATGCTCTCCTTTTGCAATAGAGAGTTATTCATTCTCCAATGGTTTGCCCTTACTTTCTTTATCTTCCTTTGGTTTATTTCCAATCTTATGGCACAGTGGTCAGAGAGAGAGGTCTGTATGACATCAATGTGCTTGAATTTATGTAGATTAGACGTATGCCCTAGCATGTGGTCTATTTTAGAAAATGTGCCAAGGGGAGCAGAATAAAATGTGAATTCCTTTTTGTTTGGGTGGAGAGCTCTGTAGATGTCTATCAGGCCACATTGTCTAATTGTAGTGTTTAGAGCTCTAGTCTCACCTTGTTGAGTTTCTTTCCGAGTGTTCTGTCTTTCTCAGAGAGCGGTGTATTGAAATCACCTACTATAATTGTTGAGGCTGTGATTTCTTTTTTCATCCTTTGAAGTGTTTGCTTGACATATTCTGCTGGATGCTTATTTGGTGAGTAAATGTTTAGAATGCTTATTGATTCTTTATGTAATGTTCCCTTGAGCATTACATAGTGTTCATCCTTATCTCTTTATTGGTTTGCACTTGGAGGTCAATTTTATCTGAGATTAGGATTGCAACCCCTGATTTTTTTTAATTAGAGCTTGACTGATAACGTCTCCATCCTTTGCTTCTCAGCCTGATTTTATCTGTAATGTTGAGGTGTGTTTCTTGTAGGCAGCAGATCGAGGGTTTGTGTTTTTCAAGCCAGTCTATTAGCCTCTGTCTCTTAAGGTCTGAGTTCACCCCATTTATATTCAGGGTTATTACATCTATCTGTGGACCCTGTGTTGTCATTTTCTCTCTCTTGTGTTGGGTGTTTTCCTATCTCCATTTCTTTTCCGTGGAGTGTGCATATGTGTGCTTGCGGTTCATTCTTGCCTTCTTTCCATCGTTGTGCCAGTTTTATCTTGGGGGCTCTTTTCCCTTTGATGGTCTCTGGGTGGAGTTGTTCTGTGTGGTGGTCTCTTGTATGTGCCTGGTGAGTGCTGTTCTTCTGCCCATACTGGTCAGCGAGGATCTTTTGTAGTACTGGGTTCCTTTTAGCATATTCTTTGAGGCTTTCCTTGTCCGGGAAGGTTCTCAGTTGTTCATCTATTTTGATCGATATTTTGGCGGGATAGAGTATTCTTGGGTTTGCGTTAATTTCCTGCACCTTTCGGCATATAGCTGCTCCACTGTCTCCTCTTTTTCATAGCGTCTGCTGACAGGTCTGAGCATATGCTTATCTGCTTGCCTTTATATGTGGTTGTCTGTTTTTCTCTAACTGCTCTCATTATTTTCTCCTTTTCCTCAAAGCTGGATAGTTTAACAACTATATATCTGGGTGACTTCTTCTAGGGATTCAGTCTAGGTGGCATTCTTTCAGCCTCCTCGATAGTTGCCTGGTTTTTGTTCACTAAGTTAGGAAAGTTTTCCTCCAAGCATTCCATCACTATTTTGGATGTTGGTTTCCTTAATGTGGATTCTTCCTCCACACCAATAATTCTGAGGTTGTTCCTTCTCGTAGTGTCAGACATAGCTCTGAGGTTTTCTTCAGCTTCTCTGATTGACCTGTTAGACTTTTTCTCACGTTTATTAATTTCTGCTTGTGACTCCTCTAGGTCACTGGTGCGATTCTCAGCCTCTTTCATTCTCTGGGTGAAGTCCATGAGTTTGCTCTTAATTTTTGTTATCTCGCCCTTTAACTCCTGTATTTCCTTTTGGTGCATAGCCTTTAATTCCTCTATCATTTCATCCTTTTTCTGTATTGCTTCCCTCATGTCCTGTATGGCTCCCAGCAGCATTCTGAAGGTTTCTTTCTGTGGGAGTCAACCTCTGCCCTTCCTATGACTGCCGTTAGGTCCAGGCGGTCCTCTGGCATTTGGATCTTGTTTCTCTTTTCTTGTTGAAGCTGTGGAAGCAGTTTGCGGTTTCCTGTTCTATTTGTGGGCACTTGGTGCCATTTTCCTGGGTGTCTCAGAGCCCTGAGCTCTGTTTGGGAGGTTGTTGCTTCAGCTGGCTGCCTTTAGCCAACTGCCTTGAGGGGTTGTGTGTCACCTTTGTCCTGCTGGGGATTCCCTCTCACCTTCTCCTATGATTTGCTCCAGCCACCTTCAGGTCTCCTTAGGGGCTGTTTGCTACTGTACAAGCTGCGGTCTGATAGAATGTATTGGCCCCAGTGCAGGGGAGCGCATTTAGGGGATGGGTTGGGGATTGGGTGATCTGTTTCTGGCTAGGGGCACTTCCCTCAGGTAGGCAGGTGGGAGGGGGGCTGCGACTGGTGTGCAAATGCACCACTTGGAGCCCAAAGGGTGGGACAGAGTGAGGAGGGAGAAGGGAGAATGCAGTGATAAAGCCCCCAAAACTTGGGTTCCTATGCCGCAGCTGCAGAAAGTTGTGCCAGCTTTGGGTCCTCTGCCTGGCCAGCCAGCAGCGGTGTTACAGGATGCAAATCACTGAGTGCGTGCGTGCGTGTGTCCGTCCCCGCGGGCGCGCCTGGGTGGGCGGGGAGGCCCAGGAAGGGGGCTGGCTGGTGGATCTGCAAGGAGCTCAGTGATGGGGCAGTGCTCCTCTGGGCTGCGACCTTTGAGCGTGCGGGAAGGTCTGTTTGGCGGTTTGCGTGGAGCCCAGAGGCAGGTCCTCAGACTCTGCCTTCCGCCTGGCTGTGGCTCCGGGCGCGCGCCTCCAGGGAGAAGAGGGGAGAGTCTGGCCTGCTGGACCGCGAGGGGTGCGCAGGTGGGGCCCGAATCTGCAGGGGGTGGGGGTGGGGTTGTTGGTTGGAGCACACACACGGGCCCCGGGCTCCCTGTGGCAGGATGGGGGTTCCTGACTGGCAGTTTTGTGCGGAGTGCCGAGGCGGGCGGGCTCAGCCTGCGCCTTGCACCTACCTAGCTGCCTTGTGGCGCAGGTCCCGGCCGAGCGGGTGCGCAGAGTGCCGCACTTGAGACCACGGGTGTCTGCGCGGAGCCCTGGCTATGGGTGGGAGTCCACCTCTGGGTCCGAGAGATGCTCTGAGTGGTCTTGGGAATCGAACAGACAAATTTGGTACCCCTACGCCTTCCCCAACTCTCCCCACTCACCGATCTCCTCAGAGCTCCCGGCTTGAGCTACTTTATCTGGTGGCCATCTTCCCGGTCTCCCCTCGACTGCTATTTGTATTCCACGCACACCTGGTCAGTGGTGAAGCACTGGGACATATGTCTCTAAGGTTTTATCCTCTGGATGAGAGCAGCCTCTGGGTTAACTTACTTGGCCCGTCTGCTAAGCTCTCAAAGAGGGAGCCCGTGTCACGGGGAGACACACTCAAGGTGACCAGAGGACCTGAGTACCAGTCATGATATATAAGCGACCCCAATGCCACTGCGTCAATTCTGACTCACGTTCACTCTCGATAGCCTTTAGGAGGCCCTAAATCTTTATGGGAGCAGACAGCCTCATCTTTCTCCTTCCAAGCAGCTGGTGAGCTTGAACCTCAGACCTTGTGGTTAGCGGAGCAGCAGAACGCCTGGCCCACAGGTCCTCCAGAGTTCCTGGGCGGGCAAACACTAGGTCTATCTCGAGTTCTTAGTGTAATGGAACTTACGATACGTACAGTGGAATATGTGTGAGGGCTTCACAGAGCTCCAGGATGAATGGAATTCTCGCCTTGACTGTGGGGAAGCCCCTCCGTGGTCCTGCTCTTCACGCAGACACGCAGGCTTTCCTTGTGAACCTGCAGTGTTCTTTTTGGGTGGTGGCTCGTTTTCTTCGTACATTTTGTTATGGGTCTTTTGTGCCCAATGGTGGCCGGCAATTCAATGGAGAAGTCATTTTGAAGTGCCCTTGTTCCACAGGTCAGCACGATGGCCAGCTTCCCAGGCAGCATGCCGGGCTGCTGCCAGAGTCCCTCATCTGGGCGTACGTCGTCCAGCTGAGCTCTGCGCTGCGCACCATCCACACCGCAGGGCTGGCCTGCCGCGTGATGGACCCCACCAAGATCCTCATCACCGGCAAGACCAGGTAGGGGTTGCCTCCTGGCCCGGCCGGGTTTACTCACCTGTGACCGCTGCGTGATAAGCAAAGTGTAATGCTGGGTTTTAATTCTGCCTTTTCATATGCCCCATCCAGAGAGCTACTGTGACTGAGCTCATGTGTAAGTTTAAAAAAAAGTACATCTTTATTAAAATGGCTGGTTCCTGGCTGGAAATGTTGAGCAGGGTGGGGAATTGTGTTTGGTTAGGGTGGTGGGACAGGGCTGGATGAGCAGTGTAACTTGAATGAGTAAGTCAGGCATTGGGGCGGGGAGGGTGGGTTCTGTGTGTGTGTGTGTGTGTGTGTGTGTGGTTTTTGCCTTAAAAAGCAAAAAAACCAAGACTTCACAGCCAGACCCACTCGGATTATCTCTAGTCTAGACCTCATGATCTGTGACTCTCACCACATTCCCTCTATTTCAGTTCTAGGGGCTTCATGTCCATTGACGGACTCTCCTGGCCCCCCACCCTCTCCTCATGTATGACTTAAAATAGTTGTTGACCTTCTGTTCTTATATGCAGTCGTTTTTTTTCTTTTTTAAAGTAATATCGCAGTTTTTAAAGTTAACAGTCTTTTACTTTCTGGGCTGAACTATTGACTTCATTTAAAGGTAACTCCAGGGGGTGATTTGCATTTAAGGTTTAATGAGCAACTCAAGGATCCTTCCAGACAGACTCTGGAAGTCTGGGTACTTTTAAGAATTTCTAGTTCTGTTCCACGTCCTCCCCTCCTATCAGGATTCCTTTCCCATCCCTGGTTAGAACGCACAGTGGCAATAGCTGGGCGTCATCTAGTTCTTAGTGGGTTCATGCAGTTTGTCCTGTAATCCAGTTCCGTCTCTTAATTCTCAGGTCACCTGAGGGGGCTTTTTACATAGTTGATTGGCTGTTATTCCCAGAATTGCTCATTCTCTGTGTCTGGGGTGGAACCCAGCAACCTGGATTTCTAGTGAGGTCCTTGGTCAAGCCGACACTGCTGGTGGGGGCCCCACAGATACAGAGCTAGGCTGCGTGGACCTTGACTTCACCTGGTTATGTTGGAGTTGCCGGAACATTGAGCGTATGGTGGGTAGCGTGGCAGGGAGGGCTGTAGACTTGGGACAGGGTTGTCTGGGCGCATCGCCTGGAGGAGCTAGTTACTGTCTGGGACCTCCTGCCAAGTTAAAGTCCTTCCCGGTGTTACCGCACCCTTGCATGGTATAGTCTCTGTCCTCATTGCCATGGTTTATGAAGTGCTCAGCTTGTGTTAGTTACATACTCTTCTGAAAGTTTTATTTTAATCTATTTTCTTTTGATTTTCTGGCCCTTAAAGGTTGCGAGTAAATTGTGTTGGCGTTTTTGATGTTTTAACATTTGATAGCAGTCAGAATAGTAACCCATTGGCATTAATGGCTCAATACCAGGTGAGTAAGAATCAGAACCAATGCTTTCTTAGTGACGTGGGCCCGAGTTTCTGTCAGACAGGCGTGATGAATTAATTATAAAGTGGCACAGGGTGCTTGTTCGGTGGGAGGTGGTTGGAGGGAGGGTTACTGGCTACACTCTCTGAGTGCCATGGTTTTCTCCATCACCACGGTGGCAAGATCTGTGGGAGCCTCATAGTGTATCTTACACACACATGCAGACACGTACACACACTGTGGGGGTGGGGGTGCAGCGACCGACCCTGGCCAAGCAAAAGTGACGACTGTGAGCCCGAAGTGGGGCCTCCGCAGAGCTGGAGACCGATGAGGCGCTGACTAGATGGGACTGGCCGGCAGTGTGTAGACTCAGCCCTAACTGGGGGTCCATGATGGCAGATGGCAGCCCGAGGTGTCCCTCGCTGGGTCATTTGCTCTGTCTCCACGGGCTGAGCCAATCTGTCACTGTGTCCATGACCAGAATCTGATGAGCCTGGTTCCCTCCTCCGAGTGTCACTGGCCGGCCAGTTGCCTCTTGATTGACAGGAGCAGTTCAGTTGGAGAGCCTGCCACCACAGGGAGGCGTGCTGCTGCTGCGTGGACTCAGCTGCACAGTTGCTATGGCAGTTGAAGGACATCATCCCCCACCAGCCAGCTCACCCCCAAGGCCTGCCCGGGACTCTGGGGGGATGCCGCTAGCATTACAGGCAGTGGTGGGTCTTTGTGTTTGCAGTGCACTTGGGACGAGTCGGGCTCTCCTAGTCCCATGGAGAAGCGCAGAAAAACCCACCCTCCCACAGCTGCTCAGTTGTTGAAGGCGTGGAAAAAGATTGTCATTTGAGCCCTGCAAGGTGTATTTCAGAACAAGCAAGCAAGGAAAGGTGGAAGCAGCAGCAGCCAGGGGAGTGGGTTAGCATTTCCCCGGAGCATCAAGGTCTCCTTTTCTTGCTCAGGCATTGAAGGTGCAAGCCCCAGACTGACATTGATCCACCCCGCTGCGAAGCTGCCCTGCGTGGCAGCGCCCCCTGTAGGACCGGACAGGGACACAACCTCCCTGTCTCTTCCCCAACCATGGCTTTGTCCTGCAGCACCCCTTTCTCTTCCCTTCTCTGAGCCCCTTGTTAGCCATTGTCCTTGAGCTACACCAGGACGGCAGGTTTGGGGGATTTACAAATGTGTAGTATTTCCCTTTTGTTGTGACTTTTGTAAAACCTACTGCCATTGAGTCGGTTCCAACCTGCAGTGACTGCTAGCCTTTACAGGACCAGACAGCTTTTTCTTCCTCAGAGCGGCTGACCTGCAGTGAGGCCGTCCAGCCGTGTTTCTCTAGTCGCCTTGAAAAATAGACTCTCGTAAGATAAAACAAGCCCTGGGCCCCAAACAGCAAAGGGGGACACACCCAGGAGGGGGCCTAAGCAAGCACCAGGCCTGACTGCTCTGTGCGTGGGCACCGCCTACCCCTGTAGCTTGGGCGGCCTCCAGTCCTTGGCTGCTCATTCCTCATTTCTCAGCACGGATGGGACATGGGGCTTCTTTCTGTGTGTGTTTGCACACGCGTATATGGGATCCAGCATTGATTGCCACATAGCTGGCTGTGAAGTGCAGGCGAGAATGAAAGCGTGTCCACAAAGCTGGAGCATGGAGGTGGGGGTGGGGGTGAGTCTTCAGAGAAAAGTCTCCTTCCCCGGTCTGCTTTTTACACCCTGCTCCCGACCCAAGCTAGAGCCTCTGAAGACTCGGAATACACAGCCAGGACTCCGGAAAGTCAGGACTGATGGCAACCAGACGCCAACTAGAAATCAGCTGTCTCTGAGCACTCTTTGAGTCGCAGGAGCCTCTCACTGGAACAGCAACAGGAAGCCTGTGTCAGTTTGTGTCACACAGTTTTATTCCCCCAAGTGGGGGCCCCGACCTGAGACAGCTAGGGGGAGGTGGCCAGATGTGCCCACCTAACCCTACACCTCTTTTCGAAATCATCATCAGGCATAGGGCGGTTATGCTTTGGGCTGCTAACCAGTGGGTCAGCAGTTCAAACCCAGCAGCCCTGCTGCAGGAGAATGATGAGGCTGTCTGCTCTCTTAAAGATTGACAGACTCAGAAACTCAGACTCAGAAACTCACAGGGCAGTGCTACCTGTTCTATGAGGACACTGAGTTGGGATTGATGTTAATCGTAGTTCCTTGCCTCACCTTGAATATAGTCCAGCCAGTGTGTCGGACTGACCTGAAACATCTCAGAGCACGGAAGCCTGCCTGCCAGCCCTGTTGTTCCCTCTCTGTCTCTGATTGAGAGAGGGAGACTCTCTGTCTCTCTCTCTCTCTCTCTCTCTCTCTCACTCAGATGAACATTCCAACATGTGTTTCCATCGTGGACATGTGACTTGCTCCTGGGTTGGGTGGGCTCTGGAGAGCAGAGGGGAGGTGGAGATTTTTCACAAACTCATTATCAAGGAATGGGCAGAGTCCCCTGATTTGCTGGAGGGCCTCTGGCCACATGGGCAGCAGCGTAGTACCTGTGAACCCCAAGTGACAGTTGTGTGTGTTCTTTCATGTCAGCAAGCAGATTTGATCTCATTAGGAAAAGTCGTGCTGGCTTTGGCTTGCAACTCCCTGTCAGGGATTCAGCGGGATAACGTGCCGAAAGCCATGGAGCTGGTGACGATGAGCTACTCCTCCGACCTGAAGAACCTGATTCTGTGAGTGTCCTGGGGGCTCATGCGGCAGACGCCACGCTGCCCTCAGGCTCCCGGGCTTTGGTCCCTGTGGGAAGGGTGGGGCAGAGACTGGCCCAGGGTGTTTCATTCCCAGCACACAAATGACGGCGTGTGCTCCCGCTTACTCATTGGCTTGAGCTCCTGTGTCAGGCCTGTCACGCAGCCTGGTGTGTCCTGAAACCTGAGTGACAAGTGTCACACCACCCCCTGCAGTCGAGTCCAGTCTGAGTCTGGGTTGTGCAGACCAGAGCTGTGCTCCAGAGGGTGTGACCTTCCAGAAGCAGATCCCAGGCCACCAGCTGCAAAGCACTGGGCAGGTTGGAACCACCAGCCTCTTGGCTAGGACAGTAGTTCTCAGCCTTCCCAGCGCCTTGACCCTGTCATATGATCCCTCATGTGGTGGTGACCCCCCAACCATAAAATTAATTTCGTTGCTACTTCATCACTGCTATGTTGCTACTGTTATGAATCAGGTGATCCCTGTGAAAGGGGCCTTCAAACTCCAAAGGGGTCTTGACCCACAGGTTCAGAACCGCTGGGCTAGGAAGTCAAGCAAGAGTTTAACCATTCGCCCAGGGAGCTTCCAGGCTGAGGCATTTGGACCACATTGACATCAGAGGCCCACTAGGGTGGAGGCTGTCCACTGGCCTGTGATCCAGAGGGCCAACATCTCTGAACCACCAGCTGTTCTGTGGAACAAGGATGGGCTTTTCTACTCCTGTAAAGAGTTACAGGCTCGGAAACTCACAGGGCAAATCTGTCCTGCCCTCGAGGGTCGCTGTGAGTCCACCATGACTTGATGGCAGTGAGAGAGACAGGTGGGTTGGCCAGGCACTGATGACTGTCCACACATCCAACCACAGGTAGACTGGCCACGAGAAGCGGGCCAGCTTCTGGAGCGCACCTCTGGGGGGGGAGAGAGTGAGTGAACGTGGCAACAAATAAGACGGCTGTGGAGAAAATCAGGCTGAGCAGGCGCAGGGGTGAAAGCGTCAGGAGGCAGTCACTTTTCTGTCAGAAGCACCAGTTGATCCACAAATGGAGGGTCTTTGGATTCTAGTTCACACTTTCTTGGTTCGTGAGACCATCAGGTTCGCCATTGGATAGGGTCCTCATGAGACAGAGAAGCATTGCCCGACAGGGAGTCCAGACTGCCAGTCTGTCTTCTCTCCCACCGAGCACCTGCCGCCAGCCTTTCTGTTGGAGACTGAGCACTTAACTTCTGTACCATCTGCACTTGTTGGCTAATTAAGACAGGACACTGGAATTATCATAAAAGTTATTATGAAAAAGAAGATACTAAATGGGTCTCGGCTAAATTAGTGCTCAGCTCTTCCCAGAGAAAAGAAGTGGAGCCGTCAAGCTTTTAACAAGGAAATGGCCTTGCATGCAAACAAATGAGCACATCCCTTTGTGGACGTGTATGCAGGGGCTGGGCATGGACAGTGGGGCCACGCAGCAAGTCATCTCTCTCTCTCTGTGTCTGTCAGGTACTTGCTGAGTGACCAAAACCGACTGAGGAGTGTGAATGATATCATGCCCATGATTGGCGCTCGTTTTTATACCCAGCTGGATGCTGCTCAGATGAGAAATGACGTCATAGAGGAGGATCTGGCAAAGGTAAAGAGCAGTGTGGTCCAGGGGTTGGGTGCCCGGCACCTGCATGGTGGATTTAAAACAAGCAGACGGAGACCTTCGTCTTTAACCTGCGGGATAGGTGTACTGTTGGTTCAGAGATGACTGGCAGGTATTTTTGCCCCAACGTGATATTTGGAATTTAAATGGTTCATCTCCTGTGGGCATTTTTTTCTTCCTCTCTTCATTTTTGCTCCGGGCTTTGCACTAGACTCTGGGTCCTCCCTGGAGTTGCACTGACAGTCGCTGAATGCAGTGGACAGATGTGTAAGCAACAACCAGGAGGAGGGGCTGGTGGGCTTTGTTGTTTGGAAGTGCTGCTGGTGCACGCTGCGAGGGGTGCTTGTGCCCTTTGCTTTCTCATTGTCAGTGTGCTCTCGTCCTGAGCGGTAACGTGCTTCCTCTGAAATGTCTTTCAGGAGGTTCAGAATGGAAGACTGTTTAGGCTGCTAGCGAAACTGGGAACCATCAACGAGCGACCAGAGTAAGGGTTTGCTGTCTCTTCATCTTTCCCTCCTTTGGGTTGGATTTGCCAAAACCAGAGAAAAAACACCAGACCAAACTCCCCCTGTGAAGGAATGTGAAGTCCTTGTCAGCCACTGGAGAGCTGCCCTGCCACAGTAGCCTGGCAGCCCCTCCCTTCCCAGAGGGGCAGGGGGCGGGGGAGGTGAGGGGGTGGTGCTAGCCACCTCAGAAGGGCTCCTGGCCCTTCTGTAGCCTCCTCTCTGAAGCTGGTACCTGAGAGAGCCTGCTGGGCTTACCGCTTTTTTGCCCCTGAAGTTCAAGTCCACTTGCTTTGTTTGCAAAGTCAAATTCTTTAGCCAGGCTCTCGAGGCAAGGGATGCCAGGGTAACCACAGGTGCAGGGCCATGTTGTGACAGCTCTGACTTCTGGTATTCATACCATTTCTGAAGAGCATACACTTGCAATGCTGTTTCTTCCTTCTTTTTAATTCAGCGTGTGACTTTGTACCATACAGGAGGAGAATGTCTCTGTCCCGGGCGGGGCTGTGTACATTGTGGACACAGTGCTGCCCGGGGGAACCCTGCCCACAGCTCCACCACACAGGGAATCCTGCTGCCCTTCCCTTTCCTTTGCACAGTTATTTTGTGGATTTTGTTATGTTTTATTTTCCCGTAATTGGTAATTGTTGTAGACAGAAAACTAAGCACACAGAACCACAGACAAATACGTCACACCCTTCTGCCAGAGTGATGAAGCCCCTCTTGGTGTTGCCTCAGTGGGTAGTCCCCCGGGTCCTTTACTTATTCCAGCGCCCTGCCCCTGCGTGCACACACACCCCCACCTCTGCTGCTCATTTAGAGGTTCATCTCTCTTCTCCCCCCTTCCCCCAGTGTTGGCTCCTGGGGCTGGCTTTGCCCTGGGTGGTGGGTGTGCAGCCCTCTGCTTCAGTGGAACACACCATCCCACAGCTTTCTGAGAAGGGGGGGAAGCTGCTTTTGAGCCCCTGCAGGTCCAAAAATAGCCTTACTCTCCATCCTGACACTTCATTGATAGAGTGGCTGGCTATCACATTTTGGATGGGGGTGGAGGGTAGGGAGAACTATTCAATTTTTTTTTGGATAAGGTTATAGATCTCCATTTCTCAACCTGTGGCCCGTGACCTCTTTGGGGGTCAAATGACCCTTTCACAGGGGTTGCCTGATTCATAACAGTAGCAAAATGACAGTGATGAAGTAGCAACGAAAATAAATTTATGGTTGGGGGCGGTCACCAAAACATGAGGAACTGTATGAAAGGGTCATGGCATTAGGAAGGTTGAGAACCGCTGGTATGTATGCACATATTTCTTAGAAATTAGAACATTCTAGTACTTAGAAATTAAAAAGGAAAAAAAAAAGAAATTAAAAAGGGTTGCCATGAAGAAAGTATTCTGTCTTTCCAGAGTACAGATACAATTAGATATTCGTACTTCCCCTCACATATGCACGCACCCTTTTGATTTCAGTTCTTTTGAAGTGTGAAGGATTCACAGTCGGCATCTATCTATGGAAGCAGCAGCCAGGAAGTCAAAGGATGCACTGAGTTAGGCAATCTAGTGCAAAGACCCCTGGAAAGTGTGTGAGGCCCCGCAGGCACGGGCAGTGAGTTTTAAAGTGAGGTGAAGGGCTTCTCCCCTTTCTGTGCTCCGTTTTGTTAGATGGGTACATGTTAGGTGACCGTAAGGTCTCTACAACAGAATAAAGCACTCATGATCCGGCCCACACTTAACAATCATTGCTGTGCCTGAACCTGTTTCTGCAGCACTGTTGTTTGTTTGAAGATCATTTTACTGTGGGCTCTTACAGCTCTTAAAATAATCCATGCTTCAGTTGTGTCAAGCATATGTGTACAATGTTGCCATCGTTATTTCCTACATTTTTACTTTATATTTGAACCCTTGGTATTGGCTCCTCTTTCTCTACCCCACCCCCACCCTTGTGACCCCTTGATAAATTGTGAATTATTATTATTTTCATATCTTACACTGACCACTGTCACCCTTTCCCCACAGTTTCTGTTGTTTATCCCCCTGGGGTGGGGGAGCACCCTTTTAATATGTAAACTTGGAAACCATGCTGGGGTTCTGTACATTGCTTTTGTCTCTCAGTGATGTATTTTGGAGATCTCTCTATTTAGGTCACTTTAGTACATACCAAGCACTGTGTAAATGAGGAAGGAGCCCTGGTGGCATAGTGGGTTGTGCCCTGAGCTGCCAACTCCTAGATCAGTGGTTCAAGTCTACCAGCTGCCCCTCAGGAGAAAGAGGAGGCTGTCAGCTCTTATAAAGGGTTTAAAACCATCAGAAGTCCAGAGGGGCAGCTCTTTCCTGGGTGGTGAGGTGGTCACTATGAGTTGGATGGGCTTGACAGCAGGGGGCCTGTCTGGCTTCCACACGTGCGAAGCCTGGTGGCGTAGTGGACACTGCACTGGGCTGCTAACCGAAGGGTTACCAGTTCAAACCACGAGGCAGTCTGCTTCCTCAAAGATGGACACACTTTGGGGGATGCTGTTGAGCAGGAGTCGGTTGCCACCTGCAGTGACCCCGTGAACCACAGAAGGAGACGCTGCGCCGTCCTCACAGTTGTTCCCACGCCTGAGCCCAGGGCTGCAGCCACTGTGTCCGCCCAGCTCCTCGAGGGCCGCCTCCTCTTCGCTGTTCCTCCACTTTCCCAAGCCCCGTGTCCTTCTCCAGGGCCGTCTCTCCTGACGCCACGTCCAAAGTTTTGCTGTCCCCTCATGTGAGGAGCACTGTGATTGACCATTGCAGACCCACCTGTGCGAGGTGCCAGAGCGCCTACCAACATCGTTTTACCAAACCTGTAGCTGCTTGTCCTTCTGTGTGGGGGTGGGGATGGGACCGGCGGCCAGGGTTTGGCCCCCATGGCATCCTGTGTTGTGTTTACTCCGAGCCCATGCAGGTGTCTGCTGACCCGTTTGTCTCCATTCCTCTGTGTTCTCACGAGGTGGGAGGCATATTTTCTTGTCAAAGGGTCAGTCTTTGTGGACAGAGCCTCACTTTGTGTCCGACTGGCTAGCAGACATTGTTGGACCTGTTCTAATTTACATGAATTCTAAGTCACCTTGTTCTCATGCTCCTGGGCTGCAGCCACTAGTTAGGTACGGGAGGAGGGGGGGGGCCCCCCCGCGAGCTGAGTGCTGGGCCTCAGCGGGCTCCTTTTATGCACAGCAGCGAATCCTGCCAGCATTTCCCATCCATCTCACCAGACCCATGCAGGCAAGGGGACGTTGTGTGTCGGTGTTTGTGTGGTGCTGTGGACTCGGCTCTGACCCATAGTGTCTGTGTGCACGAGAAGGAAGCCTTGCATGCTCCTTCCTGCACCATCCTCACAGGAGTTCTCTGCCTGCGCCCTTGATGCTGCCACTGTGTCGCCACATCGCTTTGAGGGCCTCCCCCTCGCCACCACTCCACTGTAGCAAGCCTGATGTCCTCCTCAAGGGCCTGACACAGATGTCCAGAGTGTGGAAGGCGAATTTGTTCTCCGTGCCTCTGGAGTGCTCCGACCATGCTGCTTCCTACAGATTGCTCTGGCCTTTGGGCACTCCATGGCACTATCAGTAACCTTCTTCAGCACCAGAGTGCAATCAGATTCATTTAGAACCCTTCTTCACCTTTTCAGTGATAACCAGATACGATACCCCATCTCTATCCCTGGACTGTGCCTTCCTGGTGCACGTAGGACCTGGGCCTCGGGCAGGATGCGTCCAGCAGGCCTCGGCCTCCTCCTCACCTCACTCAGCCAGGCTTCTCCGCAGGCCACTCCGAGCAGCGCTTCTCCCCTCAGCTGTAATTCCTTGCATCCATTACAAGTAACAGTAACCCAGTTAACCATTTCTCAAAGACCGTGGTCCTAGTCACACCCTCTATTAAACCCCAACTCCAAACTCACTGCCATCGAGTCACTGACTCACGGCACCCCCGTGGGTCCCCTCACCATCCTGGAATCATTGTGACTCATGGCACCCCCGTGGGTCCCCTCACCATCATGGAGTGGGTGTGACTCATGGTGCCCCCACGGGTCCCCTCACCATCATGGAGTCGGTGTGACTCACGGTGCCCCCCATGGGTCCCGTCACCATCATGGAGTCGGTGTGACTCACGGTGCCCCCCATGGGTCCCGTCACCATCATGGAGTCGGTGTGACTCACGGTGCCCCCCATGGGTCCCCTCACCATCATGGAGTTGGTGTGACTCATGGCGCCCCCTGTGGGCCCCACTCGGCCACCAGGCTTCTACCCTGTAGTAGGGTCAGGTCTTAACCCCATCTTACTCCTGTGCATTAGCAGATCATGCCCTCCACAAATGGGACTGTAGCCTCAGGTGTGAGAAGCCCAGAATGGTCATAGATCATGGAAGGGCCCTATTGACTGACTGACAGCTGTACCTACGTTCACCTGCTGTTGGGCTCAGCCAACAAAAATCTAGCAGTAACCTGGATACCACAAAACATGGGTAATTTAAAAAACTTCTCTACTGCCATTGGAGGATTTAAAACAAAATATACCAAAACAGAATACAAACAAACAAACAGAAAACACCTGAGGAGCTGATGCCGGGGGCTTGGGTGGAGAGCGGATGTTTTGAGAATGATGAGGGCAATGAATGTACAAATGTGCTTTACACAATTGATGTATGCATGGATTGTGATAAGAGTTGTATGAGCCCCTAATAAAACGATTAAAAAAAACAAAACCCTCCACCCAACCCTGTTATTCCTTATTTACTGGGAGCAGACAAGTTTTCGGTCTGAAGAGTGAGGTGTGGCATGAGATGTTGGGACTGAGCTGATGTAAAGCCTTCTCCGCCAGGTTCCAGAAGGACCCTACTTGGGCCGAGACCGGTGACCGCTACCTGTTGAAGCTCTTTAGGGACCACCTCTTCCATCAGGTGACAGAAGCAGGTGCTCCCTGGATCGACCTCAGTCACATCATTTCCTGTCTGAACAAGGTAATGTCCCTCTGCTCGTGGGGCCTTGCACTCAGCGATGTGTATAAGGGGCCATCAAAACGTTCATGTCCACACGCTCTCTGATGTTGGGCTTCTGTAGCTCCTGGGAGCTGGGGTCTCTGAGCCATGGGGCACAGCCGATGCTTAGCAGTGGTGCCAGTAGAGCTCCTTGCGGACCAGTCCATGCTTGTAAAATACTTGTAGATATCTGGGAAAGAATGGCAAAAATTCACATCTATTTTCCTGAGGGGGCTTGAAAGAGTCAGTAGGAAAATGGAATTATAGTAAAGTGGAATTTTCCCAGGAACTTTTGAAGGCCCCTCGTATGTACCTGTATATGTGTGTGTTGTAGTATTGGACGCACACACACTGTGGCAAGTGTCTTTCTGAGAGCAAGTGGACCCTGACCCTCCTGGGTATGTGTGTGTTGACATAGGATTGACTTAGCAGCATCTCTCTCACACACACACACACACATACACACATACACACACACACACACACACACACACACACACACACACTGTAGCCCTGTGACAGGTCTACCTGACCGTCACTGTGTGTGTGTTGACCCAGCGTCAGCCACGCTCACACGTACAGTGTAGTGCTATCGGGTGGGAGGGGGGTGAGGGGCGCCTGGCCCCGACCCTCACGCTGTGCACGTGTGTCCCTGGTTCAGCTGGACGCAGGTGTGCCCGAGAAAATCAGCCTCATTTCCCGAGACGAGAAGAGCGTCCTCGTGGTGACGTACAGTGACTTGAAGCGCTGCTTTGAGAACACGTTCCAAGAACTGATTGCGGCAGCCGGTGGCCAGTTGTAGTCTTTGTGGGAGCAGACAGCCCGCCGGACACTGCTGAGGACCTGGACCGATCGCCAGCTGCCGTCAGTCATCTCATGTCACACCTGGGGACACAGCAGGTGCGCAGGCTGCTCGCACTTGAGTCAGGTACACTGTTACTTGAAGAAGACTGGCTGGTGCTTGGTGGCACCCTGGCTGCCAGCGGGGCCATCCCTGCCTGGAGTCTGCTTTAGCTTAAGGGACGCCAACCCACCCCCACCCCCCACCTGTATATGCACTAATTTTACTTTTTTACAGAGACATTTTTTTCTGACCTTTCAGCTCTTTGCCACAATGTAGACTTATCAAGGGGCACTGTTTCCAAGGCCATTTCATGGCAGCCGTGGTGGGCAGCTGTGTGTGTCCCTGGGGAGATTGCGGTGGGGGGGCTGCCCGGGAGGCTTATCGGACCAGGTAAAGTTGTCCTGGAAAGACAGTGTAGTGGTTGTTCTTGCCACTGTGCTGCCCGCCGTTGGTGCCCAAGTGTGCTTTTGGCACTGGGTGGCAGGCCCACTGGGGGAGTGCCGGAGAGTGAACCTTGGTGTGGACCCGCCCCAAGGCCGGGGCATGCACACCACCACCAACGGCCTGCCCACCGGCAGCTCTGTGTTCAGACGCCACTGAGCCTTTCAGGAGTGAGTGGAATGAGCGAGGCTTCCCTGCCCGCCAGCTGCAGCTCCGTGTATGCAATGCGCTTTCTCTGAGGAGAGAGAGACTGAGAGACGACGTTGTTCGTTGTTAGAGCCTCAAGTTCAGGAAAGGGTGGCTCTGTAGGTGTGCTTGCAGTTTGCTGTTAGGCTCTGGTTTGTTTGGGGTCTGAAGTCCTGCTCAGCTTTATTACGGTACTTGACACTGGATAATACACGGAGACTCTGCTGCCAAGAGGAACGGCGCAGCAGTGGTCTGGCGCCCGGAGCGTGCTGGAGCTGTCCAGCCCATACCTGGAGCCACGTCGGCGTCCTGCTGTGCCTTCGCAGTCCCTGCTTAGCCCAAAGTCATGGACGTTTTGATAATGAGCTCCCTCTGGGGGACGGCCCACACAGCGTCGATCTCAGCGCGGCCCTAACGGTCTCTGCTCATCCTCCTTAAACACTGGGGCCATGCCATGGTCGCCAAACGCCGCGGGGTTATAGTTAAATGCTTATACTTTGATACTGAAGACTGCCAAATACATAGGAATTTTCTTTCTTAAAAAAAAGTAAAACAAAAAAATTAGCAAACAAAACCAGACACCTACAAACAGGAAGCGCGTGATGAGGACTTGTTCTCCTTCCCTGGCCCGAGTGTTTTCCCACGGGGCACTCCCCATGCTGCTCTGGTGCCCGGGGGTGGGGGCCAGGGTGGCTGGCGCCTCAGGCCTCTCTTTTAATAACAACATCGCCTTTGTAGTTTTCAGAGATGTTTTTACGACCCCTCCACTTTTTTATGAGCTTTAAAATGACTGCCTCGATTTGCCACCTGAAAAAGCAATTCCCCCCATTTTTTTCTCTTATGCACGCTCTTTTGTGACCCAAAAGCTCTGAGGACCAGAGTCCGCCCTCCCCCCCCCCCAACCCCCTGGCACCCCCTTGGTGACTCATGCCAGCCCAGGTCTGGTAGCACCCGGGTGGGGCCGAGTGACAGCGAGCATCCGATACTGCATTTGGGATCAACGGATTAGACGGTGGGACAGAGCGTTGACTCATCCGAGGATCACTCACACTGGGCACCATCATCTTTTACCTGCATGTGCGCACACGCACACGGAACAAGAACTAGAGAGACCTGGAACACAGTCGTCTTTTATCATTACTAGCTCCTGTATTTGAGGAAGAGCAGCTGTCTTTTTTATATGTTTTTTGACAAATCATATTGTAATTCTTTTGTACAAAAAAAAAGACTTGTATTCTATAAGAAATATGAAGTGCTTAACTTATCAGCGGGCTGGAGATTCCTGTTTTCCATGTTGTTTTCTTTGGAAAGGAAAAGGGGTCATACCTCTCTCTTTGGTTGGGGGGTTGGGGAACTTTCCGACCAGTGAATTGTGGACCAATGCTCTGTGAGAGAAGAGGAAGGGAGGGCGGGGCTCCCTCGCGACCAGCAGGCTGTGTTCTGCAAGGCCATTCCAGTCACCCACCCGAGCGTTGCATCACGTGGGCCTGGGGCTCCAGCCCCTGGTGGCCTCAGGACTTGGGGGACTTTACATGATGGACAGCAGGTGTTTTCATGAGTAAATACCCTACCCCCCAAAGAAAATCACAGAACAGTTGGTGTCAGGTAAAGCATATGTATTTCTAGTTTTGTTTTATATTTATTTTTCATTGAGAACTTTTTTTTGGTTTTTATTTACCCCCCCTCCCCCAAAGAGAACTCTCTCTCACTTCTGCCTTGCTGTTTTGGGGAGTCCTCCTTTGTCCACAGTGTAATTCCACGTAGGGGGTGTCTCTGCGCTAGTCTGAGTGGTTCGTGGAGGCTTTTGGGATCTGGGAGGAGTCCCACGGAAGAGCCACATTCCCTGGATCCTCCATCCCGGTAGCCTTCACGCCGCCAACCACGACAACCCCTGGAATCATGTCACCTCACCAGTGCCATTCTTCAAGAGCTGTTTCTGTCCCGATTTCCAGTTCTGTGCGGTGCATCTGCTTCATTGTAAATACCTGAGGGTCCTTTGTCACTTCGTCCTGTGGCCGTGTGTCCAGGATGTCCCGCCCGAGCCCCGTCTGTTCTGTTCTGTTCCAGCGTCACGGGCTCGAGACGCCTCCCCCATCTCCACTCCTCTCTTCAGTCCTATGTGTACAGCATTATTTTTAATAAAGAATTGCAGAAGCAAGCTCGCCTTTGAGTTCCGTTGACAGGTGAGAGGTGTGCGCGTGCGCTGGCGTCTGGTGATGAGAACCGAGGAGTCGTGGGGGCTCGGGCGGCGGCAGTGGCTGAGCTTACACACAAACAGTACTTGCCCAGTGCTGCCTCGGCCTGAGGTCTCTGTCCCAGGCGCTGAGACCATCGGGAGTCGGACGAGTCCACTTCTGCGTAACGGAAGGGGGCACTGCAGGGTTTAGATTCAACCTTCCTAATGCCAAGACCCTTTAAGACATTTCCTCATGTGGAGGGGACCCCCCCCTCCCCCACCATAACATTATTTTCGTTGCACTTCATAACTGTCATTTTGCTGCTGTTATGAATCGGGTGACCCCTGGGAAAGGGTCGTTCGACCCCCAGGTTGAGAACCACTGCTCTACAGGGTAGCCATGAGTCAGAATTCACTCGATGCCAGGGGTTTGGGATCTTAAAGAAGGATTTTCCCAGGCCAATATCAGAACCCCCTTAGGAAAAATACAGGGTGGGGGTTTCTTCCAAAAGTTAGTGGGAACGCTTCATTATCTTTCGTTCCGCGTTCATTTCCCCAGGAGCGCTCTAGAGGGCCATTGTGATTCCGGGTGGGAAGCTGGCTGGGTCTGCTTCAGTGAGGGTCGGGGAGGAAGCCGGGTTGTGGTGGGTTTGGAGGAGAGGCGTAATGTCCTGGGTAAGCACCTTGGAGGCTGTGCTATCAAGGGGGACGGAGAGGCGGGCTGGTAGCTGGGGGATTGCGGTTCTGAGAGATGGGGAGCAGTGGTGACCAGGGGACTGGTGGTGCTAGAGCAGCAGGACAGGGTGGCATTCCCCCACTCTCCACCTCCCAGACAGGATGCTGCATAAAGACCTGCAGGTGCAGCTGGGTGGGAGACAGGTTGGGGCATGGGAGACGTTCCCTCTCCCCGTCCAAGTGAGGATACCCTTCCTCATCGGATCTACCACGTTGGGGGCTGTGCTGTCCTGGAAATGCAGTGAGTGCGTTGGTCTGCAGCCCCTGGAGTTGACCGTTGCTGGCCTGTGGGGAGCATTCCCATGGCACCAGAGGGTTAGCTCCCACTTGCCCCCATCTAAGGCGCCCCGGTGGTGTAGTCACGGTGAGGTGCTGGGCTGCTAACTGCAAGGGCAGCAGCTGGAAGCCACCAGCCGTGCCAAGGAAGAAGGACGAAGCTTTCAGTCACGGACATCCCCAGGGGCAGCTCTGTTAGGGCCCTGTGTTTCAGGAGAGGAAGAGTATGCCATCCACAGATTGTACCGAGCCCAGTAAATGTCACAAGTCAGTGCACCTGCATGCTGGTCCCCCCCACTCCCCACCCCAAGAAATGTAGTTTGTTTGGGGTGGGTACATCCCCCTTCAGTGTTTAGTTCACCAAAAAAAGAAGCTACCCCTGTCTTCCCAGATCCAGACTCACCGTACCGCGATAGGTCAGGGTGGGACTGCCCCCGTGGGTTTCTGAGACGGCCCTCTGTGTGAGCAGAAAGCCTGTCTCTCCCTCTGCAGCAGCAGTGGAAGGACTACTGTTTGTTGGAGAACATTCTAAAGGTTCAGTGGGGTGACTGTACAACTTTCATGTGTTCAAACTACCGAGAGGGGTGGTATGTGAATTGTGCCAATGGAACTTAACAGATTTGCAAAACACAATCAAGAGGACTCCGACTGGCCCACCGAATGGAACGCCCCTGGTCCCGTGCCATCCTCACCGTCCTAGAGAAAGGAGGGTCTGAGAAGGGCCAGAGGGACCGTCCCACTCTGTCACAGCCCCCAAGCAAGGGCTCCAGGACCCTGCACCCTCACTGTGGTCTCCTGCACACGAGTGCCTGGGTAGATGGCAGCGCGCACAGAGGGGCTCTTGGGGAGCAGCTGGTGGTTTGAACTGCCGGCCTCGCGGCTAGTGTGTTTAACGACAGCTCCCCCGACAGCAGTCATGTCCCCCCACTTGCAGGGCAGCCTCTGACCCTTATGGGCACTTAACAAGCCAGTCAGGAAGCAGATGGGTGCTTTGGCAGTTAAGTTTATTATATGGAGATTGTGTACAAAATACATTCATAAATGACTAGAAATATAGGACCAAACTGTGTCTTGTATCTGCAGCATATACCCTTGGCTTTTATATAAGTATTTTTTAAATTCCAGTTTCCTTAAATAGGCACACATACATACACACTCTTATATACACACGTGTGGTCGCCTCCACCATCAGTCGAAGACAGGCTTCTCTCCGTCCACCTGGGAGGGGCTAGCAGGTGGCTCTCACGCGCCACATTCGCCTCATCTGGGCTACATTGCTGAAGCATTTGGACACTCGGCGGGGTGGCCTGACCATGGCCCCTGGGAGGAGCGTTCAGCATCCCCGACCCCCACCCCGAGGAGACGCATCACCGAAAAGGAAACACGCGTGCCTGGGTGGGGTGCCAGAACCCAGGCTTCTGACAGCACTGTCCTTGAGTTGGGCCCCCAAGCTTTCAGTAGGTGCTGTCCCGAGGGGCCAATCTGTCGGAAACACCTCATGGCTGGAGACTCGCCCTTCTGGGCTTCCCCTTTGGTGTGAAGCCATTGGGGGTGGGGGAAGCTTCATGACCTTTTGAGGGGCGGGCTCCTGTGAGCGACAGACCTGAGTGACTGGGGTAGCAGGAATCGTCAGCCCCTTAGCGTCTCCGCGAGGAAGGCGGGCCCTGACAGAGACCTCAGATGGAGGCTCAGCCTCTGCTCTGTGCTCCCTGATTGCTCGTGAAACCAGAGGGTGGCAGGGGCCCTGGTTCCCCACCGCTCCTCCTGGCTGTGCTGTGTGTCCACGTGGCTCTGGGAGGGTGCAAAGAAGGGGACGTGCTGGGCTCTCTGGTGGCCGTGGATGGACACCCTGTGACCCAGCCTCGGCCTCCCAGGCTCTCGTGCCTCCAGAGTGCCTTTCCACAAAGTGACGGGTGTCATGGTACCCATGGAGTCACGCTGTGTGTGACCCAAAGGGAACTATGCTGCTCCCAGGCCCCACTGCCATCGCATGGGCTCCCCTCACGGCTGTCCTGCAGGCTGACCCTCTCAGTGGGGGCATGGAGCCTCATCTTCCTCCCGCTGGACGCCACTTCCCAGTGCCACCAGGGAACCTGGTTCCTTTCCCAGGCCCACCAGTCAGGTGCCAACATCCTGACGACAGAGAGGGCGAGTCACAGACACCCAGCCTGGCTAGGCTGCAGAGCCAGGGCCCCAGCCCTTCCTTGACCACACGCTCCTCATCACCCACCTGGACAAAGTCCCACGTGGGCTAAGGGGGACTCATGACCACTGCATGTCCCACTCCTCACCTTTCTGGCCACACACCCAGCCTGGCTAGGCTGCAGAGCCAGGGCCCCAGCCCTTCCTTGACCACACGCTCCTCACCACTGACCTGGACAAAGTCCCACGTGGGCTAAGGGGGACTCATGACCACTGCATGTCCCACTCCTCACCTTCCTGGCCACACACCCAGCCTGGCTAGGCTGCAGAGCCAGGGCCCCAGCCCTTCCTTGACCACACGCTCCTCACCACCGACCTGGACAAAGTCCCACGTGGGCTAAGGGGGACTCATGACCATTGCATGTCCCACTCCTCACCTTCCTGGCCACGGGTCACCTGTCAGCCCTGGGCTAACACTCTTCCAGGAGGCTGGTGGGGTGGGGGTGGGGCACACTGGCTGTGCTTTAGGTCAGAACAGTCTGGCTGCTGGGCCCGTCCTTTGGGTCGAGAGAGCCCATCCTCTCAGCGGTCCGGGGTCCCCACAGTGGAGTGTCTGCACCAGGCATGAACAGAACACTGCGAACACAGACTTAGATGGGACACACGCACACAGATGAGGCGACCACCTCATGGAGTTCGCGCAGGGTCTCGGCCGGTGCTCTGGGGGCAGCGGCAGTGCCAAGCGCCAGGCCCCGGGGCAAATGGCCAGGCCAGCTCCCTGCCTCTGGTTCAGATTCACTTTGCGGTTCCAGCTACACATATATGTCCCCTCCAGACCTGGAGGGAACCCCTCAGGCCCCGCCCTCCCTGTCCCCGTGGACTGGGTGGATGGTGGCACTCAGGTGGCCTTGCTGCATGCCACCCTTCACCCTCTCCTTCCTCATGTGAGGCGCTGCCCATTCTTCTGGAACCTGCTACTGCAGCTGTGGACCTCCTCCCTACCCTCCCCCACAAGGGACAGGCCAGGCTTGCCCGGGCTGTAGGGCACTGGCAGTGCCCTGGCTGGCTTCAGAAAAGTCATGCACCACCAGATTAAACAAATCCAAGGACTTTTCATTCCAGTCTGTATGAACGATCTGAAGCCCCCTCCTCAGATTTCCCAAAGGGCCTGGAAGTGCCCACCCTGGGGGCCCTGAGGTCTCGGGTGGGGCTGGGCTCTCTGGAGCCCTGCCTACCCAGTGACCTGGCCACAGCGCTCTCCCCTCCTCACTATGTCTCTGTGTGTCTGGTTTACATTCGTGTTAGTCAGTGTAAAGGGGGAAATAAAACAAGGCAGATTAAACGGGGTGGGGGAGCATTCCCTGTGCGGAGGGGGAATGGGCGGATGTGTCTAAGCAGGGACTGTCAGGTGCGGCCGGCCTCCTGGCTCTGGGACGCTCGGGCCCACTAGACGGGCGGGGTGGCGTACAAGACCACCGAGTTGTAGTCTGGGGGCGGCGAGCAGCTCCACATCTCCTTCTCCAGCTCTGAGGGGTCGTAGGTGAAGCGGCGGCTGCCCCCCTGGGAGTGCCCACAGCTGGAGGGGCGCACCGGTCGGTGGATATCTGGAAGCCCCGACTCCTTACTTTTGCTGGTCACTCTTAGGCTGAGAAAGGGCGGACAGACACACAGGGAGAGGCAGAGGTAAGAGCTGGGAGCTGGTGGGTCACTGGGCTCCAGCCCCACCTCCAGGGAAAGCAGGTCCAGGCCAAACCCATTGGCCCCATGTGGGTCCTGACTCAGAGTGACCCCCAGGGTTCAGGGAATTAACGCCAAAGCGTTCCTAAGGCTGTCAAAGTGACTGGAAGCCACCACTGCTCCGCGGGAGGCTTTCTACTCCCGTCAAGAGCTACAGTCCTGGGACTCACAGGGGCAGTTCCACCGTCCTAGCAGGTTGCTGGTTTTGGAAACCCACGGTGGTGGTGGTGGGTGTGATGTCCATGCATGTGCGCGCGCCAATCCCTTCTGTCCTTCCCTCGCCAATCCCTGCGTCAGCAGCCACACCTCTGTGCGTCTATGCTGCCCACCCTAGCGTCAGCACGGTGTCACTGAAGCAGGGGTAGGTGGCTGAAGGCCTGCCTCTCGAGTCAGGGAAACGTTGAGGGGAGGAAGTGTTCCCTCGGGGCCCCCGGCTGTGCACCTTGAGAGGAGCAGGCCGCCGCCTCTTCTTGCTGATGAATGGCTGTGAGTGCTGGAGCACCACCGTCTCCCTGAGCTCAGCCCTCGCTATCACTGGGACCCCTTGGATTCCACCCCCTCACGGGCTGCCCTAGGTCCTGTGGGGGCCCTCCCCGGGCCCCACCATCAGCCCGGTGTTGAAGGAAGCCAGCTCATGACCATGGGCCTGGGAACACTGGAGCCTTTGGCCCACACATGGCGGTGCGCCATGCTAATGTCCCCGCTCCCCAGGAGCGAGAGGACGGGGAGCCTGGACCCTGCCCAGGTGACACCGAAGGCCGAGAACTTCCTAGACAGGAAAGTAAGGCAGTCCTGTCCCATCCGGTTCTGGCTCTCTCCGGCCATCATTGATTTTGCCCATGATGGGCTGACACCAGCGCCCAGCTGGGCTGTGTCTGAGAGGGCTGCCTGCCATCGCTGGGGCAGGAGTCCACACCACCCCATCAGGTGCTTTGTAGGGCTTTCGCAGGGTGTCCTGACTACTGTCCCCTCGATTTTAGAACATTGCCAGCCCCAAAGCAGAGGCTGCCTGGAGCTTCCAGCGGATGCCGTGTGCCCCCCACCCCACCCCCTTTGCAGAGTGGCGCCTTCACAGGAGCAGACCACCTCCCCTGTGTGTTCTGGGGGCAAGGGGAGCTGGAAACGCTGCCCTGCAAACGGAGCTCCATCCACAGTGGCACCAGCTGCTCAGAGGAGGGGTGGCCCCATGCTTACCCCATCTTGAGGGTGGCCTGAGGCTTGCTCTCGGTCCAGGGGAAGTGCTGCAGCAGCGGGGACAGCAGCAGTGTGCTCGAACCCATCTGGTAGTCCTGGGGGGAGGAGAAGAGGATGGTGTCGACACCCACTGCTGCCCGGCCTCATAGCGACCCAGCAGGACGGAGCTGAGTTTTCCCACAGGGTCTCCGAGGCTACAGGCAGGAGCAGCCGGTGCCATCTTTTTTTCATGGAGTGGCTGGTGGGATTGGACAGCTGACCTTCGAATGCCTGACCCTTTGCACCACCAGGGCTTCTCTTTCCACACCTAGTCCCGGGGCTGCCTTGGGACTCCCTGTGCCCTGCGCCCACACCCACCACGAGCCCTGCAGATAGAGACTAAGCTTTCCTCTTGGCCGCAGCCCCACACTGTCCCTGCCACTCCCAGCCATGCGCTCCTGCTCTCTGCAGGGACAGAGCACCTCTCGGGTTTAACAAGGGTGAGCAGTTGCCACAGGCCACCTGTGTGCAAGCTGCTATGTGAAGCCACCAGAGCTGCAGGGCAGGGGACGGGGCCCCGGGGTCACGCAGACTGACTTAGTGGCCGTGAGGTGCCAAAATCCCACGAAATGGCAGATGAGAGGACCATTTTGTTTCCAGTGCAGACTCAGACGCTACCGGCCCCCCCTGCTCCCTCATGGGCCACTGTGAACGTTGAACTTCATGGGGATGCCCTGTGACTCTTCCCGAGACATGCCCCGGCCGTGGGTTCCACCTGAGGGCCTCTCCCTGGGCTCAGCTCCTGTCCTATCAGACAGCAATGATGGCCTTGTTTCTCCACCTTGCTCCCGTGGGGAGGGGTGATGAATTGCACTCTTGGTCTTCAATGCCTCTCCCATTCAGAGCCCCCATATGGCCCAGTGGGACGGTCCCAGAGGGTTTCCGGGGCTGTCAGTCTTTACGGAAGTAGATGGTCTCAGTTTCCTCTTGTGGAGTGGCTGGTGGGTTTGAACCTCCGACTATTGGGTTAGTGGCCTGGTGTTCAACCCAGGCACCATCAGGCTCCTTAGGAAAGGGGTGAAGTGTATGTGTGTGTGGGGGGGACATCACGCATGTTTGGCCCGCTGTCATCTCCTCCCACTGGTCAGCAGGGGGCTTAGGAGTCTGGGCTGAGCGCCTGCATTTCTGAGAGCCCCGGGATCACCCCATTGTCAGGGTTTCCTCTACTGCACTGTGGACCAACAGAGGCGGTCACAGAAAATGCCCGTGGTGCAGATGCTGTTTCTGTTGGTGCTGACCTAGCCTGTGGGAGCAGACGTCCCGGCTGGCTCAACAGCAGCCAAGGTGCCCAGAAAAAGCCAGCTGGGGGTGCAACTGTCGTTGATTTGGGGTGGTGAAAAAACAACACCGGCAACAAAAACCCCTCAGACGCCAACCAAATTCACTGACACCGAGTTGACTCAGAGTGATGCTGTGGACAGGACAGAGCTGACCCCGTAGGTGTCCATGCCAGCAGACAGCCGCCCTTTCTCCCGAGGAGCTGCTGGTGGGTTCATACTACTGACCTTGCTGTTAGCAGCTCCACTCAGAGCCGCCCCCTCGGGGTTCCTCCCTGAGGTCTGTAGCACGTGTGCTCTAAGAGCCCTGGGTGGACAAGACCCTGTGTCCCGGGGCCTGGGAGAAGAGAGTGAGGCATCTTCCTGGCCAGGAGCGAATGCTGCTTCCTCCTGGAGCAGTTGGCTAGAAGCCTGGCTGTCCTTCCTGTGACCTTGGGGGACCGTATATCGGACGTGGGTAGAATACCAGCATCTCCAGGCAGCCCCCCGAGACACCCCCCCCCCCACCCTATGTCTTGCAGTGCAGTGACTAATTCTGTACAATGCAGGAAGTTGGCCCTGGTGGCCTCGGGGGTTAGAGGCTGGGCTGCGGACCCCAAGGTCAATTGCTGACAGCCATGGTGCATCGACATGACGGTGACCTCAGAGGAGCTCGGAAATGGAGGCTGGCATTTCTCCGGTGGGGGGAGGGGGAGTTGTTTCTGCTGGGTGCTGCTGCATTGGTTCCAACGCTTAGCGACCCATGTGCCACAGGAGACCATGCCACCGGGCCCTACACCGTGAGGCCACCTCATTCAGGGTCTTCTTTCCTCGCTGACTCTTGGCTTTCCCAAGCAGGACGTCTTGCCCAGGGACGGGCTCCTGCGGACCACACGCCCAACGTGTGTGGGAGAAAGTCTCCGCATCCACCCTCGAAGGAGCATGCTGGCTGTACTTCTTCCGAGACAGACTTACTCAGACTTCTGCCAGCTCCTGTCTGCTCGCTGTTTTCCACCCATGCTCTCACTCGATTCCTCTTCGGTTGAAATGACTACCACGCAAGGAATTTGACCCTGGAGTGAACTCTGGGTCATCTGCTAACCACGGATTTCTGCTTTCACAGGGGCTCCTGACCTCCCAGCCAGCCCCTCCCAGCCAGCCCCTCGTTAGCCCCATGGACCCGACCCTCCACCTGCAGCACCTGGCGTTTGTGTTTGGACGCAGTCCAGCAGCAGCAGTGAGCAGGCCAGCTGCATTACTTACATCAAGCATGGAGGTGCTGAGTGGGGAAGATTCTTCCAAGGTCCTGATTCTTTCCAGACTCATGAACTTGAAGGCATTGACGTATCTAGGAAGAGGCACAGAGGAGGGTCAGCGCGGGAGCATGCCCAGCTGTGATGCCGCAGGAGGCCATGGACGCCGTATCCTGAGACAGAGAAGGCCAGCCTTGCAGCAGGGCCTGCCCAACACCCCCCAAGCCTGAAGTTCTCCCGGCACCGGGATGGTAACGCCACTTTCCACCACGGCCATCTGGTCCAGAGACCTTCTCGGCCTTCCATCGTGGCCAGGCGTCTGGTCCCACGTGGACTCAGGGAGCAGGACCTGTGAGCCCTGAGGCATCATTTGGTGTGACCCCTTGTGTTGGGTCAAACAGGGTGCCCAGTGAGGTGCTAGGCCTTCTCTCATCCGTAGCGGCCGGCTTCCTGTAAAGATGTGCACCACCAAGAACAGAAGCTGCCATCCTGGGTCCCTGGCAGAGTGGTGGCCGAGGGCCTGTGCCGTGAGTACACACTCGGGAGAGGTGCTCTCCCGGTAACCACATGAGACTGCCCGCTGATGAGGCACAAGGAGCTGGGCAGTACCATCCATAATATCCTCTCTCTGGTCCTTGGCTCAGCTGCTCTGGCAACGTGTGTGAACCTCTGGGCTCAATGCTGTGCACCACCCTGGAAGAGCTCAAATTAATCTGCCAGTCCTCATTTCTCACCCTTTCAGACGCAACCAATCTATGTAATCAAGCTGGCTTTCTCATCTTTAAAACCGGGTAACTCATCGGCTTTAGCATCTTGGTAGTATTTGTGAGGATCGAGAAGAAACCTGGTGGCCTGCAGACTTGTGGTGGAGGGCTACAGGTTAGTAGACTTGTAGTAGAGGGCTACAAGCTGGTAGACTAGTGGTGGAGGGCCACTAGACTTGTGGTGGAGGGCTGGAAGACTTGTGGTGGAGGACTATAGGTTGGTAGATTTGTAATAGAGGACTACAGGCTGGTAGACTTGTGGTGGAGGGTTTCAGGCTGGTACACTTGTGGTGGAGGACTATAGGTTGGTAGATTTGTAATAGAGGACTACAGGCTGGTAGACTTGTGGTGGAGGACTATAGGTTGGTAGATTTGTAATAGAGGACTACAGGCTGGTAGACTTGTGGTGGAGGGCTACAGGCCAGCAGACTGGTAGTAGCGGTTGATGGGCCAGTATGGACAATGCACTGATCTGTACCCATTACCACAAGGCTGGGCTGGCCACCAGGTTCCTTCTCCGCCCTCACCGATGCCTGTCAGTACTTTCAGACCATTCCACCACCCCCTCCCTGGGTACCTGCCTGGTTTGCCGATCAGAAATCAGAGCCCTAGTAGTGCCTGCTGCAGGTCAAGATGCCAGAAAGCTTGCGGATTCCTGACGACAGGGGTGCAGGGAAGACGTGTGAGACCGTTTATTTGGATAAGGAACCTTATCCCTCCATTGCACAATTTTGGCAAGCTGTCCTCCTCAAAACCAGAATACCCTATTTGGATAGCAGGAATATCAGTAGCTACCTCACAAGGTTGATGTGAACCCACAGGACGTGTTTAACACGCCTGTCACCGGTGTGCGAACCCACAGGACGTGTTTAACACGCCTGTCACCGGTATGACTTAATGCACTCACGATTCACTCTCACAGCCCTTCAGTGACCCTGCAGACATTCGAGGTGCCCTTCGGTGGTTAGGTGAGGGGGCAAAGGGAGATTTCGTTGTTGCTCTGTTGGAGGGTGTCATCAGCGAATGCTAGTCTCATTTGAAAACCAGCATCACGAGGAGCCAAGGAGGGGGTGTTCCAGAGTCCACTCTGACTCAGTGACCCTGCAGTGCGACGTTTCTGAGGCTGCATCTCCCCCACCGTGGCCGGTGGGTTTAAACCACTGACTCTGGTGAGCAGCCCAACTCTCGGCCTCCAGCGCCACTGAAGCCGCGGAATGACACGCCTCGTGCGTCTGGAACCGATTCTGCCCTTTCCGGATTTTTACTTTTGGAAAGCTCTTTTGAAGGGCATTCTGGGGGCATCATGGTCATTAGGATACTGGATACCACGAAGGCTTCCTCACCGAGGTCTGTGGACTGGACGTTTCCGTGGGACTGCACGGGAGACAGTCCTTAGACCTTGTGTTCCTACGCCGAGCTGAGCTACGCTACAGCATCGTGACGCCTGAAATGCTTTCAGACGGTTCAGCAGGAAGTGTGCGCGCTCGTGCACAGACATGGGAGTGCACGCACACGCACGGCACACGCACGCACGCAGGGCGTCCTGACAAACAAGGAGGGGAGCCGGGGCATAGCCGTCCTTTGATTCTGCCTGGCAGGTCTGTGCAGACCTGCGGTCGGGGAAAGCCTGCTCACCTGATGTCGTCCGAGCTGCCGGCGCTAAACCTGGGCGCCACCATGTCTTCCTTGAAGAAGCCCTCGGAGAAGGGAAAGCCGCTGCTTCCCGTCAGGATGGTGCTGAGCGGGATGTAATCCTTCCCCTCCTAGGAGGGAGACCACGAGGCTCAGAACTGCCCCAACGCTGCTGCCATCTGCACCCCGTGGGGGCATTTGGGCAGGAGAGAAGAGGCATGGTGGGAGGGGGGAGTTCTGGTGATCTCAACGACTCTCTTCCTGGTCAAACCACACAGCAGCAGCAGCAGGAACCCGCCCCCGCTCACTCTAAGACCAGGCGCTGGACTCGCAGCTGCGACGTTACCTGTTGCACGTTGGCTTGAAGCAGGTCGCCAAGCTTTCCCACCAGTTCTGCGAACCTGGGCCGCGCCTTCGGGTCCTTGTGCCAGCAGTCCAGCATGATCTGGTAGCTGTAGAGGCGGAGCGCAAGGGGACAGCTGGAGTGGCTGGCCTTGGGGAAGGTGGCCCTCGGACGGGCCATGCAGATGGGCAGCGGGTTTTGTAGGTTACGATTGGTATCTGCCCGTGTCTTTCCCACCGCTCATAAAAGGCAGCAAACACCTGGCTACCAAGGCAGGGTGCAAACCCTCCTGCCAGATGGCGAGGTCCGCGGTTAGGGCCCACTTGCCCCTCCTCGGGAGAAAGCTGTAGCTGCCGGGGAACATGGCCGTGCAGCCTTTGGAACACTGGGGAGCGGCTCTCTTCTGTCCCATTGAGTCAGATTGGGCCCGAAGGGCAGTGGGTGACTGCCAAGGGGGTAGCTGCCCCTACCGACTGCCCAACATTGGTATATTACTTACTCTCTTTGCTCTGAGAGGATCCCTGGTGGCATAAATGGTTAGGCTTTGGGATGTGATCCACAAGGTCCTCAGTTCAAAACCACTAGTTGCTCCAAGGGAGAAAGCTGGGGCTCTCTACTCCCATACAGAGTTACAGTCTCAGAAACTCACGGGGCAGTTCTACCTTGCCCTATAGGGTCGCCATGAGTCGGCATTGACTTGCTGGCAGTGCGTTTGGTTTGGCTTTGCTCTGAAGGCGTTGGGCTGCTAACCTCAAGGTGCCCAGAGGGAGGAAAGAGCTGCTCCCATGGGGATGGCAGCCTAGGAGACGGACAGAGGCTGTTTGTTCTACATGGTCCTGTAAGCGGGAACAGACCCGACGGCACCAAACCACCCCCACCCCCACTCAGTGAATGAAGGGTAGCCCCGAGCCCCCGGTGACCCGCTCTTAGAAACACAACGCTTTCCTGCCTGGTAGGGCATGGGGTTCAGGGGGTACTTCCTGGGAGGTGCTCAGCAGCCCAGGACCTCACGCCCTAGTCACTGAGTTCCGTGGTGTCCTTGACAAGTCTGGTCCAGCTTCTTCTCCGGACTTGGCTCCCTGCCAACGTCCGCTCACTGGTGACTGTTTGAGGTAGCTCTGTGAGCCGGCTGCTCCCTGGTCCTGGCTGCTAGGTCCTGTCTCCAGTTGCTATTTCTTTAAAGGTTGGAATCTTGTTTCTGATATCTGATTTCCTCTCCTTTGCCTTAAACTTGATGCAAACCATCCCAACAAACACCAAAGGAAGTGTGTGTGTGTGTGTGTGTGTGTGTGTGTGTGTGTGTGTGTGTGTGATCAAAACACCGGCTCCCTTATTGAAAGACATCTGATTAAACAGGCTCAGGTCGAGGGGCCAATGAAGCCATGGTTTTCACACCACTAAGAAAATAGGTTTGGTCAAGTAGAGGGTCCCGGTGGTGTGCGGGCAGGTTCACAGGGGAGGGCCATTGCTCAGGGCCCAGGAGCACACTGCTCGAGGCCAGGGCCAGATCAGGGCATCTGAGAAGTGCCAGCCAGCTGTGCTCTGCCTCACCCAGACCTTCCAGCAGCTTTCCAAGGTTGGGAGGACTCCCGGCCTCCCTCCCTTCCTCCCTCTCTCCCTCCTTCCTCACAGCTGCTGCTGACTTTGGAAAATTGGCAGACAGACTCCTGCCCTGAGCTGAGGACTTGGCCTTCTCTCTACCAGAAGCCTCTTTGGCTGCAGGTGCTAGCTGGGTGCCATGGAGGTCTGGTCCTGGAGATAGGTGGCGTTGACCTGACTTGGTATCCTTAGGGTTACCTGGCACCAGACCCTGGGCGAGGGGGAAACTGCCTGCGGGGTAGGGGGTGGACTCGGTGGGCTCGGACAGGGCACAGACTGAACTTTCCTAACTTACTCTCTCTGCCACTGAGACAGACGTTGGCAGTGCCTAGTGACCCTACAGGACAGGGTAGAATCTCCCCTGTGTGTTCCTGAGACTAACTCTGTATGGGACTAGATAGTTCATCTTTCTCCCTCGGAGCCGCTGGTGGTTTTGAACTGCCGACTCTGTGCTTAGCAGCCCAATGTGTAGCCACTACACCACAAGGGCTCCCTCCTACCTTATTAGCAATGGCCAAACCCAAACCCACTGCTGCTGAGTCCATTCTGACTCACTGACATTCTAGGGCAGAGCGGAACTGGCCCGCAGGGGTTTTGTGACTGCCGACTTTCCAAGTCCAAGTTGGGCACCGCACCACCGGGGATCCTGGAAGCCAGACCAAACTCATTGCCGACAAGTCGATTCCAACTCGAAGAAACTCTCCAGGACACAGTAAGATCCTCCCTTGGGTTTCCAAGACGGATCTTTGTGGGAGCCGCTGACCTCCTCTTTCTCCCTGCACGGCTCGTCAGCTGGCAGCACACTGAACCCCCCAAAATGCATTCCCTGACGCGGAGCTCAATTCGACTCACAGCAACTCTGCAGGGCAGCGTAGACCTGCCCGTAGGGTTTCTCAGATGGTCATTTTGGCAGTGAGCGTGCCTGCTTAGACCCTCTGCCACCTGTGCTCCTTCCAAGGCTGTCACCCTCGCTGTTGGCAGCAGCCTCAGCTTTCTCCCACATGAGCTCGTAGCCCGAGTGCTTAAGCACTGTGCCACCAGGCAACGCTCAGCACTGCTGGCTGTGGGCTAATCACGTCCTGGGCGGGGCCTCAGTTTCCTCCTTTCTCCCAGCCTGGAAGGTTCCCCCCTTCCACAGGGGGCTGTCTTCCCGCTGTGCGCTGGCTCTTTCTGAGTGGGAATTCCGGAGTTACAGTCTGGGAAACCCACGGGGCTACTTCTGTTCCTTTCTACAGGGTTGCCTTTACAGAAGCCAAGAGCCGCATCTTTCTCCCAGGGAAGGGCTGGTGGGAGGACTCTGAGCCTCACTTCTAGAACATTCTCCCAGCACAGCCCAGCCCCACAGCCCTGCAGACGTGGAGCAGGTGGTCAGAGGAGTTCTTTCATCCACACAGCAAGGCCACAAAGCAAGCACCATGGCCACCCCTCACCCCCCTGGGGAGTGTCCAGGTGGCAGAGGCAGGGTGCGGGGCCTCACATCTCCGGAGTCGCGTATTCAGGGGCCCGCATCCTCATGCCCTCCTTCAGGCGGCTGCAGAAGTCCTCGTCCATCTGCACCCCGGGGTACGGGGAGCCCCCTGCGGGAGGGAGACAAGGGTGAGGGCCAGGCTCTGGCTGGCGACACCCACTGGGTGGGCGGGTCTGTTGGTGCAGCGACCCGAAGCCACCAGCCGTTCCTGGCATGCAGTCCGGAGTACGAGTGTCCTCTGAGGGGTCTCTCCACTCCGGCTCGCACTGCAGCTGGTCAGCTTCTTGAGAAGCTAGCGGAGGGTGTCAGGCCCTGGGAGGACACCTGCCTCCGGGAGAGCACGGGAGGCTGCTCCCTGGTCGTCTCCTCGCAGAGCGAGGGGCCGGGGTGACGTGAGGCTGGGGGAAAGGTGGCCCGGGCTGTGGGCCGGGCCGACCTGAGGGGCTGGGGGCCCAGGACACGGTCTTGGGCAGGTTACTCTCCAGGACCCCTGACCTTCTCCTTGATGGGGACTCCTGACTGTGTGTGTTGGGGCTGCAGAGGTCGCTGGGTCTGGGCCAGGGGCTCCATCTTCGGGCCCTGAGGCCAGGTGTTGGTCTGTCTGCGGTCACCACAGCTGGAAGGAAGCAGCTGGGAGGTACAGAGCTGGCATCGAGTCACCTCGGGCCACGGTAGCCGCCAAGTGGCTTTCAAAGACTGGAAGCCACAGGTGCCTGTCATCGAAAGCAGGGCAATGACTTCCACACATGACAGGAAGCCGGAGAGGTCTCTGTGCCTGTTACTAAGAGCTGCTGCGACCAGCAGGCACGGGCTTGGCAGAGGCTGGCGGGCTCCTGCAGACACACGTGGGCTCCTGTGGTGCTGTGTGGGGCCTGGGAGGGGGCGGCCAGCTGCCCGCATTCACGCTACTGCAAATGGCCTAAGTACAGCCCAGCTCTCAGAGGCTACTGAGCGGCGGGGGGCAAGAGGGTAAGAAGGAGGGTGCTTGTGGGGACGGATGAAGAGGCTGGGGGTAAGGGTAGCCAGGCCGACTGGTGCGCCCCACTCAAAGTCGCCATCTGTGCAGGTGGCCCTCTGAGGGGCCTCACACCTCCTTCAGGGGTCCTGCTGCTCTGAAGGCAGGCGGGCGGGTAGGCCCAATGGGGTCTCTCCATCTCCCCCCTCCACCCCCCCACTTACCCAGAGAGAAGATCTCCCACAGCAAGACGCCGAACGACCACACGTCGCTCTGGGTGCTGTAGATTTTGTCAAAGATGGATTCGGGGGCCATCCACTTCAGGGGAAGCCGAGTCTAGGAAAGGACCAGGGGCCATGAGCGTCAGGGCCAGCCAGGGGGGTCACTTCCCAGGGCAGCCCGACCTTCTGGACAGAGACAAAGTGGGGGCCTGTGTCGTTACGCTGCACGAGGGAGATGCGAGGGGACTTAACAGGAGTTCGTGGGGAGATGGAACGAAAGGACAATGGGCTTTTTCTAAACCTCTCAGAGGCCCACCTGGTGGCCACTCTTCAGGTCCCTAGGAGACCACACCCGGTCCCTCAGCACCTCTGTTGGACATGTCCTGACCCTGAGCTTGTAAGAAATCCTTCTCCCAACACAAGCTTGTGCTCCAGCCAGCCCTCTGGCCCTGCTGCCTCTTGTCGATTCCGGCTCACAGCCATTCCACAGGACAGAATTGCTCCACAGGGTTTCCCAGACCGGACATCTTCACGGGAGCAGACCGCCTTGTCTTTCTGCTTTGGTGCAGCGGGTGGGGTTGAACCTCTGAGCTTGAGGTTAATAGCCCAACCGTCAACCCATGATGCTACCAGGACACTTCAAAATCCGAAACCAAAGCCTTGCTATGACAGTCCGAGTCTAAAGGACCGGGCAGAGCTGCCCCAGGGGGTTTGTAGCTGAGACTTAGTGGAAGCAGGCGGTCACATCTTTCTCCTGTAGGGCGGCTGGTGGGTTCCAGCCCCTGGCGTTTGGGTCGGCGGCCAAACACTTTAACCTCTCTGCCAACTCGCCATCCGCTCCCTGGGAGGAAGATGAGGCAGTCAAGATGCCCATCTCAGAAACCCCATCCATAGATGGTGGCTACGGTTGGAACCACCCCGTGGCAAGGGGTTTGGGACGGTTTTCAAGTGTCCAAACAGCCTGCCTCCAATGGCACACGGCAGACATCCCAGGGAGCGCGGTCTACACCATCTTAGAAAACCAGGATTGTGGTGCATGCCTGCGTGTGTTCCCAAATATGGTCTTGGGACCAGGTGTCTAGACACTTCTTAGGAATGCACATTCTCGGATGCCACTACAACAGGGGCGCTGGGCCCACGCAACTCGGCCTCAGGCCTGCGCTGACCACCTCCACCGTGGAGCCCTCTTCAGCACTGGACATTAGCTGCAGGCCTCGGGATGGGCCAGATAAGAGAGGACACGGAGGTCACCCGCCAAAGTGAAAAATAACACAGTGTCCAAAAACAAGCCAGGACGAGCCAGCGGGGACACGCTAGGCATGGCCACGCGGGAGGCGGACAACTTCCTCCCCTGGGAGACCCCCCACCCTTTCCTGAGGCACGGCCACCTGCGGAATCAATCATCCGGGTTTATCTGAGGGGAAGAGTCCAGACTGTTCTCTCCGGAAGCAGAGGGAACCCCCGCCCCCAGGAGCCAGCGTCAGGGAGGGAGGATGGCCTGGGGCTCCCACCAAGCCCCTCTGAGAGGAGTGGCGCCGGCATCACGGGAGGAGCCACCTCCATGTGCCCCCACACACAGCCTCATGGGGACTGCTGATCCACACAGGCCGCAAGGGCTGGTTTTCAGGGCCCACTGCCCGGGAGGTGCAAATCTTTGGGAAACGAGAGGGACATCAGCGAGTCAAGTCCACTTACGTCACCCTTCCTCACGTAGTCGGGGTTCTTATAAATATCTCGGGCCAGGCCAAAGTCACAGATCTTCACCACATGATTCTCCGACAGAAGAATGTTCCTCGCGGCCAGGTCCCGGTGGATGCACTGTAAGGAGACCAGACAGTCGTTATGTCCGGTGTCTTCTCCGGGCTATCCGTCCTAATCCCAGGAGCCCCTCCCTCCACGAGGTGTGAAGGAAGCCACCCTCCATGGGAAGTGGCCCAAAGGCCACGGGCATCTCAACATTGCCTGGGGTTGCTGGTCTGAGGTCCAGCCTGCTGGGCCACCACTCTGGGAAGCTGGGGTTTCTGAGTGAGCACAGCCTCCCCACTGCGTGCCCCCACCCCCACCCCCCATCTCTTCTGTTCAGTTGTTGAGATCAGAACTCTGATCTTGCTACAACTTCGTGGAGGAATCCAAGTGGGTAGAACACCCCTAGTCCTCATTCATCAACCATCTGTTAGCTGACATTTCGAATTCCCGACGACAGCTGAACCCTATGACCCGACCCTGTGTGCATTAGGGACCTGTGGGCAGTAATGTGTGGCCAGGTGCCATGTGAAGGCAGAGGGGCACTATCTGATGGTTCAGGCTGTCAGTTGCCTGGGCCACAGTCCTCAGGGCTTGGCAGTTCAATGAGGCCACTATGGAACAATGGAAGGTGGCAGCCATGGGAGGTGGCCATCCCGTGTGTTGTGATCCGAGGTGGCCATGCACTGATAAAGTGGGGTGTCAGTCTTCACACACTGACCCGCTCTTTGCAACCTCACCAGCCCGGGCAGTGAGGGGTGGGTAGAGCAGAATCTCTCCAGTGCAGTGCCGCAGCACTAGCGTGGCGCAGGTCCTCGAGGGGCGAGGTGGAGAAAGGCAGGCAGATTAGCCTGGTCCTCAAGCCTGCGAGGTCTGCCCGTGGGATCCAGTTCGACCCACTAGAACTCCACACTCATCATTCTGAAAACCCTCGGGGTGGGGGGTGGGGAGGCTCTTGGGCCTGTTGACAGAATGCAGGCATGTGTTGTTTCGCTTACTCTGCATGGAAGAACGCAGCCCCGAGCGAGTCCTCTTACAAGCAGATCTGCATAGCAAAGGTGTGTGTGTATCCCTGGGAATACCCACGTGGCCAGGACCAGCAACGAAGGAAAGCAGTCAAGGGCAAGGCTAACCTTTCTGGAAGACAGAAACTCCATGCCGCGGGCCACTTGGAAACTGTAAGAAATCAGATCCTCCATCGTGATGGGTTCCTTGTAGAAGTCGTCGGAATCTGGAAACCAATAGACTGTCACTGTTTCGTACAGGCGCTTGTTACCCCACCCTGTCCTGGGTCATTGGAACCATGGTGGCAGAACATGGAACAAACCAGCAAGTGGGTCAGAGTTCATTTTCAAGAGCATTCGGGTTTCAACATGAACATCCCAGATTTTTCCAGGCCTCCAGCCCACTTTGCCCAAGCACAGGGTGTGTGTGTATGTGTGTGTGTGTGTGTGTGTGTGTGTGATAACCCATTAAGACCCACACAGGCCTGAGGGAAGACGATCCTACAGTTCCCTGTCAAAATTAGTAACTCTGTAAATAATCTTAATTCAAATCTTATCTTTTCAGGACATTACCCGGCGAGTCTCCCACGGATGTTTATTAGGGTGATAAATATGAAAAAAAAAAAAAAAAGGCCAGAGATGCACAGTATGTTGTAAAAATATCTCCGGCTGTAGGGCAGGAAGGAACAGATACCTACCCTCCTCTTCCTCCAGATCACTCAGGCTCTTTTCTTCCTGGAACCCCGAGCTGGCCAGGCTCTCGCTGCTGGTGATGCTGTCCAGCCGTGGCTTCTGGTCTTGGTCTCGGTCTGCTTCCAGCTGTTCCTTCTTAGGCTCCACATGTAATGCTGCATCCTTCAAAAAGACCCAGAAGGTCACCGATAAAGGGGGAACTGGGCCCTCAAGCCGGTGACAGCCCGAGTCGGGAGAGCGCCCTTTCACAAAGCGGGTAGTGGGTTGAGCGGCCAGGGTCCTACGGTGGCCTGTCACCTGGCTGTTCTGCTCTTGACTGGGCTCGACAATGACTTAGGTAGATGCGAGAAATATGAATGGGGGGCTGGTGCTTCCTGAGAGCTGACTCTGTGAGAGATAGTGCAGGAAGAACCCGACGGAGGGTCTCCCCACTTAAGCGTCCCGACAACTGGGTGGAGAAGTCAGGTAGTCAAGGCCACACACAGCTGGTAGATGGCCAGGCGTGGGCCCAGGTTTCACCGACTCTGAAGTTGCCACTCTACCCCACACAGCATCTTGTGAAGGACAGTGGGGACACTGGCAAAGGGCAGCATCATGGTTACCACCTCACTGCTCTTGCCCCCCTCCCACTTCCCACGTTTCCCCTGCGTGGTGGCTAGTGTGGAGCACAGGCAGGAAGGTGCACTGGCTGGACACCCCACGGCATCGAGTTCCTGGGCCTGCGGACCCGGGCCCAGTCTGGGAGGGCGTCTAGGTTAAATGGCACAGCACAGTTCATCAGGATAATGTTCTCCATTCCGGTTTGGTGAGGAGCATGGGAGGTTTGAAAAGCTCATAAGGGGCTTGTTTTCTCCTGTCTGGGGCAACAGGCAGTGCAGGGCAGCAGTCTCAGGGAAACAACAAATCCCACGGCTGGCCGCCCATGGGGACCACAGCTGTCTCTCCTCTGAGACCAGAGGCACTAGGCAGTGCCCAGCTACCACTACTGGCCATCCCGTAGATGGTACAAATCCCAACCTACATGCCCGGAGGTCCCCATCTGGGAGTCAGAGAGGCTGTGTCTTTGTAACAGTAGGGAGGCAGGATTCCTGTGTAGGGTGGGTCTTGATCCATGGAATCTGTTAGGAATGACTGAAGGGCATATTAAGCAACCTAAGTGGGGAAGGGAGATGCCAAGCACGTGGAACTCTCCAAGGAACCAGGGACCAGAAGGTGCGGACACAAGGATTTCCCACAGCACCCACACAGGCAGAAAGGGGCGCCCCGAGTTCTGACTTGCAATTCCTTTCTGGGTGTCGGAAGACACCTGCTGGGGTATCTCTGTTAAAGCAGCCCCAGGGGACCCTGACCAGGGGGCTTGCCTGGCCCAGCTACGGGTGTGGCAGCGAGGGAAGGATCTAAACGCCCTTCTTCCCCGGGTTTTCCCTAGAAATGTGGGCGTGAAGCGGGCACAGTGCTTCCACTAGAGGGCACAGTGGGAGCAGCAAGCAGAGGACGGAGCAGGCAGTGCAGGGGAGGCATTCTGAGGGAGGCCAGGGGGTGAAGCTGCTGGTCTGAAGAGAGCGAACGACCTTCCTGGGCAGCAGGAAAGCAAAGGCCCACCTACCGCACCCCATCCCCAGGAGAGGCATCTCACAGAAGCTGTTAGCGCGTCTGAGGCAGTGAGATTTGCTTCTGCTCTGTGGAGGCACTGCTGTCCACCACAACTTCCGGGCCAGGAGACAGCAGGGAAGGAGAGGGCTGGCCAGACCTGAGACAGGCACGTTCCCAGCTCCGAGCAGCCTTCACAGCCAGAGCCCATCTCCAAGGACCAGACCTCCAACTCAGGTCCCAGGTCCCTTACCCACTTCTCGACCGTACATTCAGCTTTGCTTATCCGCCACTGTTTCTGCTATGTCTCAGGGGACGTACTGAACGTTTAAGACTGGCGGAGTGGAGTGAGTTTATGACCAGCGACATGGAAGGATGCTAACAAGTTCATTTGAGAAAAGAAACCCGTTTCTGTCTCTGGGAGTCGGGGTCTCCTTCACCAGTCTCTCTGATACACAGCCAGGCCTCCTCCCCGACAAAGGCTCGGCTCCACCGAGCTGCTTCGCAGGGAGGTGTGTCATTAAATATAGCCGGAGAAGGAAGCCTGGCCACCAAAACAAAGGACGCACGAACCCAAACGTTCCATCCTGCCCAGGTCCCTGGGGTGTTCCGCTGGCTCAGTTCTTTCTGAAGCCAGTCCAGGAGCATGGGGCTGGAGGGGGCTTGTCCTGCCCTGAGCCCCAGGGTGCCGTTCTCCACTTGTTCTCGTTTTATCTTTTCCCATCATCCAACGAGGTGCGCAGAAAGCACGGGATGGCAAGTCCACCGTGCTGGGCTCTTTGGTCTCCTGGAGTTACCTCACTAGGGCGGGGGCGGGGGTCCCTATGCCAGGCTCAATGTTTCGGGGCATTTCTGTGCAGGGAGAGTGCGAACTAGCTGGTCAGAAAGATGCATTTCAGCGTCTAGATGCTCAGGATTGGAAGCCACGACTGAAAACTGAGGAAAACACGTTCCCATGTACTGGTCCCTTCAAACACCTGGGTTTGGGTTTCATCCCACTTTGGAGAGAGGAGAGGAAAGGTCAGCCGGTCAGTGGCTCTTGTGTGCACGCCATCTTAAGACAGAGGACAGGGATGGCCATCCTTCTTGGATGAGGCATCTCTGATCCACCGTGCACATCCAAGGACTCATCCACCTTCAGTGACCCTGTAGGGCAGAGGAGAGCTGCTCCGTGGGGTTCCAGACCAAATCTCGACGGGAGCAGACAATCTCATCTTTCTCTTGAGGAGTGAGCGGCTGGTAGGTTTGAACCACTGACCCTTGGGTTATTAAATCAGTGCTTACCCCATTGGGCCACTAGGGCTTTCTATCTTAGTGGGTCAGTGATGATGATACCGATGGTTGGCATTTATTGAGGATGCAACTAACCAACTTCGGATTCTCCAACCCATCCAGTGAGGTGGATGAGTTCCACTTATTCAAGGAGGAAATGGAAGCTCTTCAATGAGAGGCTGAATGATTTGCTCACGGTCTCAGATCCCATGATCTTTAAGTCCCGTATAGATGGGACTTACACGCCAGAAGTCTGATACTGGGTCTGAGAGCTTCCCCTTCACCCTACACAGCCTCAGCACCAATGCAGCGCAGCGCCAGTTAATCATGTTGAACTGGGGTCATCTCCCAGGCTTGTCCAGCTGAGAAGCGGACACAGAAGTGGTGCACAAGCAAAATGTGACGACATTCTTTCTTCTCCATTGTTATCTCTTTTAAGTTTTGTTGGCCTTCGGGTCTTGAATCTAGGAGTATTTTCAAAGACACACAGCTGTGTTTTGATGCATAAAGCTGGTCTGGGAATGTGGGCAGGATGAGATGGTGGTGAAGGTGTGGGGACGTGCAGAAATGAGGAGAGGGCAGCGGGAAAGAAAGGAGATGGTTTCTAACTCTGGACCCATCACTGGCCGGCTGATGACTGCCACATCACTCCATCCTCTCTCGCCGCCATCGACTTGATTCGGACTCATAGGGAGAGGAGCACTGGAGGGGTGCACTGCCCCTGTGAGTTTCTGAGGTGTGACTGCAGAGTGGAAACACTTTCTTTCCTTTCTCTCTCGGAGCGGCTAGTGGGTTTTGATCTGCTGACCTTGCGATTAGCAGCCCAGCGTGTTACCTGCTATGTCAAATCTAACAAACGGGGACAATTACATATGAGGGGTACCCCCCCAAAATCAAACAAAAACCGGAAAAAAGCTCCGTTGGGTGGAGCTTTCCTAGTACCCCTTTTTTCCTGCTAGACGAGCAAGGATGGAATCGCAGATTGACAAATGTATTAAGTTTCATGGGCAGTACTTTGAAGGTGATAAGGTGTTTTGTTAAAAAACCACATAGTTTTGGAAAAAATTGCATTTTTTTTTCTTTTGGGGGTACCCCCTTGTATGTTACCACCTTCTTTCAAGAAGCAAGCAATGCATGTGAGTGCATACGCATGCCTGTATGCTCATGTATGTGTATGTATGCGTGTTTCTCCTTAAGTGTATATGAGCCCCCAATAAAATGATTTAAAAGAAAATAAAACATACGACGCTAGAAGAAAAGTGTCTTTAAACTCCCTGTCACTGTGCACACTGGGACTGTGTTGACCACACCAGCGTGGCCCAGAAGGGCACAGGCGGGGGAGAAGGGAGGGCGAAGCATTTCCCTTTTGGCCGGACAGGAAACTCCGTGGTATCCTTCCGAATGCGTCCGACCCTTTGCGGCTGACTTACCTTGTTTAGAAAGAACAAGTCCCGTTTGCTCTTGAGGTAGTTGGACAGATTCCCATACTTGCAGTATTCCACAATCACCATCAGGGGCCCTGGGGCGAAAACAGCACGCGCTCAGCCACCCCCAGCCTGCCAGCGGTTAGAGGGCCGAAAGCAGTCCGTTCTTAGGGGTATTCTGGGAGGGAGGGGCCAGGGATGCAATTTAGGGAAGGGAGGCTCCTGAGTCGGGTGGTCTTTCCCATTTCACGAGAGCAGGAATTTGCCAAAGTCCAAAATCCAAACTCATGGCCACTGAGTCAACACCGACTTATCGGAACCTTAGAGGACAGGCCCGATCTGGCCCTGTGAGTTTCTGAGACTGTCATTCTTTACAGGAGTAGAGAGCCTCATCTTTCTCCCACGAGAGGCTGGGGGTTTCCAACTGCGGGCCTGGTCAGTCAGCAACCCGGTGGGTGGAACCACTACACTATCAGGGCACAATAAGTACTGGGACAGGCAGTGTGAGCAGGCAGGTGGAGGGCAGGGCCCAGAAGACAGTAGAAGAAAAAGGCGAGAGAATTTCTAGGAGGGAGAGGTGCACTTGCCTGGGCTTCTCACTGTGACTACCCAGCACCCACCCTCCCTGCCCTCGCCAGACCCCTAGGGCAGGGGCCTTGGCCACTGCCACACCAGCTCTGGCACAGACAGCAGGCTGGTCCCTCTGATCCCTCGCTCCCCAGCAGGCAGCAGCCTCAGTGTCTGCTCAGAGCTGGCCTGCGAGAGGGTCTAATGCAGAGAAGCAAGAGCACATAGTTGAGGCTCTGTGGGCCACGTGGCTACTCCATCCTGCCTCTGCGGTGCAAGAGATGCTACCTGAATACGACTGAGTGTCAACAAAACGGTGAGGATTCCTCTCATTTCTCCCACTCAGCTAGGCTAAATGGCCCAACCAGTGCAAGTGCGGATAAACCCACCGCCGCTGAATCACAACGTTTCCACGGCTGTAAACCTCGACTGGAGCAGCCAGCTTCGGCTTTCTGCAGGTGGTTTTGAACCACCGACTTTTGCGATTGGCAGCCCAGTGCCTAGCCTGCAGCGCCACCAAGCTCTCTCGGTAGTGGGTGGGGGTGAGCTTCATTTGCTGACCTTGCTGACCCTTGATTCTAAGGGAGTCCCACTCTGGGTCCGAGAGACGCCCCAGTCCCCTTCTTCCCACCCTCTGCAGTGGGGCTGGGCGGGGCGGCCTAGATCACGAAGGACCACTTCCAGGTCAATCGAGCGTGACCCGGAGCTGCTTCACCCGCTCCTGCCCGAGGCATGCCGGGAGGAGAGGGGAGCCACAGCCCCCACCGAAGCTCCGGGAGAGGCTCGCGGGAGCCCAGGCCTTAGCCGGCGAGGGTTTAGGGTTATGGTGACTTGAAAGTGGCTTCTGGGCGTCCTCACAGCGTCTCTGCCCGCAGGACCTCAGAATGGACGTCGTCTGTCTGGACGGGCACCGTCTCCCCACCACCCGGCGCATGACGTGCCAGTTTCCACGTCGACAGGCCTCCCCGGGGCTCAGGGACGCAGCCTGAGGTGAGCTGCCCGTCCCACGGGCGCCAAAAGGAGACCCCTGCGGGGCGGAAGGTGTGGGGCGCGCTTCCGGTGGGCCCCAGGAGTCCGGCCTCCGCCCCTCCGCGACGCCCCTCTTTTCGTCCCCGCCCCCCCGGCCTTAGCGGGGGAAGAAACACCACGAGAAGGTGCTGGGGCCCTCACCCGTAAGGCACTGCCCTGTCCCCCCTGGACGCAGGGGTCAGGCCTGCGTGCGTCACGGGTATGGAGGGAAGGTGGTGGTTGTTGCCCGGGTCACCTCCTCTTGGGAGCCCCCCAGGAGTGCTTCCCACCCGTAGGCCAGGCCTTCTCGGCTTGCCGGTGGCCACGGCACCCTCGCAGTCATCCCCAGAGAAACCTGCCCCTCCCCGCCCTCCATGCGTGGCTGTGAGCCGGTGCAGCGGGAGGGAAAGGGAGTCTCTGTTTTCACTGCCTGCGCCAGGGGGCATCCTGCAAGGGGCACAGGGGACTCCCCCCGGCAGACAGGAGCTGTTCTTCTGGGGGTGTCGGGGGCCGGGACCAAGAGCTCGAGCTGCCCGTCGGGGGACTGTGCTCCGGCACGGACATGGGAAGCCGGAGCCGGGCCCACCTTCCTCCGTTACCTCCTTGCTTGGTGCAGGCTCCCAGCAGGTTGACCACGTTCAGATGGTGGCCGATGTGGGTCAGGATCTTGAGCTCGGTCATCAGAGCTTTGTACTCGCTGGCAGTGGCCCCCTCTGGGTGAGAAGCAAGGAAGAATCAGGGGACGGGACAATGGGGCTCTTTCCGCTGCAGGCGGCATTCCTGCCCTCCTTGTTTGTTCGCGCACGGCCGGTCGCTTCGCGGACTTCCCTGCATTCTGCCCAAAGGCTGCGTCTCCAGACTGTTTTTGTTCCTCCCACCCTCCTAAGCCAACATCCTTTTGATTACAGTAAGGCCCAGAGCAGTGGTGGGTTAGTCACTGGACATTTCCTCTCAGTGGGCCCTGTCCTGTCAGCAATGCGCTGACTCAGAGCTGGGCTTCTGTGAACGTGCCTTCCAGAGGTTTCCCTCCTGTCAGAACTGGGCAGGAGGGACTCACCAGCAGGGGGGGCGGGGTGCATCTCCAGCTTTCCCACTTGCAGGGTCACAAGGAAGGGGACACCAGGGGCCTGCCAGGCTCGAGTGGCCACTTCTGTAAACATCTTTGCAGTGTGTCATTCTTTCCCTGTAACCTCTGCCACCCTAGGGTGGAAGGGTCCAAGGGTTATCTGACATCCTGAGCATCCACAGGCCTCCGAGAGGCCCAGGGCTCAGCAAGGTTATCAGCCCGAGAACTCGCAGGGTCTAAAGTTTGTTCTCCCTGTTGGTTCTTCTTTGTGAGCGTCTGAGGCATTAAAACAAGTTGAATTCCTTATGAACCATCAGTCAGAATGGAATGGATGGTAATGGTGACACCTTAGACGGTGCCGCCAGTGTCTGCAGAGAAATTATTTGTTCCCCAGAAAGTGAATCTACTGCGTAAACGTTCACCTTGAATGCAAATGCATATATAAGACAAGAGAAATAATTTTAGATCGTAAAAGAAATAGAATCAAAACGATTTCAGAGAAATGGAAGTAAAAGACAATAGAAAATTCCTGAGAGTTTTCTGAAGTCTCCCCTCCCCCCATATAACCCTGCTGTAAAATAGTCCAAAAATAGTAGTAAAAGTAATAAAGTAGTAAAATCTACCCCAACCTAGGTATGTTATCTCAACCCTATATGCCCATCACTGGTCCAGTTTTTATTTATTTATATGTGTATTTTACATAGATGATGAGTATATATAGGAGGGGGAACTTTATAGAGTATGTGGGAAATGGCATCTTTCCATGAACATTTTGAAGCCCCTCATATATAACCTCCCACACACATGTAAAGGGTATGCACTTACAGATCCCATATGCATGTATATATACTTATAAGTGAGTTTGGGTTTTTTTAGAACTTGCTTCTTTCTCCCTTTTCAGTATTATCTGAGACTACATATTTCTTTTACTAAATTGAAATGGCAATCCTTAATATAGATCAGTTTTTCCCAAAGTGGCAGTGCTACCCCCTGGGGAGTGGGGGCACTGGCCTGGTGGAGGCGGGGCTGTGAAAGCAGCTCCCTTCACTGTATGCTGGCTGTTGGCTTTAAGACAAATGGTTTCATTGTCAGGGGGCCACTGAGTAGCGTTTTGTTTTTTTCCCTCAAGAGGGTGCAGTTGGCCAAATCTGTTTGGGGACCTAGGATGGAGGGCCTGCAGACGAGCCACGTTTAGTCTCTGCAAGCGTGCAAGCATTGGTCGGACAGAGCCCTGGACGAGGGTCAGAGGTATGTGCAGCTACCATTATACTAAGCACCAATCAGGTGTTTCCAAAACACAAATCATTTTTTAATAATTGCCAGATTGACTCCAGAAGGTTTCCGGGGCCTGGGGGCTGACTCACAAGAGACACTCAAATGAACACCAGGATCACTGCTCTTGTTTCTGACATGGCGTTAAGGGCCCCAAGGTCATGGTTTCCGCTCCGGGGCCTTTGAAAGAGCGTCTGACTCGTGACCTTTGTTTGACATCCTGACTTTTCTACTAGTTTTTTCTAGTTCGCTCTGAAACAGATGGCTAACCAATTTAAGCAAGAACGTGGGACGAGAATAGCTGTTTTGTTTTAGTTTAGGAATTTTACACAGCGATCTGTCATCTTTCTCAATGTATGCTAATGGCTTCACAAGAAGATGTGTGATCATGAAGATATTATACATTATTTCTGCGTAACATAAAAAAGTAAGTCAAACAACACATCCCCCTTCAAATCCATCAGTCTGCCCAGAGCAGTTAGGCTCCTTCATCACAAGGCAAACCCAGACTGTGTGACTCATACTGTGCCATGGGCGGGCAGGACCATAGGACTCATGTGGGACCCACACTGGACCAGCATGGTCGTCAGAAGTGCGTATCTTAGAGACACAGGGCATGGCAGGGAAGAAGCCCGGCTGAGGAATTGGATGCTTCCAGACTTGGTTTTGGATGACATCTCGGTTGGGTCCTGGTTGCTTTAGAAAGCAGGCCAGGGTCATTTTGAGAACTTAGGCACTACCTGCTGTTCCTAGCCCTGTTTTCTGAGGAATTGGGGGGAGTGTTCTGACTCAACGGTGGAGGAAGCCTTACTCAGGCGTGGAGTGGCCTCACAGCTGAGCCCTCTCTCCTCATCTGCCAGCTGGGCAGACTCCTCTCCTACCTCACCAGGGTGTGCAGAGAAGATAAGGGTCCACTGATATACTGAAGTCCAGCCTTGTGCTCGCTCACACGGAAGATATACCAATGCCCCCTTCTCCTCAGAGTTCTTTTGGGGGAGGGGGCTGGGGGAAAATGCTGGATGAAAGAATTCCCACAGGTCGGTCTGTCGGTCATGGTCTTGGAAATCCACCTCCAACAAAAGTCCTGACCTGTAAAGGGTAATGCCCTTTCAGGTAACATGGAGCGTTTTAGCTGGGGACTTCCCTTGACCGGGACAGCCTTTTGAGGTAGAACGTGGGGATCCCTGGGGCATTTTAAAAGGGTGGGCTCAGCTCTGGAAGGAGGTTAAGAACGTAAGTTTCCCCACAGAAACGGTACTTTCTTTTAGTGTCTGTGCTGCGGGCCTGCTGGTTTGGCCTCCGAATCCCTGGCTGTGTCTCTGAACATTTGAAGAGGCAAAAACAACCCTGTGGGCTTTTTGTCCTGTATCTTTTTGATTTGGGACCCTTAAAATGAGTTGGGGTGATATGTGAGGAAATGAAGTATTTTCTGTACTTTGAAGGACATAGGCCTGCTTTAGAGTGGCCATGTCTTCCAAGATAAGAGATTCCGGCCTTTCTATGACTTGTTAAGAGGAACTGTTTTATGTTGGGGGCTTGACAATATATGAGAGTCGTGCCTCTTGATCCACTGGATTGGTTCAGTTGCACTTTGGTAGCTAGGTCAGGCCCATGCTAAGCCTTTGTGAGCTGTCGTGTGTTGTGGAGTTTCCATTACATCGTCACAGTAGATCGTTCCAGCATGTCAGCCGGCTGAAGTCACCGGGAGGGGAGAGTTTGAGATGTGAGAGGAGAAATACCTTTGAGGTGAGAGAGACCATTTCCCGTAGGAGAGTCCCTGATTGCTCCATTTACAAGGTTTATTCTGAGCGGGGCTGGCCTAATCTAAACCTTCTGAAGCAAAGGACCTCCCAGCAGTTGAAGGGCAGAGACAGTGTGTGTCTGTCCCCAGGCTGCTTCGCACAGACATTTAGGAAAGCAGAGCGGTGGCGGGGCCACGGAAGGCCAGCGACAGCACACATACCTTTCAGCATTTTCACAGCCACCGTCCGGCATGTGGGTGATTTCTTAATGCCAAATGCAGATGCTTGGACCACTTTCCCGAAAGCCCCTCTGCCAAGGGATTTGCCTACAACGAAAAGAAGACATTGATGGTTCATGGCCAGCCGGGAGGGCAAATTTAAGTCTTTCTCAGGAAATAAAACCCTTTTTAAAAGCCTTTGCCTAGGCTAACAAACTTCTGAGGACAAGAACATTTAGCCCTCATAGTATTTTCAGAATATGTTTACTATCGAGGAAGAAGCAATGCCAGCGGATACCATTCAACTGCCTAGTCAAACTCTTCCAATATGTGGCTCTATTTTGGACATGGGGTGGGTTGCTTTGTTTGTTCTTTAGCAACAACAACTTGATGTTTCCTGGAACCACCTCTCTTCTGTCCTCAGTCTAGGTGGTTCAGATGGGTTGACCCAACCTAGGTTTATAGGTAGACATGTCATTCAGATCTGATCAATCAGCACGGCCCATTTCCTTGACCACGGTGTTCACAAGCCCACTTCAAGAACGACCTTATAATTCTTGTTGATCCAGTGGTACTCAACCCGAGTTCAACTGATCTGTGGGAAAAAAACAGCGCTTTGCTGAGGTTGCTAAGCTTTGCAGATGGAAAGCTCAAACCAGTAGGCCCACCACATGGAAGAAGCCAGCCTAAAGACGGAAAGACTTGAGTCCTGATGACATTTGTTTATGCCCCTGGATCCAACCGTGCCTGAAGCTAGTATAGCCCCTGCACCTTTCAGTTACGTGAACCAATAAATTCTCTTTTTTGCTTTAAAAGGCAAAACAAAAACCTTTGCCTATGCGTGGATACAAAGCAGAGGGTCAGCAACAGAGGAAGACCCTTCACGAGACGCAGTGCCAGTGACTGTGACAAGGGGGTCAAACGTAACCATGTGAGGGTGGCACAAAACTGGGTAGTGTTTTGTTCTCTCACATAGAGTCCCTATGAGTCGAACTGAGCCCATGGTACCTTACAACGTGTGTGTGTCCTATAGCTTTGAATGGAACTGCTAATGAGCTGATCCCAGAAGACCACAGCAAGGGACACATTTCTAGGGTTTCTTTCTAAGAACTCTCCTGTGTTTATGAGCCCCTCAGACCGTCATAGCCAGGGGAACCCCCAGAGGCCTTGGGTGCAGTAGGTGGCCGATTTTCTTCCCATAGAGGTTACACCAATTCTCAGGGGACCTCCTCCATTGTTCCATTCCCCTGGGACCAAGCCTGCGTGGGACTGACACCCGTTTCCTGATGGCCATTTTTCCTTATCACTTTTCAGCACAGAGGGAGAAATGGAGAATGGTAGTTACTACTCCTGGTTGGAATACTTCATTGCTTAAAATTCGCTGCAGTGTCATTTCCTTCCTTTCCAGGAAAAATACTCCCAGTCTTTTCTAACATTTCCCTATGTCCTTACTATTTGACTATCACCTTCTGGAAGTCATTTAGACCACAGAGAGGGAGCTGCCAAGGGCAACAACTACACGAGGTTCCTGTCATGGTACTTTGAAACCCTGGGACTCTTTGTCCTGCCACGATGACGGTGAACCGGTCTCTTTCCCCACTTTTTCATGAGACAGCTTGACTCAGAGGCCTGAGAACGACGTGTTCGTTCTTGCCAGTACCCGGCCCAGTGACTGGCACATAGAAACCCAAATAGTCCACTGCCCTGACCTATAAGCAACTCCCTAAGACCGATTAGAACTGCTTCTTGAGGTATCTGAGCCTGTAAATCTTCACAGGAGCCGACTGCCTCATCTTTCCGCCTCGGAGTGGCTGGTGAGTTTGAACTGCTGACTTTGCTGTTAGCAGCCCAACACTTAATCCCTTGGACCCACAGGGTTCCTCGACCTGTAGAAAGTCTTGCATACAGAGGGAAGATCCCCTTTTGGAGACTTATGGGATGTCCAAAGAGAGTCTCATGCTGCCGTAAAAACAAACAATCTCACTGCCATCGAGTCAGTGCGGTAGGACAGGGTAGAACTGCCCCGTGAGTTTCCGTTACTGTAACTGTTTATGGGAGGAGAAAGCCCGTCTTTCACCCAAGGAGCGGCCGGTGGTTTTGAACTGCCAGCCTTTCAGTTTGCAGCCCAACTCATAACACTAGGCTACCCGAGCTCCGTCATGCCATCATAGGAAGTGGGACCTGATGCCCCCGTGGGTTACTTCAGCTGCTATTTTGATGAGGGGACTTCCTCTTGCCCATCAAGAAACAGGAAGCTAACCAGAACTGGAGAAGCACCAGGCCTTGAGCGATGACAAAAGGAGGGGGGAGCTGAAGATGGCTTCTTGGCTGTTCTGAGGGAAAATACTGAACCAACCCATCCCTCCCCTGATCCGAAGCCCAAGGCAGCAGTTAGAGCGTTAGTGGAACACAACCCCTCCGCTCTTCCCGGGGCCTTTTCCTCAGACTGGACCTTCAGTGAATTAGCCTAGCTTCCTTCCTTCCACGCACTCCAATCTCTCCCCTCAAAGGACAGAGCTGCTGTTGGGCTTTTTTTAAGTTTCTTGTAAAGTGTGTGACAAAGCCTTCCTGCTTCATCCTCTAAGAACCTTTATACTTTTATAGCCAATGACTCAGTAACACGGGAGCCCTGGCGGTAACAGTAGCGAAGCGCCACTAATGAGAAGCTTGGCGGTTCAAGCTCAGCCGGCTCTGTGGGTTAAAAGGACAGCCTAGGAAACCCTATGGGGTAGTTGTGTCCTACAGGGTCACCGTGAGTCGACTTGATGCCAGGCGCCAAGGTGCCTTTGCCTCTGCCCTGGAGCCCTGGTGCCATCATGGGTGCCAGCTGCAACATCAGGAGACCACCAGCCACTTGGAGGGAGAAAAGGGGGACTTTTACTCCCCCCAAACAGGTCCAGTCTCAGAAATGGAGGGGCAGTCAAACAGGTCCAGTCTCAGAAATGGAGGGGCAGTTCTTCCTTGTGCTATAGGGTCACTGTGAGTTGACCTTGACTCAATGGCAGTGAAAGAGATGACGCTTTAGTTTCTGTCACTATCAACCTAGAACCTGGGGAACGTCAACTCCCCACAGAGTCACGGGGGCCTTTCTGCTGCTATGTCTCTGCGAGTATCGGTCGGTCTCCAGTCTCAAACAAGTTCTGTTCCTAAGGATGTTTTCGAATCGCACCATTACATAAAGCACTAATGCCACTCAGTCACACGTTTCTCAGTATACAGTGTACCTTTCTGTGCATAAAAACATCAAACACTTCCAGATACACGGAAACATCTGTAGTCTCATCAAACATCCCCACCCTCCATAGGGTTTCTGAGACTGTAAAGCTTAGTGAGAGCACACAGCCTCATCTGTTCACTTGGAGAGGCTGGGGGGTTTGAACTGCCAACCATGCGGTTAGCAGCCCAGTGCCTTTCCTACAGCATCACTTTACTACAATAACAACAACAATATGGTTTGGGTGGGCGTTGTAAAGTAGCACCCATTTGTTATTATCAGCCACTGTAACTTTTAATATGATAGGCCTTGTGGGGCTTGGTTCGTAACCTCGGTTGTAAGTTGGATGTTCATTGGTTATCTGGGGGCTGCCTGTAATTCACAGGGCACACTCTGCATTTGCAGGGAACAGTGGCAAAAGTGAAAGTTTTTTTCTGTGGACAAACATGCACCAAGTATTAAAGCTCATCTTGCCCCAGAGCATGCAGCCCAGGAGGGGCTGTTGTCTCTGCTTGCTTCTTTTGGTCCAACTGCCCAAGGAATACCAGAATATGGCTTGGCAGGTCACTGCTAGGTGGTGGATGTCCAGAGCAGGTCCAGGAGGCAGTAGCCGGTCCCTTCTCCACACTTGTAAATACTGGTAAAATTAGGGTAGAGACCTGTTCCTTGAATGGGGTGGGGGGTGGGTGATGGCAGCAGAGGAACAACACTGCTCTTCTGTAATGCGTTCTCCCATCTTGGACAAAAGTGTCCCGAGCCTGAGAAATCACAGTAATCTCAGTCTTGGGAGCCCTCGACGTAGACTGCAGACTCTGGCTTTGCTTCTTGGGGGAGGCAGATTCCGTTCCCAGTCCACAACTCCAGCCCCCACACTTGCATTCCCGCCTGGCCGTCAAAACAAACTGTGTTTTAACAAGTGTTTGGGGACTTTGTTTCTCTCAGTGCGAATGAGTAAACCCATTCCCACTTGGCGCCCTCCAGTCTTCGCTCTTCACTCTCTTGGAAGCAGGACGATGGCCTTGTAAAACAGCATGAAGCGATTATGGGTGCTTTCATCTTTCTGATGACCCCCCATGGTTCCAGTTTTAGGGGAGCCCAGTCGCATTGGACTTGACCTGACCTGACCCTGCTTGTTCCTTAAAACCATTTTTGGTGTTACCTAGAATGCCACTTGCTGTTCCAGAGCGGGCTGGGTCTTCATCAGACAATGCAAAGATACCAGGATGTCTCCAAGAAGACTGGCTTGGCTCCCTGGGGCTCTCGGGAGAGTGCATGGCTGGTCTTCCAAAAGGCAGCACCAGCCCAGGCACCAACCACTTGCCAGATGCCAGGCTCCCTTGGTCGGGTCCCATAGTAGGTGATTCTGACTTTGAAAAATGATTTTGTTAACAAAGAGATGCAATGTCAGACTTTCTCCCCACCTTCAAGGATGACCTTACCATGGCTGAATTCTCTCTAGGTTGTGTGAAGTATCCCAAACAACACAGGCTGCTTTTGTCCCTGGATCTCAGGAATTCCAATGGTAGCAGCACCTTTGACCCACACTCCCAACTGCATCCATCTATCAAGCACTATCAAGTGCTGACTTCCATCCCTAGGGCTGCTGATAGTGACCAAGAAAGGAGACGCTGCTGAAATGGAATTCAGCCTGGTGTGTGTGCGTCTCTGTATTTACAATTCCGTTGTAATTCAGACAGGGCTCTGGATGGGAGAAAGACAGGGCTTTCTACTCCTGTAAGGACTTAGTTTCGGAAGCCCACAGGAGCAGTTCTAGCCTGTCCTATAGGGTCGCTATGAGTCAGAATTAACTCGATGGCAGTGAGTTTGGTGTTTTGTTTTTTACCAACCCATGCATACTCTTGGATACTTTCCCCTCCCAGACACCATGTCAGATGACCATCAGCCATTTTCTGGGTTAAAAAGCAACACCCCAAAAAAACAACAGCGCAAGTGCTTGGGCCTCCTTGCAGCCTGTCTCTGGCCCTTGAGTCCAGACAAAAGACAAGGGCGATTCGCTGTGCTTTCTCTCACCCGTCAAAGAGTTCAAGTGGACATGGGCCAAACCATTGCGTCTGCAACTCTGGGAAGGGATGGAATGATAAGAAAAATCCCCAACAAGAGAACTTGGTGAAGTGGAATGATCTGACCCTGTGGAGCCCCAAGGGAGCTCTGCTGTGAGGTTTGGCAGTCTCTCTGGACCTGACACGGATCACAATGACACTAGGTCAAGGAACGCGGAGATGGGATGGGAAGTGCATGTGCCCTGGACTGGGAGAAGCTTCTCTTGTTGTGACTAATAACCCTGCAAACCAGTGGGAATGGCCCACGGACGTGGGAAAACAACCCTGCATCCCCTGCCAAGGTCACCGAGGGGCTGAGCGAGCCGCTATACAGCGCTATACAACGCTATACAGCGTTGACTTGTAGAAGGACCTCAGCCAGTGTGTCATCTGCCCTTCACTACTCCCGTTGATCTTACATCAGCCAGTCCTGGCTTTCACGCATCTCTCTAGCTTCTTACTGGCTACCAAGATTCTCCCACAGGCCAACAGAACCCGCTCTCGGTGCCGGTTGTTCTTGGATAAGGCGATGTGTTAGCCACCCTTCTTTCTTGGGTCGTATGCAGTGAAACCAGATCATTCCAAGACCCAACAGATACAAGGAAAGCCATGCCTCCTTGTGGTCCTCTCAACACCCTTCACCCCACAGTAGTGTGTGTGTGTGTGTGTGTGTGTGTGTGTGGGTGTGTGTGTGTGAGATGGGTGGGACAACAGGGGATACGGTTGAATATGGAGCCACAGGCTCTTTTCACTGGGAGCGACAAGCAAAGATTCCAAAATCTGTTTTCCTAGTTCCAACTCCTAATGACTCTGGCATACACAGTTGGGAGTGGAAAACTTTTAGAAGCCACAGTCCAAATATTTTGGACAGGGAGGGTAGTTGAGGATCCAATTGTTTTGGAGCACCACAGGCTGGAGATGAATTTGCCTAGTGACGTCTCAATGGGAGGAACCGGGGTAATTGGAGGGAAAGCACAGGGGCCTGGTGTTTACCGCAGCTACATTACCTGGGAAAAAACAACAGTCCTGACTTTGAAAGTGAAACAAAACGAGCCTCCTGGGATTGTGTGTGTGTGTGTGTGTGTGTGTGTGTGTACGTATATTCCAATACCCAGAGAAACTCCGGGTATATCTTGTGTGTTCTTGTTCATGGGGTTTGAAAAAATAAAAATGTCGGGGGACGTGTATGCCACCAGAGAGACACCATTTTAACCATTTTCGCAGACGGCATAGCATTTGGTGATACTGAGGACGCCCTTCAAGTGGTGCCACCATTTGCTCTGTCCCTTTCCACTGTCTCCTGCCACCATCAAGAGCCCCCAGCTTCCCTAATCTTGCCAGCCAAAAGACTCCTTGCTCAAAGCAGGCATATTTACTAATGTAGTCAAGCCATTCTTTGGTCCCTAAATGTAAACCCAATCATTTTAAGGCCAGAGAGAGGATCAAGGAAAGCCCCCCCCCCCGCCCCCCCGTCCTTCCCCCCACCTCTTAGCACCCTTCACCTCAGCATAGTCTGGAGTGCAGTTGAATTTGGATTCGCAAGCTCTTCACACTGGGAGCAACAGTCAGAAACTAAAAGATGCTTTGCATTAGGTAAGCCTGCTACACAGGACCTCTTTAGAGTATTGAAAAACTAGGATGTTACTTTGAGGACTAAGGTATACCTGGGCCCAACCATGGCATTTTTAATTGTCTCATGTGCATGTGAAAATTGGACAATGAATAAGGAAGGTTGAAGAAGAATCAATGTATTTGAATTGTGGTTCTGGTGAAGAATCTTTTAAGTACCTTGGACTACTAAAAGGACAAACATCTGTCTTGGAAGAAGTAAGCTCAGAATGCTTCTTAGAGGCAAGGATGGCAAGAGTTTGCCCTACATACTTTGGACATGTTATCAGGAGAGATCAATCCTGGAGGACATCATGTGTGATAGAGCGGAGGGGCAGCCAAAAGAGGAAGGGCGTCAACAAGTTGGATTGACACAGCGCCCACACCGAGTTTCGGAACCTGTGCGGAGGGCGCAGGACTGGGCCGGGTATCCTGCTGTTGCAGGCAGGGTCGCCGGAGCCAGAACTGACAGCGGCACCCAAGGACGACATTCATTGGATCAAAGAAAACTTCAGAGATAGTTTTGATTTACAGTTTAAAGCCGTGTTAGGATTTCAGGGCAATAGTTTTAGGGGTTCATCCAGCTTCCATGAACCTAGAAAGTCTAGTTTCCCGTGAGAATTGGACATTCTGGCCCGTATTTCCCCCTCTGTTAATCAGGTTTCTCCTATAGAATCTTTGGTCAAATAGTTCAGTAATGGAAGGTGGGCGCTACTCAGGTCTTCTAGTCTCGGCAAAAAGTGCAGTTATTCATGGAGGGAACCAGATTGTTCAAAGGATTTGGGGTTTGGTTTTCCTACGACCTGGAGGAGCAGCAGTTCTCTCACCAGATGTTTGATCTTGCTGCTCCACCCCCTCCTGACTCACATTCTGGATCCCACAGGTCTCGGTATCCTGTGATTTTATTCGATAAGCATGCCTAGATTCAGCTAATCCCCTTATCTAGGGTCTCTGTCACCAGAGGAAGGGGACCCACATACCTTTGTAGCCCCAGGGCTTACCCTGGCATCTGCTCAGAGAATGAACAGGTGCCCCTGGTCTCCAAGTATGGCCATTCCAGCATTCCATCGAAACCTTTGTAAACGTGTCCCTCTCCCTTGCTAGTCTGTGCGCAGCTGGGGGACGGAGCCCCCCACCTTCTCCAGTGCACTCTCCTCAGACATCAGTGATTTGCATGGAGGCCCCAAGGCACTGGGTACAGGCAGATGCATATCTGGAGGGCAAGTACCTTACCTAGTTTCAGTCTCTCTCGAGCAAACTCCCACTTGCTGGCATCGTAAGGGAGTCGGTCACACTGTTCATCCAAGGGCACTTCATCGGGATCCATGATGATGGATAAGTAGTCAGCCTTTATCTCCGAGGAAGACTAAAGGATGAAGAGAACTTCGAGTCACCCACCAGACGCACTTTGGCAGCCCTGGATGGACCCTGACCACCTCGGCTCTGCGTCACGCACGTGGTTGAAACGGTGTGGTCAAGTGCAGAAAGTACCGTCCCACGTGCACATTGTGGTGTCACACTCAAACTTCTCATTCCCTGTCAACGGTCCGTAGCAGTGCCCCATCCCACTCCCATCCCAGAGAGAATGCACTCAAAGCCCTCCAGGGACACCCTTACCCAGGCTTGTTCTCTGAACAAAACAAATCCGAGCATTTTAACAAAATCATTCCGAGCAGCGAGGACAACTAATGTTCTCTGACTTCTCTATGCAGAGTAGGAACATGCCTAGCCCATGGCCCCTGCTGTGTGGGATTGTAGCTCTTCCACCTCCAGAAGAAAGGCCTGGCATGACAGAGGTGACCGCATCACTGGGGAGGGGGCGGCACATTTTGAATCAAGAGTTTCAAGTCGAGACCTGGCTTCTCCGTTTCTGCAGCTACCTGAGAAAATGGGAGGGACCGTTAGTGAGATCACAGTAAGTCTGCTGTCAGTAAGGAGCCCAGGTGGCACTGTGGGATAAGCATTGGGCTGGTAAGTTCCAGGTTGGCAGTTCAAATCCACTGGCTGCTCTTCAGGAGAAAATGAGTCTGTCTGCTCCCATCAAGCTAGACAGTCCAGGAAACTCTGAGGAGCAATTTTACTCTGTCCATCAGGGTTGCGAATGAGTTGGAATCAACTCGATGCAGTGGGTTTATTGGTGGTTTTTGTTTTGGGTGAGAAACCAGAGTTGGCTACTTCAAAGGCCAAGGAGTGCTTCAAAAATCAATGGAAACATTCCTCAATTTTTTCATTCCATTTTCCCACAGACTTAGGGAGCCCCCTTGTATGGGATAAGACCCACATCTTCTACATTTGTTTCGTCCTTTGTGGACTAGCAACCAAGTAAGGCAGCCATCCGCTGTCGCTGTGAAGTGCTTGCTTTAGCTTGTCCTGCCAACCAAGTCTGGCAAGTATCCTTTGCTTCAGATCACAGCGAGCTGGATAGACACTGTGTGTCTGAGATTTATATCATTGGACGAATTGCTTGTGAACATTTGATTGATGACTGCATCTCTGTGGGCAGGATCTTGGCGGGAACAACCAGGAAGCAGGTTGGCGCAGAGATGGCAGGTGGGGCTGGCTCTGGCCTGGGGATTCTGGAAACGTCATTGAAATGGCGTTGGGGACTCTTCCTGGCAGCGCCGTTCCCTCAACAGCATCAGCGATCAATGAGGGAAGACAACCTTCCCAGAGACACCCTCGCACACCCACTCGCATTCTTCAGTCCTGACTCACCCAGTTCTGGACAGTCACTGCTCACCTCATCCATCACTTGGCAATCGCTCCCCTTCACACAAAAATGATCCCGAAACCACGTGACAAATAGCTCTTCAAAGGTTCTCCTGACCTCCACAGAGGGTGGAGGCGGGGAACGACAGGCAGCACGTTTGTTATGAACCACGCTGGGCATAGGTGTGAGACTGGAAGATCCCAGTCTGTCAGCCACTCCTGTAAGGTTGACAGAAGGGGCTTCGAAAAATTCCTGGAAAAATTCCATGATCTTTACACTCCGCTTTCTCATGCGCATTTGGAAGCCCCTTCGTCTGTGAGCATGAATTTCATAGCAGGGGGCTGAGCTTTCTTCAGAGAAGCCTCTGGAGTCAATCTTATGACTAAGCTCTTCAATGGCCGATACAGCCAAGGCACACTGACTGGTCTCCAACCTTCAAAGAGCCTGGGATGTAGTTGAGGCCAAGCAAGGAACACCTGGGTTTTCCACAGGGAACCTGGGAAATTGCCAGCCTGTCGATGGAGGCTGGGGTTGGGCAGTGGAAGTCAGTTTCACCACGTAGCATGAGGGGACTTCATGGGTGATCACCGAGAGTGAACTCCTAGGATACCTTAGTGAGGGCTTTGAAGAGAGGACAGTAGAATCGGCAAATATTTATTCTTCCATTGACACCAACACTGAACAGCTACTGGATGCTTGGCTCGGGGTCTTGCCATTAAGTGTTTGCGAACCAAAAGTCACAGCTCAACTGACCAGCCACATAACTCCGGGTGTAACCCGAGGGTAACCTCTCAAAAGCCAGATTCCTTATCTACAGCTCAGTGATAATAATGGGTTATCTCATAGGGCCGTTTTGAATAACAAGTGAAGTAATACATGTAAAGCTGTCAGAACAGGCCTGGAATCTAGGAAGCATCCCTAAGGGTAGCTCTGATTGCTGACACTGGCCTATGTAAAGTGAGGAGAAAAGGTGGTCTTTATCAACGGGAACTTTTCATTGTCGGCAGACACACCAGCCAGATTTAGTTCTTGGAGCTGGGCTTCCCTTGGCGCCCCCAACCAAATCTCTTGTCAAGTTTTATTGGCATGCTAGCTTCACATAACCCTTTCCTTTCACCCTCTATGGTCGACTTCAAGATTCCAGACTTTTAAAAATGGAAAGGACCTCATCCATTTTGTCCCTAGTTGCCTGTCCCATTTTCTCTCCAGAAAGAGCCCTGGTGCCACAGTGGTTCAGCAGGCGAGAGATGGGGCAGGCTGCTACAGTGAAGAGCTGTTGCTGTGACCGTTGTCAAGTCAGTTGTGACTCAGCGATGGAATGAAACAGCGCCTGGTCCTGCCCAATCCTCATCCTCATCGCTGTGCTGGAGCCCATTGTCGCAGCCACTGGATCAGTCCCCGCCTCCAGGGTCTAACGCTCTTTCTTAGCCCCTCCGAGACTCCACCACCTCCAGGGACTGGTCTCTCTGGACAACATGCCCAAAGTACATGAGACCGAGTCTCGCCATCCTTGCTTCTAACTTCTTCCAACACATTCTTCCATGTGTGCATGGTCTAGTCAGTATTCTTGGCCAGCAGCACGGTTCAAAGGTATCAATGTTTCTTTGGTCTTCTTTCTTTCCTGTCTAGTTGCAACATGCATATGAGGTCATTGAAAAGACCGTAGCGTTGATAGACAAGCGAATAGACTTTGATAGTTGGGGGGAGGGGAGTGGGAGAGGAGGGAAAGCAAAAATAAACAAAAAATTAAATTAAAAATTTGAAAAGCCTATGGGATGATTCTTTCATCACATGGGGCCCCTCTGAGTCAGAATCAGCTTGATGTCAGTGAGTTTTTGCCAGCTTGTTTTTTAGGGTGTTCCAGGAGTCCTGGGGGGATACTTATGATTTAAGTGCCTGGGTGGGGGTACTGATTAGACTAGGAAACCCTACGGGGCAGTTCTACCCAGCCCTATACTGAGCCCTGAGTCAGAATCAACTCAGCGGCAATAGGTTTGCTTGTTTGTTTTAAAATCAATAGAATATACCACGGCTCGGTTAGGCACCCCTTAGTCCTCAGAATGATAGCTTTGCTCTTTAGCACTGTCAAGAGGTCGAGCGCAGCAGATTTCCGTAATACAACACGTCATTTGGTTTCTTGACTGGCTTCCATGAACGTTGATTGTGGGTCCAATAGAATGAAATCTTCTGCAATTTCAACCTTTTCTCCATTGATTCTGAGGCCGTTTATCAGTCCAGCTGCGAGGATGTCTGTCTTCTTTATGCTGAGGTGTAATTCATACTGAAAGCTGCCATCTTGGACCTTCATCAGTCAGTGCTCCAAGTCCTCCTTGCTTCCAGCTAACTGCATAAAGTCGATTGCTCGTGGGTCTTCCTCCAACCCGATGCCACGTTCTTCATACAGCTCAGCACAGGACTGAATAAAGTTGGTGAAGAGATACAACCCTGACACACGTCTTTGCTGATTTCAAAGCACGCACCATCCCCTTGTTCTGCTTTTTGAACAGATAAAAGCTCTGAGTGAGCACAATTAGAGGAACTGGATCCCCCACCCTTCACATTGATCCACCCAGTGGGATGCCTTTGCATAGTCATCAAGCCACACAGGTAAATATCTTTCTAATGGTCTCTGCTTTCAGTCCAGATCCATCTGATAGCAGCAATGACATTCCTCATATGACATCCTCTTCTGAATCTTCCTTGACTTTGTGCTTCTAGAGCTCCATCAGCCTGTTGAAACATTTCAATTCGTGGGGATCCTAACACATGGTGGACAACATTGCAAAGAATGGGACTTCTAGAACACTTCATTGTGCTCATGAGGAACCTGGACCAAGAAGCTGTTGTGTGAACAGAAAGAAGGAGGACGGGGTGGTTCACAGTCAGACAGAGGGTGGAGGAACCTGGAGTAGCACCGCGTTTCTGACAGGAGAGGCACATCAGACTCGGGTCCTCGTTTTCCTTTAAGTGTCTTAGAACAGAGTGTTGTTAGGGGTTGGAGGCTTCCCAGGTCCCGTGCTGAGTGGACTCCACAGATCCTACTCATGACCCTTGGGAGAGCAGGAGCTCAGTGGGATTGCCTTGTGTTTTCAAGATCTTCCTTTGATAGGATACAGCCTTCCTGAAGGTTCTATTGCTTTTTGTTGGTAGAGGTATTTGGCTTTCCTTCTCTGATAGATTTCTACCTTATTCAAGTTCTACCTGCTGCCCATTTTCCTATAGGTATTTTTATCTACCGGAACTCCAAGGGAGCTTCCAAAAGTTCATGGGGAAGTTCTTTATGCTTCAATTCCTTGTTAAAATGCGCTTCCTGAAGCCCCCTCCTATAGCTCCTCTGCCTCACCCATTCATGGTTCCGAAGTTCTCCCCATGCCTCCACACCACAGAGGAGAGAGACTCAGACAGCTCACTTTCCTGATTTCCCTGCTCAGAGAACAGACTGCAGGGAAGGGGATGAAGAGTATTGGGGGTTACATCACGCCTGCACCTGGCATTGGGCCACGTATTTTAAAGAACCGTGTGAAAAAGAGCAAAGAGCTCAATCCCGTATGTTCTTACCCTTTTCAGTTTTCGGATAAAGAGTGTTAGGAGGAGCCAGAAGAGGGTTGCCGCCACACAGGTACACGCCAGCGTGATCAGCTCCAGATTCGACTTGTCGGAGGTTCCTGGAGAGAGAAAAGCACCAAATGCGGTGTTAACCCACCTACGGGGCCAGCCCAGCCGCTGGCTCGGGACCCGGCCTGTGACACAGACTTGTCAGACAGAAACAGAAACCCATCTGGGTGGTGAATCTGGATCATGAAATAAGAATCTGGAGTGTGCAATTTCCCTAGTGGGTTATCGAGGAAATTCTTTGGGGAAAAAAGACGTAACCTCTTTTGGGATGCACCAAATTGTAAAATGGAGATTTAAAAAATAAAAACATGCCCCAAGGACTGCTTCACTCCTTTTGGAACAACTGGTCCAAAGTGCCCACCTTCTGCTCTCGTGGGTCTGTTTCCAAAGGGCTGGACAAGTAGCTGGTGGGCGGTGGCTGCACAGAGAACTGATGAGCCCGGCCCTCACTTCCTAGACTCCCCGAGATCAAACACCGCATCGTTCCTCCAAGACCGACAAAGAGAAGACCCCAAGCTTTCAAGTTGTTCCTTCAGAGAGGAGATGCTGCGATCCATGAAAGAGTCCCACGATGGGCCCCCACAGTGGTCTCCTACTTAATTGGCCTTAGGGGACAATTTGCCAAGAATTTTAAAGGCATACCTTTATTCTTTAACCTCATTAGAAGGTGAGAGGCACAAGGGAAACTTCCTAGAAGTAATTCTGTGGATGGTATGATCATTCACTGAGCACTAGTCATGTGCTAAGTACTGAGACACCCTAGGAAGCGGTGTCATCAGAAACTGTAATCCATGGATGTGGGCTTCACCTTAGGGGCTCCCTATTGCAATTCAGTGGAGAGGTATTGAGCCTCTATGGCAGGTAAGGTTAGAGACTGGAGGAGATAGGAAAATGAAGAGATAGTAAGAAAAAGTTCTCCCTCTCCCCAGAAGTATACTTACCATCTGACCAAGAAACTCAGGAAGCTGTAATGAAATGAGAGATGATAAGCCTTGGGAAGCAAGCCCTAGTGTTTTTTAAAGGTCGCATTTACAGTGGATGTTGATTTGCAGAGTGGACAGCCAGGGAGAGCATTAGGCAGAAGGCACAGTATAAGTAAGAACCCAAAGGTGGGAAATCATAGCGATCGGATGGTGGTGTAAGGTAAGAACTAGGTCGGGACAGACCATAGAGGATTCTGAGCTTCTGGGTGATGGCTTTCAACTGATGCAGCTGCAGGCAGCTGGGACCAGTGACGCTTCCCTGCCAGAAACAATAGCCAGTCCCCAAGCTAGAACTCTGAGAACAGTAATGCTTACTGTTTTAGGGGTTCTTCTAGGGTTGACATGTCTTCATTTACCCAGGGCTCACAACAGCCTTAGTAACTCACTCCCGCTATCAAGTAGCAACCCTATAGAAGAGAGTAGAACTGCCCCGTAGGGTTTCTGAGACTGTAAATCTTTATGGGAGCAGACTGCCTCGTCTTCATCCCATGGAGAGATTACTGGGCTTGAACCTCCAGCCAGCCTTGTGGGTAACAGCCCAACACTCAACCCACGGTGCCACTGGTGCTCCTTTAATGTAGCCACGACTCACAGTAGCTCTAAAGTTAGTTAAACATGTCCATTTTACAGATGAGGACATTGAAGCATGTAAACTGTGCTTTTAACCCAGCTAATTGGGAGTCTTAGTGGTACTGTGGATTAAGGCATTAAACTGCTAACATGACATTTGGGAGGAAAACACAAGACAGGGTAGTGTGTTGTTCTGTTAGATTTAGGTTGCTATGAGTCAGAGTCAGCTCCCCAGCACCGACCGACAACAACAAGAACATTTAAATGAAGCATCTTGACATGTTTCCTGGCAATCTGAATATCTTCTATGGTGACATACCCCCTTTTATATTGGGTTGTTTGTCTTTTGCAGTTAAGCCTAACCAAAAACACTTGCTGTGCTCTGGATAGTAAACCTTGATTAGATACTGAGTTTCAAGTCCTGTGACACAGCCGGAATACTGATGTTAGTTCTTGCATTCACGGTGCATCTCCCCTGTTCAGAAGAGGGCCTGGCACCTTGGTGGCATCCTAAAGGCTGCTTTTGAAGGGCAAATGGGTGAGTTCACCTTCGTTTGCTGCTTTGTCAGAGTATGGTGGCATTTCTCTGCATTGAAGAATATTCAAAGTACAGTGAACTTGATTCTCAATGGTAGGAATGTTGTACACTTAATAAGTGACTTTGTATCCCCTCCTCAACAACAAGAGGCCTGAAGTTGCCTTGCTGTACACACACACACACACTTGCTTAGGCTGTAAAAATGTTGTGTGAAATTTGGTTGGGACTCGTTGAGGGGTACAATGGCCTTGGGCAGTTGGAGATGCCTGATAGCATCTCAAGACATGACTCTGTCTCCATAAAACCTCTGCAGATGCCTCTCTCCTGGAATGTCCTGAGAGAGGCCCCCTCGGATTGTGGGAATGTTCCCACTGCATTCCACGGGCAGGAAGTTGACCCCCAAAGTCTAATTCCACAGGCCTTACTCAGGCAGCATTCCTCTCAGCGAGACCCGCTGTGTTTGCGTGCAAGAACTTACACACTTCAAGAATCTCATGACACGTTGAGGAAAATATCTTCAGGATGAAAACTTACCAGAAGGAAAAGAAAAAATGAATAGTCTACTCATCTCATGCCCACTGAAAACTGAAAAGGTAATTTCAGCAGCTGTAGTGTACTAGCTATGTGTTCTGTCTCATTGAAAGCATTTTTAAAATTAGAGTTCTGGTGATAATAGACAGCAGCAGCACAAAGCCCACTCCGTTTCTGCATGTGCAGTTCAAGAACATTGGCTGCACGCAGATCCAAGCCAGGGTATTTTCAATCGCCTCCTATTCGTGGAAAGCTTCGCAATGACCAAGGAAGACCAGAGAGTGATGGAGGCCTTAGAATTACTGTGTTGGTGAAGAACATCAACTATACCATGGACTGCCAGGAAGATGAGCACATCTGTGTTGGAAGAAGTACGGCCGAATGCTTCTCAGAAGCAAGGATGCCGAGAGAGGGAACAGTCACTGGCGACAGACAAGTCTTGAGGGTCAGGGAAAAAGAAGAAGATCCTCAACAAATTGGAGTAGCAGTGGATTAGCTGCAACCCTGAATTCACACGTGGTAGTGGATTTGAAGAAGGTCTCAGGACTGGGCAGGGGCTCCTTCTGTTGCACAGAGGGTCGCCATCAGCCGACACTGACTTGATGGCACCTGGCCTTCCATCCCTCCCATCCCTCCCCACATTGTTCACCTCTACTGACTTACACACTGCGCTCAAAGCGATCACTTGTGCTTAGAGTTGTGTTGGCAATATGATCTCACATAAGCAATCCTTTAAAGGGGAGCAAAGCTCACGGTGGATGTTCTTTACTGATTCAGCCACCCCAGTGTTTAAAGATGATTTCAGGGGATAATCTGGGTCCACAGGTTGAAGATTTTCTCAGAACAGTAGGTTGGGGGCTTCCTGCGGTCTCAGTAGGTCCCACAAGTCTGGATTTGGTTTCTCCATGGACAGTTCAGGAACACTAATTGTTTTAAATTTAGCGTTTCCCTCTTTTGATTAGTTTTCATCTATCGGGTCCTTCATCAAAACGTTCCACCATGGTAGCCGGGCACCGCCCAGTTCTTCTGGTGTCATGGGAAAGGAGGTAGTCGATCCAGGAGTGAGTGAGAGAGATGTGCAGTGCTGGCTCTTCTCTCTCCATCTCATCTATAGCTCGATCTTCATCACTTTATGAAAAGCATCCATTAGGACAGCTGTGTACGTAGACTCCCTGAGGTAGCTGCATCTTCTCAAGACAGTGGCCCGACTAGAGCCAGCTTCAGCTTGCTTCACACGGCTGATGAGCTCAGTGTGTGAGGCAACCCAGATGCACATGGTTGAGAAAAGGAAGCCGGAGGACACGTACCTGGTGGCTTGTGTCAATAGCTAGGGGTTGGTGCCGAGCTCCGGGGACATCAGTGCATGTGATGCCTGAGGAGGTCCAGGCATCATCATGTGCACCCTGACATGGGATCCTGACAGATTTTACAGCTCATGGTCACTGTCATGGCACGGCGCGGACCCTGCTGGAGTGTATTTTATGCCAAATGCCCTTCTAGACTTCATCCCCTTCCTCCTGGAATAAGTAGACGGTGCACCCAGGTGATGGATTGAGGTGGCAAAGGTGGTGTGCCTTGTCTACTCTCTGCTGCTCGGCACTCCTGTTCCACCCACTGCCTTTCCCATGACCTCAACAGCTGTTTCCGCATCTGTTAGCGTCACACCAACCCTGACGCTGGGCTCTCCCCAGGAGCTGAGCCATTGTACACTCCCAACAGCCACGGGGCAAGGCTTCCAATTTCTCCATAGCCTCCCCCACATTTGGGGCTCTCTGCTTTTCTGATCACACTCTTCTTAGCAGGTTGGAAGTAGTACGCTGTGCATTTCTCCAATGACAAATGGCATTGAGCATCTCTGCATATTTTAATCGGCCTGTTCTGTAGGGTTGCTATGTATATCATCTTTGGGGAAATGCCCGTTTTAGAAATTGAGGTGTCTGTCATTTGGTTGTTGAACTGCAGGCATTCTTTACTTTGTGAGTGGCGGGCCCTGATCAAATATATTACCCAGTATCTTAAGCTGCTCTGGAAGTTGCCCCTCACTTTCCTGATAAAGTCCTGTAATATACACGTGTGTTAATTTGAGGAAGGTCAGTGTCTCTATTCTCCCTGTCGTTGCCCTTACCGGGTGCCATTGTCTGTGGCTCCATTGTTGAAAGCAGGCTCTCAGAATTATCCTGATCTTTTCTTCTAAGTTTTACGTTTCTCTTCTTACATTTACAGCACCTGTCCATTTTGCGTTAACGTTTGTATATGATGTGAGGTCCCCACAAAAGAACATCATTCTTTTGCACGTGAGCTATCATCATTTTAATTTAACCGTCTCGAGTTTGCTTCCCACTAAACTTGGAGGCCCTGAAGAGAAGGATGTGTTCCTCATACATCTTGCATTTCCACCACTGGCTCAGAAAAGGTCTTAATAACCATTTACATGTGATTGAAAATTAAATACATATGGGTACACTTGGCCTCAGGGTTCCTGACCACCATGAGCTCGCAAAGCAGTGTCACCTCCTTCTACTCAAGATCCAGTAACTGGACACCCTCTTCACCTCTGACCTGACTTTCCTAACTGTAATGTCAGTAGTTCAAAAGCCCCAGCCACACCCTGGGAGACAGATGAGGCTTTCTACTCCCATAGAGATTTACAGTTTGGGAAACTCACTTAGGCAGCTCTAGCCTGTCCTATATGTTTCTATGAACTAGAATCGACTCCATAGCCATAAGTTTGTGTATTTTTCAAATGAACACCAATTTGGAACCACTTTTAAGAATGAGGAGGCCTGGTGGCATAACGGATTCATACTGGATACACACTGCATTTCTAAACCACCAGCTGCTCGGAGGGAGAAAGATGGGGCTGTCCAGCCCCGTAGACACTTGCAGTCTGAAATCCACAAGGGCAGTTCTACCCTGGCCTATATTGTTGCGATGAGTTGGCTTCATCTTGATGGCAGTGAGTTTGGCTTTGCGTTTTTCAGAATAGTGTTGTATGAAAATACTGTGCTCAGATGGAATGTGAAGTCTGTTTTTCAAGAGTAAATATGTTAGGCGGTGACATTTAAAACGATTCTCTTTGTTTCAGGTCTGTAGCGCACTTTTACTTTAGTAGGCACAGCCCTTGTGTCAAGTAAGTGTTATGGCTTGAACCACTATTTGGATGACTTCCTGGTTAAAACTAGACTACAGATACTGCTACTGAAATGGAATTTGGCATATCACGTCAACAGGCTCTTGAGTACACTGTGGATTGGCAGGAGAACAAACAAGTCTGTCTTCCAGGTAGTGTAAGCAAATGCTTCTTAGAAGTGAAACTTTGCCTTGCTTACTTTGGACATGTGAGCAAGGGGGCCCAGATCCTGGTTCCTTCTCTTGTGCATCGAGTGGCTATGAGTCGAAACCGGCTCAAACTTGGAGCTTGCAGGGCTGTAATCCTCATGCAAGCAGACTACCACATCTTTCTCCTGCAGAGCAGCTGGTGAGTTTGACCCTCTTCTGTTAGCAGCTGAGCCCCTAACCCCTAGGCCACGAAGGCTCCGCTCTGGGCACTCATCTCTATAAAGGATAGCCTTCATTAAGTTCTTGGATGAAAACATGGCCCAACTTCCTTGCAACAACGCCGTGGAGTTCCACTGGGCCATACGTTACTCTCCAAACTCGGTTTGCATGAGTAACTGTTTTGTAGTTCATAATATGAGAATTTCCCTGGAGAGTTCCGCGTGGGCCGCGCTCTGGGTCCAAACCAAACAAGACCTGAGCTTATTTAAAGACGCTCCTCTGACTCCACGGCTCATTCATCCTCTGCAGATACAAAAATAACACATTGTTTTATCTCCGTGTGTGAGAGTCCTCTTTCTAAGGAAATAAAAAGAGCAGACAGCTTCCTTCCTGGCGAATGCACAAGCCTCTTTTTTCAATCCCGTGAAACACAGCTACCGAAACAACTCGATTGCCTGGCTTCACTCCCTAACCTCAACTGGTCCAGCTGGGTCAGTGTGACATGGCCCTCTGCAAGGGATGAGAAATGGCCCCTACAGTGAGACCAAGGACAATGTAGATGCGAGGGCGAGAACCCAGTTTCAGTTCTCAAGCGTGGTGGGTAACAATGTCCCCTCTCCTAAGCAGCTATCTTGGATCATGCTTAAATTCAACAAAGCTGACCTCTGTAAGTTCAAGACATTCAAGGCACTGCAACGTGCTAGTTTTCCTAAGATGTGCACCATACCAACCTATAAGAACTATCTCTCCAGGCCACATCCCTTTCCCAAGTGGAGCTAAATCCCACAGACCCATCTGCCTGAGATTGCTAGTGATATTTCCTGATGTATTAAAAAACAAGTTCAACGCCTCTTCCCGAAACACTTGCAGAAAACAATCTTGTCACCCCACCCTCTTATTTTTGACTGCTAGCTTATTTTCTCGCAGTCGTCCATCACTGTGGAGCTCTGATGGTGTTCAGTAAGTTTTGGACTGTCAACCACAGGATAGGGAGTGCAAACCCACCATCCACTCTGGGTTCAAACCACCCATGTTGTAGTTAGTAGGTGAGCCCTTAAATGCTGAGCTCTATTAATTGCAATACTCCAAACCCAAACCCAATGCTGTCGAATCAAGTCTGACTCTTATCAACCCTACATAAGGTTTCCAAGGCTGAAAATCTTCTTTTTTTGCATTTAATTTTTTTTTAAAAAAATCATTTTATTGGGGCTTGCTTGTATAACTCTTATCACAATCCATACATACATGCACCCATTGTGTCAAGCACATTTGTGCATTTGTTGCCTTCATCCTTTTCTAAACATTTTCTTTCTACTTGAGCCCTTGGTATCAGCTCCTCATTTTTTCCTCTTCCTCCCCAACCCTCCCTTCCTCACGAACACTTGATAATTTATAAATTATTATTATTTTTCATGTCTTACACTGACTGATGTCTCCCTTCACCCACTTTTCTGTTGTCTGACTTCCTGGGAGGGGGTTCTATATAGATCATTGTGAACAGTTTCTCCTTTCTCGCCCCAACTTTCCCTTACCCTCCTAGTATCGCTACTGTCAATATTGGCCCTGAGGGGCTTATAGGTCCTGGATTCCCAGTGTTTCCAGCTCTTATCTGAACCAGTGTACATGCTTTGGTCTAGCCCGATTTGTAAGGTAAAATTGGGGTCATGGTAGTTAGGGGAGGAAGCATTAACGAACTAGAGGAAAGTTCTATGTTTCAATGGTGCTATACTGCACCCTGACTGGCTCGTCTCTTCCTTGTGACCCTTCTGTAAGGGGATGTCCAGTTGTCTACAGATGGGCTTTGGGTCTCGACTCCATACTCCCCCTCCATTTACAATGATATGATTTTTTTGTTCTGGGTCTTTGATGCCTGATACCTGATCCCATAAATAGCTCAGGATCACACAGGCTGGTGTGCTTCTTAAAGTTGGGCTTTGTTGCTTCTTGGCTCGATGGCCACTTGTTTATCTTAAGCCTTTCAGACCCCAGATGCTATATCTTTTGGTAGCAGGGCACTATCAGCTTTCTTCACCACATTTGCTTATACACCCATTTTGTCTTCAGCTGGAAAGGTGAGCATCACGGAATGCCAGGTTATTAGAACAAAGTGTTCTTGCATTGAGGGAGTACTTGAGTGGAAGCCCAATGTCTGTCTGCTACCATAATACTAAACCTATAAATATATGTACATAGATCTATTCTTATATATAAATATATTTACATATGTACATGCCTGTATTTAGTCCTCTATAAACGCCCCTTGTCAAAGCTGCAAATCTTTACGGGAGCAGACAGCCTCATCTTTTCCACTTTGGAGTGGCTGGGGTTTGAACAGTCAGCCTTGGAGTTAGCAGTTTAATACTCACGATGCTAATATAATATAGCTTCCGATAGGTTCTTCAGTTAAAATGTGACACAGTTCCTTGAAACAACCCCCTTGAGTCCTCCCCAGCAAGTGCTCTGTGGAGGCAAAACAGGAGGCTGTCAGCCTCCATAATGATGTCCAGTCTCAGAACCTTATGCAGGGTTACTACGTTATGAGTCAGAATCAACTCGACGGCCGTGGGATTTGGGGTTTCTGTTTAGTCTCTCCCTGCTGCATTCTGTCTTTGGTTCCATGTATGGACTCTTATCAGTGACCACAGTCTTTCAGATGTGGTTGGACTATAGTAGATGAGATTGTTTTTCAGCTAGCCACAACTTTTATGCAGAGAGGTTGGATCCAGCTGTCACTCTGAAAATATACAAAATAAAATGATGAAAGAGAGCAAGGGAGAAGACAGAAAAACTTCAAGAAGCAGGGCACAAGAACTCCATGGCATGGCACTTGGAGGCCACGCTGGGTAAAAAGAAAGAGGCACACGAGATGGGAAGTGTCTACTAGAACATCAAGGGCCAAAGCCACCCAAGGGACATGAGGCTATGGGTCAGAAGCACCAACCCATCAGAAGAATCAGTGCTACTCAACTCCCCAGCTGGACCAATTTAGAGGCAAGGATGGCAAGACTTTGTCTTCCGCACTTTGGACATATTGTCCAGAGAGACCAGTCCCTGGAGAAAGACATCATGTTTGGTAAAGTGGAGGGACGGGGAAAGAGGAAGACTCTCAGCGATATGGATGGACACAGGGGCTGCGGTCAAAGGCTTAAGCATCGGAACAGTGATGAGGATGGCACAGGGCCGGGCAGTGTTTCGTTCTGTCGTGCACATGTCTGACTCGATAGCACCTAACAACAACAGCTGCCAAGGGGGTGTCACTGTCAACGGTTCAGTGTCACTCACCGTCCTCTCCCTTCTTGGCCCTCCACTGGTCAATCCAACACCTACAAGACCTGCCCTTTGCATGGTGGCCCTTTGACATAAACCAGTGTTTCTACTTTTTGAGAGACGTGTAAAGTGTGTGTTGAACTGACCCTAATTGTATTTTGTGCACCTTAATCTTCCAGCTAGGTTCACCAAGCTCACCACAGCGAAGGAGCATGGTGTATAACCCCGTCTCCTTCATTACTGAGAACTGATTCTGACTTACCTCGCTCCCACGGGGCAGAACAGAACCGCCCGTAGGGTTTCCTAGGCTATTCTCTGGATGGAAGCAGATCTCCTGGGCTTGCTGCTGGGTGGACTCAAACCACTAACCTTGTGGTTAACAGTCAAGCACAAGTTAGATCCTGTTTAAAATCCTTCAGTGGCTCCCGATTGCCTATTATTCTCATTTGGGTGCCCCAGGCTTCTGGCTCCTTCTCCAACCTCGGTCTCCTTCCTTCCTTCAAGGGTCCCAGCACTATGGCTATGATGAACTTTGTGTGTGTGTGTGTGTGTGTGTGTCCTGAAAGCTCTGTGCTCCTAACCACTCTGCCTCCCCCCATATGTCCCCTTTGCATCCCTCACATCCTCGGAAACCCACCACTCCTCTTGTCTCTTGTGTAGTCTTCTCAGTACCTGGCCCCCCATCACATCACCAGCGCTTCCTCTGCACCCTTATAGTGTGCAGGAGGTACCCATGGTGCGATTCTGATCAGTCCTGATGACTCCCTTTCCTGTCCTAGAGCACATGGTACACATCTACCAGCTTTCTCCACTTCAAAAACCCACCCCTTCGTGCCAGAAGAAAGAAAGACAGGGATAGGCTCTCTAGGGCAAGAGAGAGAGCCACATTTAAATGGTTGTTAACTCGGCAACATATTAACTTGTCTGGGTCTATGAAGGGTGTAAGCACGTCCTCACATACAAGGGATGCTCCTAAGTCCTCAGGGCCCCTGGCTGCTGCTGATGCATCTTCCCCCTTAGTGAAGAATAGGCACAGAAAGTGGTCAGAGAAGGCTGCTGTTCGAAGGAGGTGGAGGGCAGTGCTCATGAGTCCAGCTTTGACCTCAGGTCTGCAATGCCCTGGTTGTAAACCCCACCCCACTCCCAACTGCCCGCTAGTTGAATCTGACTCCTAGCAATCCTCTAGGACAGGGGAGAATGACCTCCTAGGGTTTCCGGGTGTAATCCTTATGGAAGCTAACCGTTTCATCCCGAGGGCAGTAGCTCCAACCCTAACCCACCGTTCCACCAAGCTCTGTGTCACATCTGGGGTCCTGGGTAAAAGACAGCCCCCAACCTTCTGAAGCAAACATGCTAAGGAACAATGCACCCTTTAGAAGCCGAGTTGTTCCATGCAGGAGCACACATGCCAGAGAGAGTTTAAAACGTGGCTAAGTTGACTGTCCATTACTGAAAGCATTCTGGGAATGCTACCTTCTTCTCCCTCCAAGGATCCTGCCAACCAAAAGATCCAACCTACCAGCTACTCCACAGGAGAAAGATGGGGCCACCATGGCTTTAAAGATTGTGGCCTTGGAGGCCCTGTGCTTCCACTCTGTCCTGGAGGGCCTCTGAGCCGGAACCGGCTCCACAGTGGGGGCTCGCTCCCTCCCTCTGTCTCTGAAAGTCCAAGGTGGTGGCCAGGGAGTCTCACTCAGGTCGCCATCTCCTTGCACGGGAAGGGTACTCTCTCTTGGAGGCCGTGACTATTTTCCTAGAGTTGGAATCTTTTAAAGCCGCATAGATTTCCAGGGCAGAAGGAAATTGCCCTTCCCCTAGCTCTTTGCTCACCAAACATATGCATGTTCAAACATTCACGCATGCTGTTGACTTGTGAGCAGCTGGAAACAGGCTACCCAAGAGGTCCCATCCCTTCACAGAAAACCCCAAAGTGCCTTCGGGGTTTCCATCTGAGAGGCGCCCGTGTGGTATTTTACAAAGCTTAAGGTTTCAGTGCTCCCAGCCGCAGCAGTCCAGAGCTCAGCCTCTTTAGAGTGTTGAAAAACAGGGAGGTTGCTTTCACAACTAAGGTGCGGCTGCCCCAAGCCATGGTATTTCAGGTGCCTCCTGTGTGGGTGAAAGTTAGACGTGGAAGAAGGAAGACAGAAGAAGAGTCAACGTGTTTGAGTTGTGGCGCTGATGCAGAATATTGAAAGTACCACAAACTGTCAAAAGAACAAACAAAACTATCTGGGAAGAAGCACTTCCCAGAATGCTCCTTAGAGGCAAGGATGGCGAGACTTTGTCTCCCGTACTTTGGGAGTCAGGAGAGACCTGTCCCTGGAGAAGGACATCATACTTGGTAAAGCAGCGGGGCAGCAAAAAATAGGAGGGCCCTCAAGGAGATGGATCGACAGGTGGCTACAACAATGGGTTCAAGCATAGGTCCAGTTATGAGGACGGTGCAGGACCAGACAGTGTTTCCTTCTGGTGGGCCCAGGGCCGCCGTGAGCCAGGACCTATTCACTGGCACCTAACAGCAACACGCGCCTTCTGTGGGGGGGTGGGGGGGTGGTGTACCTGGGCACCGGAGAATGGAAACTGAGGTCTGGGCTGTTTCTAGATGGAAACCACATGGTAGGCCAGGGTCAGGGTAGGCCTCACCCCTGTGTTTTACCAAGCGAGTAGGACCCAGACATGTAGAAGCGCAGGGAATGTTTCCTTGAAGACGGCCTGGTAATGATGTGTTGCTCCTCGGTTGGTAGGACTTTAACTATGTGCTCAAACCAGCGTAGGAAACCCTGGGATGAGCAGCATTTGCCCAGCTGGTGGGAACCGGAAGAGGAAAGGGGGTGGAGAGTGTATGTGGGGGCCCCCACCGCTGCCCTCACCTGCACCCAACTCCTCTCTCCTCTTTCAGCCTGGTTCCCACAGGTGTGGCCCTCCCCAGCCATTCTCTTGGAGTGCCAGCAGCTGGCCTTTGTCTCTCTGGGGAGACGGCTTCCCCAACAGAGACTGCGCAGACAGAACCAGACAGGCCATCCCCTCCCCCAAGGGCCTGTTGCTCAGGGCAAGGCCCCCAGGCTGGAGAGCCTGGGCTGCCTGGGAGGTGGGAAGTTAAACAAACAGGGAAATGGGTGTCTGCACCGCTTCTGGTTGCCCTCCCAAGGCAGCTGTTTACCTTGCACTGTGAGGTACGCCGAGCTCCCCACGGAGCCCTTCTGGTTGGTGGCTTTGCAGTAGTAGATGCCTTCATCCTTCTCAGTGACTCTTTCAATAAACAGCGTGCTGCTTCCTGGTCCGAGAATAATGCCTGGGGGAGAGAAGTGTTTGGATGAGCTCAGCTGGGTGACAAACAAGAGCAGAGAACCCCCTTCCTGTCCTGGGCTCGGCCAAGGAGACCCCAAGCTGGGAGAACGGGCCATGGCTGCCAGGTTGTTTGCTTCACATCCCCTGCACCCCGCTGATGCCCAGACCTGGAGCAACAGGGCTGGCTCAGGACACAGAAGGTGCAGGTGCAAGAGGACATGAGGGGGCCATGGTGAGAGGAGGAGCTATCCAGAAGCTACTGCCCGCTCCTCTGAGTCCGGTCTGACTCAGTGACCCTCTAAGACAGAGTGGGCTCCCAAGGCTGTCATCCTCACGTCTTTCTCCCACTGGTCTTTTTGGAAGCCCCGGCATTGGAGTAGACAGCCGAGGGCTTTCGTCACTGCATCAAATGCTCCTACGTTATTAAGCAGATGGATCTCTACGAATGCGGTTGTGGTTAGGCGCCACGGAGTTCTCTCTGACCCATAATGATGCAATGGACAAAACACTGCCCGGGCCTGGGCCAGCCTCTCAATGGCTGCAGTGTTTGAGCCTGGGTGCAGCCCCTGTGCCTGTCAGCCCGTCCTACGGAGGGCCTTCCTTTCTCGTGAATAACAGCAGCTGCTATTGAGGGAGTGACCACATGTCTGGGGACTACATGAGACACTGTTCCCGTCTTCAGGAACAGCGCTAGGGGCGCAGCCAGCGGCTAAGCCCTGGGCTGCTACCAGAAAGGCCGGTGGTTCAAACCTGCCATTGGTGTCACAGCGAAAGCCAGTCACTCCAACGGCCTGCCACTGAGTGGATTCCCTCACAGTAGTGTGAGTAGAACTGTCCCCGTGGGTTTCCGAGGCTGCCACTCTTTGCGGGAGTAGAAAGCTGTATCTTTCTCCCTCAGAGCGGCTGGTGGTCTCGAACTGCTCATTTTACAGTGAGGAACTCCACGTGTACCCACTGTGCCACCAGAGCTCCAGTCCAGAAGAAAAGACCTGGCCAGTTGTCTCCAGAATGATTACATGCTTACAGCGGAACTAAGCCTAAGGGTCAGTTCAACTCTGTCACGTGGAGCCACTCTGAGCAGAGAACTGAGTCAGCAGCAGCAGGGAGTCCGCACACCTTCACTCTTGAGACAGCCCCGCCAGACGTCATGGTCCCCGCCTTACAAAGGAAGAAGCAGAGGCTCGGTACCGTGAAGTCACGAGCAGAGGGCCGAGCTGGGGCTCAGAATTAAGCCCACGCAGCGTGTAGCTGCACCGGCCAGTGGCCGGTGGGGCTGTGGCTACCTGCTGCTCACTGTGGGCCCAGGCCCGGCCACTTCGCACTCTTGTCACGTTAAGCTAGTCACGTGAGCCACCTAAGTTTCTGTTTCCTCAATCTTCGGATGAAAATGGAAACTGTTGCTACTGAGTGAATGGAGAAGGAATGGCCAGTGTCGGTCTGGTGGTTCAGGGGTCACTCAATATGAGGGGGGCGGAGGCAGGGTGTTCCAGGACTCTTGGACAATCAGGATGAAAAGATCATGGATGTTTCCCACCAACTTCTGGAAGTCCTCTGGTATCAGCTGAAGGGTTACTACAGAAGAAGCGCCCTGAATGTTCAGACCCCAGTTTCAAGCCCTGGCAGAGTCATGCCCTCATGTTAGCTGTGACTGTCCATTGAGCACTTTCTGTGGCATCAGCTCTGCTAGAGGCTGGGACAGGGGTCAGGCAAAGACATAGTAGGGCGTCGAAAACTTCATGGGCTGATGGAATGAACAGATAATAGAACTTTCCCATGAATTTTGGAAGCCCTCTTTTATCTTCTGAGTAGGGAAAATTAACACAGACCAAATACTCTCTCTCTTACACACAAACACACACACACACACACACACATACACACACCACATAGATGCACACAGACATAGACAAACAGAAAAGCGTTAATGAATGAGAATGAGTCAGTGCCACTCAGCATACCTGACCTAGTGTGCAGTTGCATGTACAGAAACCCCCTCCCATGTTTGGTAGCCCCTAACAAGCTTCGGACTCTAGGTGTGTACTTATTGTATGTAAATGAGACCACCCAGTGGTTATGCTTTGGAGTCTGGCTCATTTCACTCAGCGTGGCATTTTCAGGGCTCCCCACGCCAGGGCCTGTTCCAGGCCTTCATTTCTTGTACCGTATGTGTGAATTGCATTCATTTGTTGATCTAGAGATGGACTCGTTTTGGTCATTGTGAAAAGTCCTGTGATGAACACTGGTAGACGGACTTCTAGATTTTGGTGGGCAGACTGATAAAAAATGTAGTTTGTTCATCCAGGGGACCCATATTTACTGAGTGCCTGCCCTCGTGGCATTGTGGTGCTGTGCTGGGCTGTGATCCTCGTGGTCATCAGTTCAAAAGCACCAGCAGCTCTGCAGGAGAAAGACTGGACATGGGGTGCTAGGAGTCAGCATTGACTTAATGGCAGTGAGGTTTCTGTGTCTCCATCCACTAGGCCTTTGGGTGCTGGTGCTACCACAATAACACCACTCAGCCGGTTCATAGTTACCCTCCCTGGAGGACTGAGCACACTGCCCCTTTGGGCTTCTGAGCACTCCGTCTTTCCGGGCACAGATGGTGCCATCTTCCTCTTATGGGGTGGCTGATGGGTTTGGAGTGCTGACCTTATGACTGGCAGTTCAGTGTGTAGCCCAGGGCACTCCGAGGGCTCCTTGGCACAATGATAAGCAGAGAACTTGGTGGGCTTCAAAAAGAGAGGGCTTACATTCTCATTCTGGAGAGAGTCCAACAAAGATCGCAAAGACAAGACAAAACAAAACAAAACAAACAAAGCCCAAAACCCAAAGAAGGCAATGTAAAGAATGCAGATCGGAGTAAAGCCAATTGGGAAGCCAGGTTACAGAGTTGGCAGGCTAAAGGGGGCGATGGAAAGTCTAGACCACCTGTGGTGGGGGGTTTGGGGAAGGCTCTCTGAGAAGGAAACATTTAAGCCGAGACCTGAAAGTTGGGAAGGAATGCGCCATTAGCAATCTGGATAAGGGCACCTTAGGCATCCAAACCCATGGCCTTTGAGTCAATTTAAACTCCCTGTGACCCTACTCAACAGAGAAGACCTCCCAATAGGGTTTCCAAGACTGTGGTCTCAATGGAAGCAGACTGCCTCATCTTTCTCCCAAGGAGCAGTGGTGGGTTTGAACCGAAGTGCAGCCAAGTGCTTTAACCATGGTTAAACTTTAGGCAGAGTGTAGTAAATATAAGGTCCGGAACAGCTTGCTTGAGGAGCGGTGCAAGACCCCTCCTTTGGACTAGATCACAGTAAGGAAGCAGAAGAGATGAGAGCTAAGCAGAGTCTGAACCCTGCGTGGAGGCACGGGCACAATGGAAAGCCAGTGGTGGGTCTCCTGCCGCCAGCAGGACGCAAAGGGAATGGAGACCCGGCTAGCAGCGAAACGCATGCAAGGCTTGGACTAGAGTGGCATGTTGAACATGCGGGATTGGGGGCCTGTTGGGTTTTTTGTTTTTAAGGTTGAACCAGTTTGGCTTACTTCTGGATGAGAGAGGATGGTATGTGAGAAAGAGTTCTTCAAGGCTACTAGTTTAGACACCTTGGAGAAGGATGGTGCCTCTCCTGAGATGAAGCAGATGCGTTGGGGGACGGGGTGGCAGAAGGAAAATGAAGAATCTGTTCTCCTCTGTCCATGTGAAGTGTGAGGTGCCGGCTTCACACGCAAAGGGGCTCTCCTGGAAGCCAAGAGAGGAGAGCTGCAACAGCACAAGAGCATGCCCAGCACGGAGAAGGCATTTCACGCTGTGCTGGGAAGGAGACTCTTTGGTTAGTGAGTCCAGATAGAGTAGTGAGAAAGGGTAAAGGCTAAAGCCTGGGAACTGAAGAGGAGGAGGAAGCAGCAACAGAAGGAAGGAGGAATTGCTCAAGAAGTGGGAAGAAAATCAGGATCCAAGGAAAGGGTTTCAGGAAGGAGTCCACTTGGTGGAATACCGCTGAAAGGGGAAGCTGACGGGTGGCCTTTGATGCCTGGCACTTAGGATGAGTCTTTCCAGTGGAAAGTGAGCCCAGTGGCGCAGTGGTTAAGTGTTTGGCTCCTAACCAAAAGGTCAGAGGTTTGAACCTACCCAGCAGCTCCCTGGGAGCCCTGAGGATCTGCTCCCATCAAGATGACAGCTTAGAACACCCGATGTGCGGGGAAGGGAGGGGGGAAATGAGCTGATACCAAGGGCTTGAGTAGAAAGAAAATGTTTTGGAAATGATGATGGTAACATGTACAAATGTGCTTCACACAATGGATGGATGGATGGATTGTGGTAAGAGCTATAAAAGCCCCCAATAAAATGCTTACAAATAAAAGAAAACCCTCTGGGGCAGTTCTATTCTGTCCCCGAGAGTCAGAATGCATCTGATGGCACCTGGCAACGACAGCAGCCACTTCAGAGGTATGTGGGAGAACAAGCCAGAGTCGCACCGGTTAAAGAGAGGAGACGGTGAGGAGGCTCCTTGTCAAGGTGACCAGGCTCCTCGTCAAGGTGACCGCTGGGGAGCAGCAAGAGCTCCAGCAATGATTCTTGTTTGAGATGGAACTTACACAGCAGGCCAACGTGCTGCTAGGAATAATGCATTATCTAGAGAGAGCAGTCAATGAGGCGGAAGCCAGAGGGTTAAGCCAGGAACAGCTTGATTTTTGTGAACCTTCTTTCATGAGTTGGCTAACCAATTTTCTTTTTTCCTTTTTGAGTAATTGACTGAAAGAGGTAAGTTCCCCTTAAGGGGAGCTTTGAAGTCCTGGTTAAGGAGTTTAAATTCAGTGTAGGAGGAAATCGAGGGTCATGAAGATTTTTGAGCAAGGAAGTGACATAAAAAAAAGCGATGTTTAGTCTACCAGGGAATGCAGGATGGACTGGAGGGAGGAAAGAGTGACCTCTGGGAGTCCAGCTCATCAGCTGTAATTCAAGCAAGGGACGACGGAGCCCCCAACCAGGCCGGTGGGAAAGGAAGTGGAGGGGAAGAAGTGGAAACAGCCACTTTGTCGAAACAACTCACAGGAACTGGCGTTTCGTTGGCTACAGAAATAGAGAAAGAGTAAAAGATGGTTCTAGAATTGTAACCCCAGATGAGAGCTCCACTTGTAATCTTGGTGAAACTGTTTGCTGTTTGATCTGTTTGGGAGCAGGATGTGGGGGTGGGGGGGTGGCTTTTGTAAAATGAGAACAGCAATGGCTTATTCCATAGGAGTCCATAGCTGTGAAGAACAGCTGAGGTCCTTCAGGTGGAAGTTCTCTGGAAAACAGAAGACAGAGTTGTGCCTGGCAGCCTCAGGAGGGACAGCGATAGCTGGAGAAGGGGACTGGGTGACTACCCACCACTCTGCACCACCACAGCCACCCTGAACCTCCACCAACTTAACATTCCTCCACCAACTTAACATTCCTCCAATCCCCATTTAAGGATAACCCCATGTGATCAGGAGGAGAGACCAGTCCCTGGAGAAGGACATCATGCTGGGTAAAGTAGAGGGCAGTGACAAAGAGGGAGACCCTCCACAAGGTGGACTGACATACTGACTGCGACAATGGGCTCTGACGTCACGGTAGTTGTTCGGTGGTGCAGGACCTGGTGGTGTTTCGTTCTGTTGTCCGTAGGGTGACCCAAACAGGCTCGATGGCATCCAACAGCAACCATGAGCAAATAAAGTCAGAGGACAGGGATGTCATCCAAGAGACAGGTGCATGAGTGGGGTGTGTGTGATAGGATTGTACCAAGGATGCCAACGAGTTCATGTCGCCATCTGGCACAGTTTCCTCTTTCCATCAAATGGAGGAGGGAGACAAGGAGATGCAGGGCAAGTAGGCAGAGCTCTTCTAACTTGAGGGCTGACATAGGGCCCCTGATGCCCCACCATCAGGCGGGCACTGAGACTCCTCAATGGAATCCTCCTCATTCTCTTCCTATTTCCCTTCCTGAAAAAATAGGTAACAATAGTTACTACCCTTCTGTTTTCTTATCCCTCTTTTGCCCATACTTCATTCATAATCATCCTTCCTTGTTTCCCTGGTGACAGAGTAGCTCCGCTCTTGGCTGTTAATAGAGGTCAGCCATTCAGACCCACTGGGCATGCCGTGGAAGAGAGACCTGGCAGTCAGACTCCGTCAAACACGACAACCTTGGAATCCCCCCGGGCAGTTCTACCATGTCCCAGAGGGTCCCAGAGTCAGAATTGACTTGATGACAATGGGTTTTGGTTTCTTTAATGGCTTAAGTTATTGATACTAACTTTAGCTGATGACACCAGATCTGTTTTACTGAGAAGTCCATCTTTTAAAAGGGGTTCTATTTCCAGTTTCTTTTTTCCCCATTGAGATCAATTTCAAACTGTTGAAAAGTGAAGCAAAAATTAACTTGTGTGCCCACTATTAAGCTTTTTTGCACACCTCTTATGTTGTATTATGAGGTATATATCATATCTTCAATTTTACCGAGTATTTATTTCAAAATTTCCTCCCCAAATATACCAATTTTCACTTTAATTGGCAATATCAATTTCTCTCTTCTCATATCCTTACCAAGATTTGGTGTGATCAGACTTTTTAGCTGATGACAGAATGATGAGTGTGAAAGGTAGTTTAGTGTTGTTTTAACTTACATTTCACTGATTCTAGTTTGGCACAATTTCTTGTTACACTTTTATTAGCAAGCCAGGTTTCTTTTTCTGTGAGTTGCCTGTTCACAGATTGCCATTTTTATCGGCTGGTGTGCTTGTCTTTTTCTCAATGATTTTTAGTATTTTTTTATGTGTTTTGGATACTAATCCTTTGTTGGTAAAATTTATATCAAATATTTCCTCATCCTACAGCAAGTTTTTAAAGTTATTTATGGTGAATTTTATTTTATTTTTATTGTTTGTGT
>NW_022106463.1:7221752-7232465 GCF_000313985.2 Echinops telfairi | reverse complement strand
ATTGCCCTCATCATTCTCAAAACATTTTCTCTCCACTTAAATCCCTGGCATTAGGTCCTCATTTTTCCCCTCCCTCCCCGCTCCCCACTTCCTCATAAACCCTTGATAGTTTATAAATTGTTATTTTGTCATATCTTGCCCTTTGTCATATCTTGCCCTGTCCGATGTCTCCCTTCTATGGTGAATTTTAAATGCCAAAGTTTTTCAAGTTCTAATGTCAAATTTGCTTGTATGTTCTGTTATAGTTTTTCCTTTTTGTTGTTTGTAAAAATCCTATACTTAAATCATAAAGTCTTTTCCTAGTGTACTTTCTTCTAAAAAAACGAAAAACCAGTTGAAAGCATTTATTTACAGTATAACTTTTTCACATTCAGGTCTTTAATCCATCTGGATTTTTTGTGGGGATATAAGTGTATGGTGTGAGGTAATGATCTTTTAAATTTTATTTTTATAACCATACAAGTAGCCAAATATCACAGGACCACTTATTAAACACTATTGATCCCCCCATTGAATTATGGTGCCAACCCGTATCATATACTGTGTCCACATATTTGTGGTTCTGTTTCTAGAGTCTCAGTTCTTTCTCAATGGCCTATTCATTTATACTTGCCCCACATTGTTTAAATTATTACTGTTTGTAAATAGGTCTTGATAGAGCATACTTCCTCTTTGAAATTGCCTTAGTTTCTTGGCCCTTTATATTTCAATATAAAGTTCATTCTGTAACCGATATGGAGGGGGTTTTGACTGGAATCCCATTGAATTTATATACTAATTTGGGGGCAATTGTTGTATTTGTTTTTAGATTAAAGCACAAGCATTCCCAATATATCAGATTAGCCTACAAAGCGACCACCTAAAATTATTCAAACTATTAATTAGAGGTCAAACATAAGAACAATCGTGAGGATGATGCTTTGTTCTGTTGTACATAGAGTCACTAACGTTGTACCTTTTGTTTATATCACTTCATGGGGGAAAAATAGGTTTCTTTGAAAGATTCCTCTCTGAGCTTCTCGCTCCCCTTTGGGCATTAGACATTAGAACTACCATGCAGAACCCCTGACAGACATGACGCTCACTTTGTGTTACTGAGACAATTGACTCAAGAGCTCTGCTTATTCTGGAGGAAAGGCCCAAGCCACTTTCATGGCTCACGTAGACGTTTTGCTTAAGTTTGACATTGAACACAGATTCCTCAGCCACTAAATCTATGCTAATTCCAATGAAAACTCATTATTTCTCTTCACTCTAAGAAGTGGCATCCAGTGGGAGTAACAGGCCACAGGGCAAGACTTCCCAGGGCCAAAATGACTGAGCTGGGTGTGAGACGATGGGGGTAGGCTATGTTGGTGGAGCATGAAAATCCCATCGCACACCTGAAGTGGACACTTCTATTCAGCTCTATCCAAATAGGAAGTGGGGTCCATTGCTGTCTTCTGAAAAGGCGCCTGAATGCCACAAGGGGTTAAGCGCTGTGCTGCTAATTGAAAAGTTGGCTGTTCCAACTCCCAAGCTGCTTGGAGGGAGAAAGATGAGGGCGTCTGCTTGTGTACAGATAGATAACTTTGGAAACGCTGTGAAAGAATCTACTCTGCCCTCGAGGACCACTGTGGGTTGGAATTGCCTCCAAGGTTGTGGGGTTTGGTTTGGTTTTTAAATTGCCTTCTGAGTTTTAAAGAGAAAGCAGAAATAGAGTGTGTGTGTTTTAATGTGAAACTACTATGAGTTTTAAACATTAGCAATCAAATGAACGTACATAACTTGATTGTAAGGCCAATTAAAAAACTGTATCTGGTTAGATTACACGGAGAAGACGTACACAGGGTTTGGATGGTATCTTTTTATTAAGCAAAGACCTTCATGATTGGAGACCTGCCTATCTTCCCAGCTTCTGCCCCTGCTGTATCCCTGGAATCTGTCTTACTGGTGGGTTTGTAGCTCAGGATAAGCCTCAGTGACATTGAACCTGGCCACCTGGCCAATGTTTACTTGCTCTTTCATATTGAGTGCAAGCATTAGCTGTTCTGGAAAGCATCTTCTCCTGCTCTTGGATCTCTTCTGTTACTCCTGTGTTACTCATCGCATGCCTTGTCTCTTACAATTTCTTATTTGTGTGATCCACTGTGGGCCTCTGGCGAGCAGAGTCTCTGCCCTGTCTGTTACCGAGTGCTGGGTGTCTAGTGCTGTGCTTTCAAACAGCAGATGCTCAGAATTGAGCAAATGACCAACTCAACCAAGACCAGGAAAGACTGCACGTGGAGTAGAAGAATGAGCGCAGTACCACCTGCCAATTGCTAGGAAGCCAAGATGGGCCTTGCCGCTAACTTCCGGTGTGGTGCTGGCAACTGCAGATCAGCAGCAGGGCCATCTCAGAAAGTCTATCACACCAGACGTCAGTGAATTGTGTCACCACAAGTTTCAAAATCTCCATATCCTGGAGCTTAGAAGATTCAACTCGGGTGGGTTTACTGAATTTTCTGCAACCCGAATTCCCAAAGGATAAGTAAAACTTTATGCTGGGATGTTTTCACAGGAATTGGTAATGAACTCCACAGGCTCTGAGGCTGAGACTCAACATAAGGTTTGGAATGATCTATGGTGCTGATTATGAATGGCAGTTGTGGATCAAAGTTTGTGTTCATTTATCCATACATTTAACCATGAGATAAAGTCTACATTATAAACATGTGCCCACCCCATGCATTTTGCAGTTTCACGGGGCATCATAAATAATTTTATTTCTTCCACAATACCATAGATTAAGGACAGTTTGGGACATTTATATACAAGTTCCATATTTCCCAGGAGGGTTGAATTCCTGGAGAAGGGCATTCTGCTAAGTAGAGTGTCTTCGAAAAAGAGGAAGACTCTCCATGAGATTCATTGAACAGGGACTGCAACAGTGAGTGGCTTCAAGCATGACAACAATGGTGAGGATGGTGCAGAGGTGGGTAGTGTTTTGTCCTGTTGCATGTGGGTCCAAAGATTCAACAGCACCTACCAACAAACATTTCTGAGGAAGAGTGTGAAATAAAATTTTAACTCAATTCACCTTTAAGTAACTAAATCTTTTTGTGTGTGTGTGAAGTCGAGAAAGGCTTTATTGAGGCAGGGAAAGAACTTCCGGCAGGGAAGGGAGACCAGAGACAGGGACGGGGCATCTTGAGCCTCCGGGCGGGTTCTGAGACCCAACGAGTTAGGTCAGTGAAATCACTAAGTAAATTAAAAACCACGGTGTCTGCTCAATATGGTCAACTAAAGTTTCATCACCAAAACTCTCTTTTTCAACCATCCAAGTCCAATTCAGCTGCATCTTCTCAAAGGTAGACTATGGTGTTCATTTTTGTTTTCTCTAAAATATCACCAACGCCCTTATCTACTGTCATTAAGTTGATTCTGACTCATATTGACCCTATAGGTCAGTAGAACCATTCCCTAAGGTTTCCAAGATGATCAGTCTTTGTGGGAGCAGACAGCTTCATCTCTGTCCCGAGGAAGGGTTGGTACATTTGGAGCACCAAACTTGGGGTTAGCCACCTAGATACTTAACCCATTGCACCCCAGGGCTCCTGAACCTGCTTATAAACTCAAAACCAAACTCACTGCCGAGGTTTCCATTCTGATTTATAGTGACCGTCCAGGGCTGGATAGAAAATCCCCCATGGGTTTCTGAGACTGCAACTCTATGGGAATAGAAAGCCTTATCTTTCTCCCACGGAGCAGCTGTGGTTTAGACTGATTATAGTAGATATTAATATATATCTGTTAAACTTAGCAAGACAGAGGGTGAATTTTCTGTTATTATTGATAGCCCACTTTTTACCAAGCATATTAAACAAAGCAAAACACTGCCAGCAAGTCGATTCTGACTCATAGCAACTGCGAAGGGCGGAGCGGATCGGCTTGCTGGGTTGCCAAGTGGGGCTGGGCAAAATTGCAGGGAACGAGGCATGGGTCTTGAATCCACACTCTATGCTCAGAAGACATGGGTAACAACTTGAACAAAAATTCAAAGTACAAGTATGTCACTTACTGCCAGACAGCAATAAGAATGAATGAATCCCATTTCTGTGTAAAAATGGGGGGGGGGGGGGGGCTCATATTTCTGCATGTGCCCATATGAGAGGGACTTTGAAAAGGTCACGGGAAGATGGGCAGTAGCTACTAACTACTGCCTTTGTTATTTCTTGGTATATTTTCTCTCCTTTCTTCTTGATCTCCCTCCCATTCTGAATATGTAACTCAACAATGCTTGAGGACCTCCTGTGGGCTCAACAGTAAGACAGGAAAATGAAAACACAAAACGTGCACGTGGTTCAGTATTGGTTAAGTGCTTGGTTAAGTACTAGTTAAGTACTGATTAAGTGCTGGTTAAGTGCTCGACTGCTAAGTGAAAGGTTAGGAATTCAAACCCACCAGGCGACAGTGTGTTTTATTTGCCTTACTTCCTGATCCATCTTGTTCCATCTTTAGACTCACTGGCGCTGGTGCCTGGTGAGAAGACACGACAGCGCACATGGTAGCTATCCCTGCTGCCTGGGGATCCATCCGGTCTTCATTCTAGGCCTGACACATACCTGCCTCGAGGGTTTTGGTGTATTCAGATGTTTGTTTTCTTACTTGCGGTTGTCATTGCTGAGCCTAGCACAGTCAGTGCAAGTCACAAAGCAGGTACCCTGCAACAATGTGTTGAATATTGAAATGAATGTTGACTGTAAAGAGTTGATCCTTAGACAAGGCAGGTCTATAACTTGACTCCCCAAAGCTTAGCTGTTGAATGGCAGCCTTCCCAATAATGTCAATGGTTGATTAACCCATATCATGTATGTTATAAACATAGCATGTATGTTATAAAGAACCTTGGTGGTGTAGCGGTCATGGGTTGAGCTGCTAACCGCAAGGTCAGCAGTTTGAAACCACCAGTTGCTCTGCTGGGAGAAATATGAGGCGTTCTATTCCCATGTGAAGAGTTTCGGTCTCAAAACTCACAGGGGCAGTTCTACCTTGTCGTACAGGGTCTCTATGAGTGGGAATTGACTTGCTGGCAGTGTTTGGTTTGTTGATATGTTGTGTAGACGGAATGAACCTGCATCCAAGCTGCCCCTCCAATTCCAGGCTACAAGGGTAATTTGCATAAAGTGCATGGTTTTCATCGTTCCTTTCTTACCTTTTTTTTTAAAAAAACAGTGGTCCTGATGCTGTATTCATTTATCTGGAAATGGCAGCCAACAGCTGTTGTGGACCTTAGTCTATGGTACCTATCAAGCGAGTCATACTTTTCTAGTCATTCCACAACTTCTTTATACCTCTTGGGAGCACATCCAGCATCACTAGTGGGCCCTCGTCTGGGTTCCATGGTGCTGGTCAAGGTTTGCCACATCACACTGAACAAGATGCAACCGCCTCCCCGAGAACCATGAGACACCACTTTTCACGGAGGCACGCCATTGACTGGAGAGGCAGAGACAGGAAGTGCTGGCTCCAGGATGAGGGTGTCACAGTGTTTTTATAAAACTTGTGAGCAAGCTCAAGTGCGTGCTGTGCAAGGGCCAAGTACATACCAAGAATCCTGAAACTTTAAAAACTTAAAGCTGATTGGATTTGGGTTCAAAGTCATTTTTAATTCTCTAGGTGGCACATGTAACCTCCTTAAAAATATGCTCTCGGTACTTTTAATATGATTTTAAACATGTTGTTCTTCTGAGGGGGCCAGTGAATTGGTTCCAACCCACAGTGACTCTATGCGCAGCAGAAGGAAACACTGCCCAGGTCTGCTCCATCCTCACAATTGTTCCGGTATCTGGGCCCATTGGTCCAGCCTCAGTGACAATCCCTTTCCTTGAGGAGCTTCCTCTGTTTGCCACTGCCCCTCTACTTTACATACAGCCTTCAGAGAGACAGTATTCATGTTGTAAATGTTTTTTCCAAAAATATGTTCTGAAGGCTTCATAAAACCAAACAAAGTTTACTAAATGATAGACGTCTGCCTTGAGCATTGTGATTTGGTGGGAGGCTGGGAGCAGGGGAGCATTATGCTCTTTTAAGAATTATCTATATGGTGGCAAAATGGCTACGAATCGGGCTGCAAAGCCAGCAGTTGGAAACCACCAGCTCCTGTGCTGAAGAAAGACAGGGCAGTCTATGAAACTCCCATAAACAGTTGCAGTCTATGAAACTCGGAGGGGCAGCTCTGCCCTGTCCTATAGGGTTGCTATAAGTTGGCATTGACTCGATGGCCTTGTGCTTGTTTGTTACAGTCCTTGTTTGTTTGGGTGATATGGAATCAACGTTGACAAAAGCAACTCAGAAGGTTAGATAAGAACTTTGGGGCATGGAGAGAAAATGTTTTGAGAATGATGTACAAATGCGCTTTACACAATTGATGTTTGTATGGATTGCGAGAACAGTTGTATGAGCCCCTAATCAAATGTTTTAAAAAAAACAACAAAAAAACTTGGGGCAGTGAGTTTCTGTTAGTGGAGGAGGACCAGCTCAGCCAAGGAAGGTGTGAATGGCTGCACAGCTGTCAGCATGTCATCCTTGTCACTGAACTGTCTACAAAGGAATTCGTGTATCGGTGTATGTTTTGCTGTGTGCATTCTCAACAGTGACCTAAATAAAATGCAAACAGTACGTTTGTTGTTCCCACTAGGTCACATGAAACCAGTCCCTCTCTGTTCTCTTTTGAATGATGGAAGTGAAGGTTTAGCTCCATATACTCGATGCCCACAGTTGAGTCAGACTCTTCTGGGTTAAATCTCGGTCTGTTTCTTACTTCATGGCCTTGGGATACATGATCTTTTCCTCTCTAGGTCTCAAAGTCCCCATCCTTTAGTCTGTAAAATGGACTATAAAACAAGCTCATAGAATTGTCGTGAGGCTTAAATACATGCATACTAGTCAAGTGCGCAGAACAGTTCCTGACACCCTGTACATGCTGACGAGTCGGTTCTGAGGCATAGCAACCCCGTGCACAATGGTACACAACACTGCCAGCCCCGTGCTGGCCTCACCATTGTACCTATGCCTGAGCTCATGGTCGAAGGCACTGAATACGTCCAGCTTCTTGAAGGGCTTCCTCTTTTTTGCTGCCCTGCCCCTTTGCCCAGCACGGTGTCCTTTTCCAAGGACTGGTCTCCGGACGACATGTCCAAAGTACATGAGACAGTAAGCGTTGGTGAGTGTTGAAGAGGACAGATCTGTGGGATGTACTTACTAGGTCTACTTTCTATTAGGATTATTAACTAGTACATGAGAAGTGATAAGAGTGCCAGCCAGTGTCTTCTAGTGTCTGCTGGGGCTTTCAAGTTGATTCCAACTCCTAGCAGTGACCTGCCCTGTGGGATATTCCAGGCTGTCAATTTGACAGGAGCAGATCACCAGTTCTTTCTCCCTCAAAGCCGTTGGGTGTGTTTGAACCATTGACGTTTGGTCCTGGTACCTAATAAATGCTTACTCTCTAATGAAGAAGACATATGAAGGTCTATCTACTCTCACAGATTAAAAAAAAAACCAGAACAGATAAAACCAGGGAATCATTAGGTGAAACACTCCAGGCATGCATTGTAACTAAAAGTGGATGTGAGAGGAGAGAGAGAGAACTCTGGTGTTGTAGACTGTGTGAGGATTCTCAGAGGCAGCAGGAATTCAGGTGGGACAGGAAGAATTGGAGAGAGCTGTCCAGGAAAGCCTGGGGCCCAGGGGTGTGAGGGAGTGATGAGGAGAAAGTGGGCCTTGGGGGTAATGGAAAGACAGTGATGACAAATGGGGTGATGCCAGTCAGTGGAGCTCCTTGAAGGCTGGTGCCATTGCCTAAGGGACTATGGTGGGCATTAAGGACAGGCACTGTGGTATGTTGGGCGGCCAGGGTCTTCAGGTCTTGTAGATTGCCCGACTGAGACGGCCTCAACGGCCTCACACATCCCTGGAATTAGCTGCTTTCCTGGACCTGCCCACTTCGTCCCTTTCACTCCTGCTCAGTGCCCTTTGGCACAAGATTTAACTACTGCTTTTGTAACACTCCTTGAAATGGCATTTCTGCTGCAGGATGGTTGTGCCCCATTGAAAAGGGTTTTGTTTTTGTTTTCTGGAAAGGAAATGAGAAGAGAGAGAAAAAGCCCCAACTCCCCTATATTCAGTCAGCAGGCACTGGGCCGCCACTTGCCCAGAGCGAGTGTTCGGGTGTGCACGGCTTCCTCTTGCCTTATTTTCTTTGGACTGGAGCACACTGTCATTTAACAAGTCACAATGACAGTGGGCCAGGAGCCTACCAGCTATTCAAGGTCACCAAATGCTCTAAGCTGCCAGGTTGTACCCAGAAGATATACTTTAAGTCTCTAAGGGATGGAGAGTTTATTCTGAAGGGTTTTTTGTTTTTTTTTAAACTTGGTCCAGCTTTCCAAAGTCTTCCGGGCATGAACTTTGTGGTTTTCTATCTCAGCTATTTTTTTTTGTTTTTGTCCTTTTCTTTTTAAAATCATGTTTAAGGTGAAAGTTTATACACCAAATTAGATTCCCATTTAATGATTTCAACAAAAACTAGTCAGTGATAATGGTTACATTTCTCACAAAGCGTTATCATTCTCATTTATTCTGTTCTGCTCGCAACATTTCTAGTACCCTACTTTCCCTATCTTTGTTCTATGATGGTATATGGCCATTTGGTCTCCTAGAGTTGATTTTTATTTTTCATTCTTTATTTTATGGTGCATTCTGTTACTCAGTCTATAGGTGATCTCAAAGGAGTATTTCAGTTTAAGGTTTGGAGTGTGGTAGTTGATATTTTGTGCCAACTGGGCTGGGTCAGGATTCTCAGTAGTTTAGCCTAACACAGTGTAATAACGGCCAGTCAGTTGATAGAAGATTGGGGCAGGAGATAAAACCCTTACTCAGATGCAGTCGATTGAATGGAATGTTTCTTTGGGTATGTGGCCTGCTTCCAATATAAGTGGATACTGTGGAAAAGTTTGCTTGCTTTTTGTTGGGTCTCGATCCTGTGTCTGGTGCGTTGACCTTCTGTTCTTTGTACTTGAGGCAATGGCCTGCTATACCACCTGCCAATCCCGGGGATCATCGTCAGCTTGCTATCTCACCTGCTGACCTTGGATGCACTCAACTCTGTAGCAGTCACCAGTCTGGGGTCCTCCTGCAAATGTTGAGTTCATCAACCTGCTGGGACGTGAACTTAACGGCTTCTACAAAGTGTGGGTCATTTTCTGGACATAAATCAATCCTCTCTCTCTCTCTAGTTTTGCTTCTCTAGTGAACCCAAATGAAGACAGTATGTATTTCAGAGCAATAGTCTCAGGGAAATCTAGTCTTAATCTAGTCCAGTAAACCTGGACATTTTAAGAATTTGAATTCTGTGTACATTTTTTTTCCACCATTCCAATGTGCTCCTGATCAGAAAGGTCATAGTGGTAGGTAGCCAGGCAACCATCTAGTTCTTCTGGTTCCAGGATCGACTACTGATTGCATTTCAGCTTTGGAACAAGTGAGTGAAGGATTATCAAGTTGATTACCTGAAATCCTTATTCATAAATAAAGACCCATAAAAGAGATGGCATTTTAAAAGACTATCTACATGCATGGAAGTCAGAGTTGTGGTCGCGGAGCCCATTGGGTTAGGTACTGCATTTGCTGGGTCAGATGTGAATATCACACAAGAAATTTATAAACCTGAGAGGCATATAAGAAATCCACTTTCCCAAGGATTGTGGAAGTGTTGTTTTTTTGGTAAGTTTTCAAGAGTGAATGAAGGCTCTTAAGGTGGAGAGATCAGGTATACCATTAGCCAATCACTGGGCCTAGTTGAGCTCAGTAATGCTAGCAAACCTGAGGGGTGACATAGAGTGATACAGCTTTTATAGAAAACCGTTTTTGCATAGTCTTCCTTTGTCTCTCAGAAAATACAAGAAGGCTGGGAGGAATATATCTTTATTAGATTGTGAGTTGTCAGATACTTGAACTGACTTATTTAGGACCCCTTTAAACACCATCTCAGTAAATTCTGATAGCACACTCGTTAGATCCAACCTAAACTAGGTGGGTCAGAGGATAGCATTTACTAGCTGTGTGTCTAGGTTTGCTAACTCCAAAGTCAGAAGTTCAAATCCACCAACCACTCCATGGGAGAGCGCGGAGGCTGTCTATTCTTATAATCTTAGAAACCCTACGTAGCAGTTCTACACTGCTCCGTGGGAGTGGGAATCAAGTTGGCAGCAATGGCTTCTTATCACAGTCCAGCGTAGTGATGCTAACTCATTTAAACCTTACTCTATCCCAGTGTAACTTCCTGGCTTAGTGAGTTCCTCAAGGTGAGTGGTTCAAACCCACAGGCTGCTCTGAGTTAGAAAAATGAGTCTGTCTGCTTTCATAAAGATTTACAGTCTGAACCCCTAAAGTGCAGTTCTGTGTCTTACAGAGTCACCCTGAGTTGGAAATGGGTGTAGTTGTGATTTTATGTCCTATGTGGGAGTCTCTGGGTGGTGCAAAGGGTGAGGCAGTCCAATACTATCTGAAAGGTTGGTGGTTCAAACCCACCCAGATGTACCTTCAAAGATAAGCCTGGTGACCAGCCTTGGAAAAGTCACAGCCTGGAAAACTCCACGAATCAGTCTATGCTGATCAGTCTATGGTGACTCTATGCTGACTCAGTCTATGCTGATCAGTCTATGGTGACTCTATGCTGACTCAGTCTATGCTGAT
>NW_022106463.1:7202281-7221423 GCF_000313985.2 Echinops telfairi | reverse complement strand
TCAGTCTATGCTGATCAGTCTATGGTGAATCTATGCTGACTCAGTCTATGCTGATCAGTCTATGGTGAATCTATGCTGACTCAGTCTATGCTGATTCGGGTTCTCCGTGGCCAGGAGTAAGTCGACCGCAGGAGCAACATCCTTGCGTTGTCACAGCACCCACCCCAATTTTATAAAGAAGGAAACGGTGGCTCAGGGAGTAAGAATAAGTGAGTTGCCCAAGTTCCTGTGTGACCCCAGCGAGCCAAGCTGAGCCTCAAACCCCGTTCTTCCTCCTGCACTGCACGGCCTTAGTGAGCTTTCAGCACCATGCTTCTGCCTCGGCACTGTCTCTTGACTTGTCTGCCTCCATGCCCAGCACGGTCACAGACTTTCAGAATTACCCCACATTCAATGTAGGAGAACCAGGCTAGAGCCAACCTTGCTCCTTTCAGAGTTACCCAACACGGCACACTAACATTTTACACATTATACCGTGTGATCAAGCACGTTTGGGTAAAATGGAGCTTAATAAACACAGCTTAGCAGATTCCTTTAGAACAAGAGTTGGTGGGCCTTTAATATGCTGATGTGAGTTCTGAATCTTGGTTACACAAGCTATCAATGGATGGGTTAATTGATGCATTTGTTCATCTTTTTATTGTGGCACAACATCTCATGGGATTAGTGTTCCCTGAGAAGCTTTGGAAATACCCATCTTCATAGACAGTCGTCTTGGGGAAACCACATGACCTCTTGGGACCTGAGTTTACAGTTCCACAAATCAGATGAAGGAATATTTCAAAGGTCCTTTTCAGCTTTAAAGTCTGTGATCTAACTCACCTGAAATCCAGGCATTTGTGCTAGCAAATGAAATGGCTTAAATATAGAATAACCATCTTCTGAAAACCATTCATTCATTCACTCAAGAGACAGTACTGAAATTGCCAAGTACCACGCTACGTTATAAGGACATACAAATAAGGCGCACTTAAGACAAGTGCGATGCCAGATCTGCCCTCAAAGAAAGGAGACCTGTGTGAATTGACAATTGAAAAATAGTAAGAAAACAGTAAACATGTTGAAGTGTGCGTAGACAGGAGAGTAGCAGAAAGATGCATCGACAGTGCAGACACATGTAAACCGATGATTTAAACAACACAGTCAGAGGGCAGTAGAAATACTCGGAACTAATAAAGACGCCTAAAGGAGCTTCTTTCTCTTCGGCTACCGGACCTGGGTCTTACGGGCTGGGCAGACATTAGATGAAGGGAAGGACTCCGTGCCAAAGAGGCATCAGAATAAAAGTACACGGGGAGAGGACAGCGGAGTGTGTGGAGGGGTCGACAAGAACATCCAGCTCCCGGCGGGGGCTAAGACCTAGCACAGGAGGAGCTGGCAGGGGTCTGTTGCTGAGGGTGTCATGCTGTGTGATGGAGAGTCAGTGGGAGACTTGAAGAGGTATGTCCATTGCTACCCTCACACTGTTGTGTGGAAAAGAGATGCAGAGAAAGAAGATAGCGGTGGGAAGCGCAGCTAGAGAAGCGTTTCTGTAGAGAAGCTCGGGGGACAGGTGAAGAGCACCCAAATCAGGAGGATGACAGTAGGAAGCAAGAGGGAGGGCTGGATCTGGAAATGTATTTGGCAGTTCTTACCTGCTCAAGTAGTGATGGATTAGATGCGGGGTGGGGGTGAGGTGGGACAGGTCAACAAGAGGCCATGGACTTCTAGTGTGGATGATAAAGTCCATGATGTTAGCGTGGGAGAAGATGTTATTACTTTATGAAGAAAAATGGAGTTGATGATGAGCTTTGGACCCGTGGAATGCCAGGCCTTTTTTGCATATCTTAATATCTGAGGTCATTATACCATAACTCCATTCTGTGCTTAATGGGAATGGAGGTTCCACTTTGACTGGAGAACGAACATTCAAAGCCCATTCCACATGGCCACTTATTTGCTTTATGAAGGATGATGGAGCACAGCAAACAAGCAGACTACCTGTATTTGCCATTAAGTAGCATTATTAACCCACATTCTAAAATAAGTTTAATTTCATTTTCTCTAACCACGGAGTTACATAGCAGGCAGTGGACAGGGTTTGGACTTCCCAGAGTTCCAATCCAACAGAAGCCCACCGGTTTCCTTATGTGTCTTCAGGAATGTTTTCTTTTGTCAAAAGAAACTCACAGATACTGGTTGAGTTTAGATTTTCTTTTAGAGATATGGTTGAAAATAATTCTCTTTTAAATGACGAAGATGGGGGTAGATGAATTTAAAAGATTAGAAGTCAACTTTCATACAGTAGATGTTCAAAGGTCAGCTGCCCCTCAAGCCCAGGAATTAAAGCCCTCACTCCAATTTGCTAAGTAGCTCTGAGCATTTTAAGTATTTATTTATTTTTTCCCTTCCCTGAACCCCTTGTTTAAAGCAGCCATGACAGGTGGTTAGATTGTAGAAGGATCTTTCTAGAAGAGTGGCTGTCGTCAGCATAACAATTGGCTCAAAGATTCGTCATTGGAAGTTGAGGTAATTGTGGCCCAGAGTCCCAGTGGTTTGTTTTCAGCCCTCAGAGAGGTCAGAAGAAGGGGAGAAGGAGGGGGTGAGAAAGAGGAAGCGCATGGAAAACCAAAAAAATTTCTTACCAGGTTCTTGTTGTATTTTGTGATTGTTTTTAAACCAGGTGATCTGAGGCTCTGGGACACCTTTAGCATGACAGTCTAAAGTGGTGGAGTTACTGATGGCCACTGTTTGATCACTGAGGTTTCGCAGGAGGTATGGCGCTTGCTGATCTAGTGAATAAAGAAAGGGAATTTTGATTACGCATCCGCCGAATTCTTTGGTTGTATTCGCGTAGCACGCCTCACATGCCTACAGAAACATCCAGACAAAGCCCAGCTCTCTGCTTTCAGTTGTACTTTCTGTTCACCGACCTTTCTCTGGCAGGGGTAACGTGCTCTCCCTGTGCTCGAAGCTGCGACACTGAAGCTGGACCTTGGTTAGGACAGAGTCCAATCAAGAGCTCAGCTCTCTGGGTTTGAGATTTCAAGCCCGTGTCCTCCTTTCCTCGGGGCACGCTTTTTTAAACCCAAGCATTTCACACAGCAGATGCCAGTGAGCAGCCTGGCTTTGCATAGAGGCTTGGCATGAACTTTCATGGAAACACCTAACGTCATAATGGCATTTGTTGAACTCTTGAGTCTTTTTATTCACGTGTTTGTCAGGATGTATTTGTGTACCTCAAACTGTGTACCTCAAACTGTCCGTGGCCTACGTTGCACGAGTGAAGGCCCAATGGGAGAATTCTCAACCTTTGAAACTTTTCCTGTTGATTTCTTCTTCCCTTCCCTCCCCAGAGGCAAGGCCAAAGAACAAATTCAAGAAACCAAGGCACAGCTTTTGTAGTTTTTTTGCACTATATGATAGTACAAATATTGTATTTTATATTATTTTCTCTTAACACATACAATATGATACAATACAATTTGTTTGAATAAAATGCCAACCAATATAGTACAACGAAATGGACGTAAATACATTAGGAGGCAGTAAGTACATCACAGCATGGAAAGCCCAGAGGGAGCAGCCGCAGCCAGTAGACCCCGCCCGCTACAGTGCCTCCAGGGGACCAAGGCGGTTGAGGCCTGCCGTCCTGTTGAAACGTAGCCATTCTAGTTAGGTGGGTCCTGGGTTGGTCGGCCTGACTTGTCCAAGGTGAAAGAATGGTAACAATTAACGATGCTTAATGGCATTCCCTCCCTCCCAAACCATCCCTCCCGCCCCCACCCCGCCCTCGACGCAAACCCTGGAACAGAGACCAGAAGAGTTTGGGCGTCACTTAGACAATCTGTATAGACACCAGCAGTTCCAATGAGCTGGGCTTTCTCGGGCCATTTTCCACTCCTCCCTGGTGTAGTTTAACTGTGACAGCCGCTTAGACATGACAACAGTGCTACAGAGCTGAAGCTGGCCCCCGAGGGGCATCCCCAGAGCCCTGCCTCCTCTCTGCCTTGGAGGGACCACATAGTTAGCATTCACTACACGCTGCGTGGGAATTCTCGGTTAAACAGAATATGACCCCATCACTCCGATGGCGTGCTGAAGTCCTGAACCACACACGGCAGGTGTGCAATTTAGCTTTCCCAGAGCGTATGAGGAATCTGCCCTCATTCTCAGCAGGGTGAAATTGGAAAGCAAGAGTGTCTAAGGACCCCTCTGATGTACAAATGGAATCAACTCTCCTTTGGCTTGGACAAGTCCCTCTCTCCTGCTCTGGCTTGCCCCCCAAGAGGCCAGACCATGAAAACACTTCCCTGATGGCTTTCTGCCTCCACAGCCAGACAGCCTCTTTTCCCTTTCTCTTCTTTGTGTTGCAGCCTTTCGTGTATGATGGCTGACCCTGCTTCCTCCTCATGCTACTTCCGTGTTGATGCCACGGAGAGCCCAAACCTCTCAGGGAAGCCTGACTAACCAATCGAGAGCAGTAGCGTGGCTACCAGTGCAGCGGTCAAGTAGCATGCTGACTTGACCAGGCCTACTTTGAAATCCAGGTCCAGTTCCCCGAGTCAGACTTCTAGAAGCATCTCCGGGCTCAGCTACTCTTTCCCAGGCAAAACATAGGAAATACGAAATGCAAAGAGGGAGTTTGATTACAGGCTGTCAGCATCCAAATGATTTTTGGATGAGCATGTATTGGACAGCAGGGCTGCTACGGGGGACGTCCCTGCCAAAGAAGACTCCTGGAAGCCTCCACACGTGTCTGAGAAGAGAAGCCATAGAAGGGCAACAGGATAAACGCTGGTGTCTCTACGGAACACCAGACTACCCTGGACACCTCTGACACATGCATTATCAGAGACCTATGTTCTCTCTTTGTAACCTTTTCTCCTCTGTGAACAGTCTCGCCTGGGAGCTAGCTTCTAAGGGCGCAAGCATTATGAATTCCCCCTTCCTGTACCTGGTGCTAGTGGATTCTGACACTGGCAATTGGGCTCAGTGAAAGCATAGGTAAAAACCTATGTTGCTGGATGAACCTGGGCAGCTGATTTCCCAAACTGAACCACAAGTGGCCGGTCACTTTCAATGGATGCCAGTTGGAGTTAATGGGATTTCTGCTGGTTCCCAATACCAAGGAAAGTTCTCCACCAGGATCTCAGTTTAGTCCCCATTGATCTGCCAGTGCGCCCCACTCCCCCCAAGTCCATAGCTTCTATTCTCTTGTGGAAGGAGGACAAAGGATCCAGCCTTGCACCCCCAACTCCATCTCAGTGGTTCTCCATATTAAGGTGCACCTCCCTGCCTCTTTCTCTTTTGGTCTGTTAGCCTTGCCCCACTTCACACCCCAAAGAACAAAAAAGTAAAAAAAAAAAAAGGCCTCTCCCCATTGCTTGCTGCTGTTGGGGAAAGAATCACGGCATAGTGAGCACTGAGTGACTTGATGGAATCCTGAAACACCTCTCTTGGGAATAGTTGGGGCCACCTCCTGCAAGTCTCACCAGCCTCCTCTTGGCCAGGGAGACGGCGTGTTGCATTGTTAGGGGTAAGGCATGTGGGGACGCTGCCTGCCCAACTTGCCATTTCCCACCCCGACGCAAGCCTGAAAAATCAGGCCATTGGCTTTAGCTTGAGTTAAAAAAACAGAGGCCTCCAAGTTTGAAACCCCAGAGGCACCATTTCCTGAAGGGACAGACAGACCTACAGGGAACAAAGACATCCCCCGCCCCCCCTCAAAGAGCTATAGGTAAAAGCTCCCGCCACAATTGATCATTCTTTCCTTTGGGCTGACAACATCCAGGTTGCTAATTGTTCTCAGAGCCCTGTGGGGCTCTGCAAAACTGGTATTCTAGGGAAATGGTATTGTTTACGCCTTTATACTCCACAAAAGCGATTCCCACGTGAAACTGAGCCGGGGGACAGAGCCTGTGACTTAGAGGAGGAAACTGCCTGAGGGGACCCGGAGAGCTGTCCTTTCTGTTCCCGCCCACTGAGCCGCCTGGCCACTTTGTTTGGCTGCCCTGGTTATTTTAGTCCTCAGAGGGTCATTTCCTATCAAACCCTCTCCCTTCTGTGTGCAAGTCGCATAGGACGATCAATCAGACAATGCATCTGGAAGCGTCGCCCCCCCCAAACGCAAGCTTAACACGTTTCTTAATCCCCATGGGGGGGGGTCCCCTTAACCTTTGCCTCTGGAGAAAGTGACCGTCCTGTCATGGACACCCTGTAACTTTACATCTGGAAGAAAGCATTACTTAGACCTCTGATACACCATAGCGTTGGTTGCCCGCGAACCTGAGTGTGGTACAATGTCCGAGCGGCATCATGTTAACGCGACAAAGCCCTTTGGGCTAACCCCCAAAGGGGGAAGACATATTTCAAAGGAAGGCATGGCCTGCTTCCCGGGGCAGGCCCTGGCCAGCCACTCAGAATGGCTGGAGGTGAGGGAGCTGGCGTTGACAAGTCCGGGTTTTTATACTTCCGGTTCTGAGAAAGCGTTAATGCTTCCAAGTTACATCTTGCCCCTGCCTTCTGTCCCCACTCCTTCTGGGGCCCCGTCTAGGAGCTCCAGTTGAAGCTTGGTATGTTTAATATATATATATATATATTTATATATAAAAGTAGCATTTTCAAATAAATAACCGTTATAACTTTCTATCCAGGTGCTATTTACAAATCAAGAGCAGATGAAACAGTACAAAAACCCAAGCAGGCAGTGGTCCCGACAAGAGACTCCAACTCAGCCGGGTTTCTGTCGCGAGCTGGCAGGTGAAGGGGTTCGGTGTCCGTCTTTGGCAGAAACGAGCGTCGGTTTAAGGCGATTCAGGCTGTGCCCCTTCGAGCGCAGAGGAACCAGAGGCTGGCGTCAAAGTGGGAGGAAAAGGAGCAGTCAGCGTCCCTGGGCGTCCTTTACCAGGTAGGAGGGGACAGCAAGGAGGAGGCAGAGAAATGAAGTGCAGGGACCCTCCAAATCCAAACGTGCACCAGGCCGGGCTCAGAGGGCAGACCCGAGCAGGGTCGCCACAGGGGGCACCACAGGGGTCTCATTAGTACTCCTATCATCTCCAAACTCATTGTGGGATTTTTGGGGGGTTGGGATTGTTTTTTTTTGGTATTTTTTTGTTTGTTTGTTTGTTTGTTTTTGGGAGGAGCATGTCCTCGAAGCCGGAAGGTTAGCAACAGTGACAATAAATCAAGATGATATGAGACAACTGTTACTCAGAAGGAGTCCTTTAATGCTTTACATTATTTTGTGTGGCACAATCGCTCCTCGTGCTTTTAAATTTGGAGATCCGAGAGAAAACAGCCTTTTGGGTGCAGTGCTCACCTCGAATGGTCACTTCTTTCTTCTGAAGAACGTCTTCCCCTGTGATAAGGTTCCTGGCCTGGCAGGCATAGGTGCCCGAGTCTTGTAGGGAAACGTTCTTGATGGTCAGACTCAGAGTCATGGAGTACTCTCGGGCCACCGCCACGTTCTCCTTCCCGACCCTGTGCTGCATGGATCGATTGTTCACTGTCAGGAGCCGGAGCCAAGTCACGTTGCTGAACAAGAACTTGTTAACTGTGCAGGACAATTTCAGGTCCTCGCCTTCCGTGGGCATTTTGTCCAAGCTGACGTGGAATCCATTGGGTACATCTGCAAAGACAAGAAGGGGGAGCTTCAGTTCACAGACGGAGCAGCGACGTACCCTGACACCCTTACACCTGGAGTGCTATCAGGGTCACCAAAGAGAGCTTGAGTCTGCCGCTCCTCGCCAGGGGCATGGGGCGACTGACCAAAGGAGGCAGGTGTGAGCCAGTGGAAGCCCATCCCATCAGAAGTGAGGCAGCAAAGGCAACATGGGAGAGAAATGAGGACACATTTTGCTCATTGACCCAAAGTGGCCTTTCAAAGAGGCATGCTTTGTCTTCCACCCCCACTGGACCCCACCCTACCTTGGGAAGATCCCACATTTCCCACTTCTTCATCATGTATGGTATCCCTAGCAAATGGGCATTTGAAGTGGGCAAAATTGAGAGGAACCATTTGGACTCAAAACTAAGGCAACTTTTCTGATCCGACTTAATCACAGGAGGTGGTTAGGTGGGAGCCCTGGAAGAGAGGCATGCCCAGGTGCATGCCGGGATGCTTCACGATGCCAACTAACCCTACTTTCAACCTCAACTTTCCCAGGGAAACACCCGTGCTCCCCCAACAACCCTGTCCCTTCTCCCCCGCCAGCCCCCTGCCGCACGGCTGTTTCCGATGACCCCCACTGCCCTGGCTGGCACTTTGGACCAGGCATGAGGCCCGCTACTTGCTCTGACAAAAAAGAAGTTGAGATCGCTCCAGACACCCAGAGCAGGACTCCAGAAGCCTTGCCTGATTCCACAGTTGGGAAAGGGGCAAGGGGGAAGCATGCATGGAAAAACCTTTTTGGGAAACCGAATTCACCCTTAAAAACGCTTGAAGTATGTTCTGAAAGTGACATTCATTAAAGGTCATTTTCTCCAGTGTCATGGTCTAACCAACCTCCGCTTCCACCCAGAAGACCTCCTCCTCCTCCTCCTGAACCTGAACCAGCATTTAACTCTGGGCCTGTGGGACTCCCTATCTGTCATGGGGGCCCATTCACAAAGGGTTAAAAAAAACCATTGGTCCCTGGCTGTGAACTGCTCTGCTCTCTCCCTCCCCATTGCTAATCGCTGGTGCTGTTCCTACATTTGAGCAAAGAATTTGGGCCAACATTCTACAAAGTACTTTGAAGATGAAAAGCACTGTGTTATGCTGTTATTATTATTATTATTATCATCATCCTCTGCACACAAAGCTATAAAGAAACCTTTAAACCTGAAGGGGACAATAGTCCAAAATTAGATGTCATATCAAGTCTTTTCCTCAATCTCGTTTTGCTTGTTTTTCTGATTTAGCGCAGCTCTGGCTTCCTTATCGAGAACCACCTCTGAAGGAATGCCAAGCATTCATTTGAAACCTGGGAGCGGTGGGCAGCACCGGCTAGTGAAGCTGTCAGTGGTCGGGGAGAGAGAGGAGGCCAGTGGAGGCTTTCCTGCTTTTTAAGATGAAAATCTCAGAAAGTTCCCAAAGATGAGGGAGCAGCTGGTCCCTTTTCACACAAAATCTTGGCGCTGTTGGGTGCCGGTGCCTGAGGGGAGCTGGCTGCCCCCCTAGGGTTTCCGAGCCTGTACGCGTCATGGGAACAGACTGCCGGGCCCTCCTGTCTCTTGGGTTCCGTTAGCCCCTGAGCGGGCTAAACACTCAGCGGCTAAACACCGCGCTTCCAAGGGCTCCTAGCTGCTCAGCTGCAGGATTTCTCTACCTGGAGCATTTTCGAGGGGTGTGGCGTGTGACATGGCCCTCTCTCCTTCCCCTCACCCCCCCCCCCCCGCCCCCAGCCCTTGCACAAGCAGGAGAGTGGAGCCCTGGTGGCAAGGAAGCAAACCACCTCTCCCAGGACCATTTCAGAGGCCTCGGGATGTGGCCGAGTGAGGCCCAGGAACGCGACCGAAAGCATGCGGGCTGCGTCTATTTACTTTAGTGATTTGAAACTTCCTGTGGAAATAGCTCACAGGTTTCCTGATGGAAGATTTTTGTTTATCTTTGCCAAGCACCACCAGGAATCTCAAAATAAAATGCAGTTAGTGACACTGGAAATCAGAGAGATAAGCCAGAGTTGTTCCTGTTTCACGGCTAACACGCCCATGAGCGTGCTGACGGCCAGCAAAACAGCAAAAACACACACATCGGGGAAGGGAGAGGAGGAGAGGGAAGAAAGGCAGTGGGGGGAGGGGGGGTGTGAGCAAGAGAGGGGAGGTCCAGTCTGTCCTAGGGGTCTGTCTGCCCTTGGGGGAACACCCGCCCAAACTCCAATTTGACTAGAACTCCCAGGCAGCCTCTCTGAAATGCCCTTCTCAGAAAAGCCTCGTAGGGCTCCTGCTAGCATCCAAGCAGAAAGATGCAGAGAATGTCCCAAGCAATGTCCCAAAGCCAGAGGGCTGCTCTCTTAATTCGGGCTGGTGACACAAGTAATTTCCTTAGCCTGAGTCAAAAAACAAGACTCGTCTTCAGACCCAAATGAAAACAAGACATCGGCCCACACTTGATTCAGCATCTGTTACAGATTCGGCAACATCTTCAACAACCTATCACTGCCTACCTCCCGCCCCACCCCCCCAACCTGAGCGCCCCAAACTCACTACTGCCGGGCCCATTGTCACTTAGAGTGACCCAGACAGCCTTATCTGAGTTCAAACCACTAACCCTGTGGTTAGCCGTCTAACACTTAATCCATGGTGCCACTAGGGACCCTTTAAAAACGCCAAGCTGACTGCCGCAGAGTGGATCTGACTCACGGGACCCTGGAGGGCAGGGTAGAACTGCCCCTGTGGGTTTCAGAGACCGTGGCTCTTCATGGAGCGGACCCTGGTCTTTCCCCTGAGGCCCCGTTACAAGTAGCTGCTGTGCACCAGCAAAGGACAGAGCTTGTTGAGCCAGCAGGGGGTCTGAAAGGTCTCAGTCAACTGGTCTTCATCCCTTTGGGGGCCAGTCCTAAGCGTTCTGTGCTTCCAAGGAGGACAGCACGATTGACGTCGGGCGCAATAAAGACCCCAATCTAGAGCTGCTGCGTTAGGATAGTTGCTTTTTCAAAATTCTCAAGTATCCTAACATTGTTGCTGTTATTGGGAGATGCGCAATAGAGCGCACCTTGGGCAGTCCCGTAGTTTCTCCTGGTGCCATTCAGAGGCATCCACCCCCCCACCCCCCAAGTGATCCCTTCTACTTTAACATCAGCTCACTAGACAGGGGCTTTTAAAGGGTCCCCTCATGGAGCCCGCACCGGCGGAGCCAGTGCACCTACACAGTCACCGCTCGTCGGAGCAACCCTCCACAGAGTGTTTTAATGTCACCGCTAAGAACACGTCTTGTGAGCGAGATGGGGGTTGGGGGGAGTGAAAAAGTCATTCAAAAACATGCCTAGGCAACATTCCTAAGATTATCCATCAAAAAGAGCACTTTTCAACTCAACCCAACCCACCGAGGCTCGTCAATCCCAATTCCTGGGGACCCCACGGGGCAGTGCAGAATGGGATGGCTGGCCCCACGGCTGCCACAGTGGGCTGGAACGCAGGGCCAGGTAGCACTTCTTTCTGCTGTATGTGGGGTCACTGAGTGGATGCCACCTACGACAGCAACGACAACCACCCCCTTTACAAAAGCCGCTTGCTTCAACCTTCTGCTGAGCTGGCGGGTTCGAACCACAGCCTGTGGCCAACAGCCTAGTGCTTGAGCCACTGGGCCTCGAAGGCTCCTTTCAGACCTGGTAAGGAATCTCAAGTTCACTGAAAGTCTGCTCAGTGTTAAGAGGAAAGCTCTTGAATTGCCAGACGAAAGGTGTCATGAGCTTCTCTGAGTAGTTATGTTCCAATTGCACACGCCTCGTTCCTTTCTATGGGTAAGCCTTGGGAGGACAGCAGGCTGGAAAGTACTGCAGGGCTGCTCCCTGTATCCAGCAACCATTCCACCTCACCAGCGGGGCCCTGTGCACACCAACAACCTTACCACATGCACAAAAAGCAGGCGCAACCACTGACGTCTTGGTGGGCCAGGCCAGGTGTTGGCATCTTCATGAAGTTTGCACACCCATTAACCTTTCTTTTGGACTCTCCGGACGACAAGGAAGGAAGCATGGTGTTCCCAGCTCCTAGTACATCCTCACCCGGGACTCCCCTCAGACCCAGGCAAGAGCTACCTCTGCCTTGCCCAGGCCCCACTTCCTTCTCCCCTCCCCAACCACTGTGGAGAATCCGTAGACCACTTACGTCCTCCCCCATCTGTCAGAGTGTGGTTGGGGCACCTGGGACCCCAGAATTTCTTGCTCGAAAGAGCCCAAGCCTGCAGCTAAGTTGGCCCAGGTCTTCCTTCTCCCTAGGCCTGTCCTCCTGAGGTGGCCCCAGCGAGACTCTTCATGAAGAGGACATGGGGGCTGGAGAGACCAGCCACCTGGAGGCATGGCCACCTGGAGGCCACTTGGAGGCATGGCCACCCGCAGTGTGGATAAAGTGAGGCTCGCGAAGGGGATGCCAAGTGAACCAGGGGTCAGCTCCCTCTGCACGGTGAAGCCATGTGCCCATCTCTTGTAAATAGTGGTGACCTAGTGTGACAGTCACACCCATGGTGTTACATCTGCTTTCCTACATTTTTATAACAGGGCTGACCGCATAGAACGTTTCTTCTTTCTGTGTCTTGGTAGCTAGAACTATCTTTCTAGAAAGACTAGGGACACATTGATACACCTTCCTGTGTTACCCAGAGTGGAGTTGAACCCCTTGATCATGAGCACTCATTCAACTCTCGCCAACTTGGTGGAATGCCCACTCAGAACAGAACAGGGTGTCGGATGCTCAGGGTCGGAGTGCACATTGGAGGCTGACTGAATGAGGATAAGGTTGACACAAAAGCTTTGTATTGACATCTACACCTGAACCCCCCTTTACATAAAGGGATTTTACGACACAGAGCTTCGCGTGGCCTCACAGCTCTCTGGTCTGAGAGGACTGGGGTTGAGTTGTTCTAGAGGCTCCCCTTCCTTGAGTCCCCCTTCACCGCTTGTCTCCCCAAATCCCCTCTCTCATCTTGAGCTTGAGAGAAGGAGGTGTGCACACTGTGACTAACCTCTCACGCCCCACTCAGCACTAACCTTCTCTGAGAGCCCCCTCCCCTCACAGCTGTCCCCCAAGACATGGCTTTCCCGGGGCCAGCCTAACTTGCCCAGGGCCTATCAGGTATCTGAGGAGCTGCATGTCTCATGAAACTGGACCTTCCCATTCCTTTCTAGAGAATTCTGAGCAAAAGCTGCAGCCTGCCCCATGCAGTGCAAAGTTTCCAGAGAGCTGGCAGGCTGCCCACATTTCCTCAGAAATGGGGGCTGTGTGGAGCCAGGCAATTGTTTTTATACTTTGAGCTGCTTACTTCCTTCCTGTGCCCATGGAGGGACACAGGGAGTGTCACTTGTGTGCCTCGGAGGCTTTAAGATTTGCAGAGGCCATCGTGTTTAGGCTAGAATGTTTAAAGGCCACCAGAAAGGTGCACCTTTACTATATAGAATAAGACATTATTTTCAGAATTCTCTAGAGCCTCAAAGGTTGGAATGGTCGAAGCTGTGAAGCCATTCACTGCTTTGTTTTTCAGCGTGATCCTTGAGTTTCCTGGACTGCTTGCTGCCTGACCCTGTGCTCAGCCCTGAAGGGGGTTCAGTAAAGACCACGAGAGGACCCCAAATTCACCTGTGAGGGAGACAAATGTGGGTGGGGAGGGGGGCGGCTTCAAACAAGCTTGTGGAAAAATGGAATGAAAAGATAATGGAAGTTTTCCACCTATTTTTTGAAACTCCCTTCATACACAAATAACTCTTAAGAGAATTCATGGAAATAACTTGCTAGGAGACTCAATGGGGCTGTAGAATTCCATTCCTGAGAGCGAGGATGAAGCTACTCAGAAGTCTGACAATCCTATGGAGAGGGCTTTGTTTTTGAAACAAAAACCACTCCAGCATAAGTGCACTAAAAGCAAACCCAGCAGAGGAGACAGGGAGGTGACACGGTGACAAGGCGACACCCCCCCACCCCCCTTCCTTGAGTGCAGGATATGTGGCTTACCTGTGACATAAAAGCTTATGCTTCTTTCCACTGTCCCCACTTTATTGGAAGCCATGCAACGGTAGCATCCAGAGACCCTGGAGTCAGCCACAACCAAGGTGCTAGCAGTCTGCAAAAGAAAGGGACACTTTAGCTAGCGCTCGGGGCCGAGGGCTGCTGGAAAAATCTCCAGAAACTTCTGAGGGTTGAAATGATGCAACGATTCCATCCATTGGGCAGAGAAGGCTCAACCCTCGCTGAGCCCCAACAAGACTGGAAAAATAACAGGAAGCAGGCCCCCAGGAGACCGGGGCCCATGACATCCGACTCGTATGAGGGCCTCGGGCTTATTTATCTGTGCTGCTGCTGTAACAATGACAGGCATGAAGTGGCGGTGCGGGACGGCACGTCCTACATGCGAGGAGGTGTTCAGTTCCACGTCAATGAGAGGAACAGGTGAGGGAAGGCCCCGGGCTTCCCTTCCAGGTGGTGCGATTGGAGATTGGCCACCTTCTGTCACCCAGCAAGGGCAAAGAGGGCAGCTGGCTGAGGTCTTATGTACTCCCAGAATGTGAACTGCAGCCCCAAACGGGACTTGGGGGTGGGGTCAGAGGCGGGCCTGCTGACGGAGGTGTGCGATTATGAATCCCTTCTTCCTCAGCCCTGGCAATTCCCAATCCTGACCAGGAAGACAGCATGTGTTATTAAGTAACAGAACCACTGGTCTCACTAGCTCTTAGGACTGCTGTTGACAAAGGACCCCCGGAGAAGTGTCATAGTTCAAGCTTGGGGGCACTTGAAGGCACTTTCTCAAATTTAGGATTTCTCAAAAAGAGTGAGAGGAAGTAATGACGTCGTGAATAGTTGAAAGACTTGAGCTAATCCTGTCTTTAAAAAAACAAACAAAAAGCCAAGAAATAAAATGGCGAGATGCAAGAAATTAGTGGAAGTTCTTATATTTAATCCATCTTTGCAAAAAAATAAACCAAGCAAACAGTGTGAGGGGGCTTCAAACATGGAAATAAAAGAATGAAAACATTCTGTGAACATTTTGAAGCCCCCCTTGGTCTGGATATAAAAAAAATAAAGCACAGACAGTAAAGTTTTTCATATTTAAAATTGGAAAAATAAGGGGAGGGGGAGGTGCTATACAGTTGCTTATAAATCTTCCAGACACTTCTAGCACCCTGGGCATGGGTTTTGAAACTGTACTGGCTGAGTGGACACTTAGAGACCAATGGCCGTCCTTGCTGAAGTGGAACGGCAGGGCGATGAGCATGCTGAGATGTGGCATCCTCTCTGAGGCAGCGACTGTGGTCTGGTTATTGGGGAAAGCCCTGACATTTTCGGTGTGTTGCTCCCTAAATGTCTGAAGGAGCCCTGGTGGCACAGTGGTTAAGGATTTAGCTGCTAACAGAAAGGTGGGTGATTCCATCCCACTGGCGGCATCTCCCAGCGAGAAAGTCCCGCGGATTGGCTCCCATGCAGACCCTCACCTAGAAGACCCTACGGCGGGGCAGCTTCTCTGATGGACCAGTCCTAACTGACTCAACAGTGCCCAACGAGAGCGCATCGTGCACGACTCACTTCTGCGTGCATAATTTCCCTCATCCAACAAAGTAGACATTTTTCACCCAGCTCTACAGATTAGAAAAACTAAAAGTACACTCCCAGTCTTGGTTTGTTTTAGCTAGCAAGTTAATGGCTCCGAGTTTGCTGTAATCGCCACTGTTGCTCTCAGGCTCACTGACATCAAATCAGTTCTGCTGAACTGCTCCCTCGGGTTTCTGAGACTGTAAATCTTCATAGGCAGAGTGGCTGGTGGGTTTGAACCTCTGACTTTGTGGTTAGCAGTCCAATATGCTAACCCTTACACCACCTTACCAGCCAAACCCACTGCCATCAAGTGGATTCCAACTCATAGGGAGCCTCTAGGACAGACTAGAACTGTCCCTTTGGGTTTTTGAGGATGCAAATCTATATAGGAGCAGAAAGCCACCTCTTTGTCCCAAGGGGAGGCTGATGGGTATGAACCACTGACCTTGCGGCTGATAGTCCAACACTTAGCCCACTTCCTCCATTTCCGCTGTAGTGTAGAGACTATTAGACCATGCACCCTCTTCTGTTTGTTGGAAGGATCTGTTACATGTACCTTTGTGGTCCCTATGTATTAATGAACTGAGTGTCACGAGAACGCATATGTCATGTGGCATTTCCATTTGACTTGGCAGACATTTATTGGGTCCCTATTAAGTTACTGCCCAGATGTTGCATGGGAGATGGAGGTGAGCCTGACACGATCTCTGCTCTTGGCAACTCGGAAGATTTCTTTCTCGTAATGTAAGGTGGTAAGATGAATTCTCATCCTTGAAGATATGCGTGCCAACCTCTTTTGGGGTTGTGGCGGTGGTAGAGAATTAACGGCTCAAGGGCAAACAACCAGTGGGGAAGGGTTAGCAGAGAATTCAAGTGTCTTTCTATTTCCGTAAGCAATCTTTCTAAAAGGTGGAGATTCAGAAATTCTGGATAACTACTTCCTTTCACTGTTGCCTCTCCACTCAAGAGTCGTGGACGAAATCGGAATAGAGAGAAGTAGTGGGTGGCAACATGACAGGAACTTGTCACCCGATGGCAGCTGGAAAGACGGATCATCAAATAAGACTGGTTTCCTGGAGAAAGATTGAACACATATCTGGCTGCCTCCATGAACGTCCTTCTTTGCCAGGAGACCACAAGAACTGGATGGTACCTGGCTACCATTACTGAATGTTTTGATCAAAGACTAGAAAAGAATTCTGATCAAAAGGGGACAGTGGAAAAGAGAGTTTCAAATTCTCAATGGAAGCCAGGCTTTCTGGAGTCAATGAGCCTGGATGAGCTCCCTGTAACCCAAACTATCCCCTGAAGTCGTTTTGGAACTCCCAACTCGCTTATTTTAATTGGCAAAGTAGGTCTGCTATGAGAATTGTGCTCTTTAAGAAAATAATCTTTGTGAAATTAAAATGACAAGGGAAGAGGCAAGATCACAAAGACTTGCACATTTGCCTCAGACTTGTGCAGGTAAGCTACCAACGGCTGTGGCCATTTTCACCAGACCAGCGAGCAGTGCGACAGGTCGGAATTGTGGACGCAGGAAAAGAAACGGAGCCGCCCAGAAGGGAAATGAATCCCGGGCACATGAAGCATCCTGGAGAGCTACAGCCTCCCATCCTTCTGCAATCACTTCTTCTTTTCCAGAACAGACATTCCCATTAGGATCTACCTCAGAACTCGTCTCCCTCAAGCCCACTCCCCTGGGAGCTGACCGTAATTCATAGGGGCTCTGTGGGACAGACTGGAACTGTGGACAGAGTGGTAAAGTGTTATGGAAGCAGACTGCCTCCTTGATCTCATGCTCAGTGACCGGTGGGTTCCGACTGCCAACCAACACTCAACCCACTGCACCACCAGGGCTCCTCGACTATTAAAATCAAAGTAATAATAGCATGGGCACAAAATGATTAAAATGGGAGTGAAAAAAGCATACTTAAAGAATGTTCAAATAAAGTGGAATTTAAATCCAGCGATCAGCTTTGTGAAAACTCATCACTGACCACAGGGTCCACAGTTTGAAACCACCAGCTACTCCGTGAGAGAAAGATGAGGCTTTCTGCTCCAGTAAAGAGTTATGTCCTGTCCTATCCAGTTGCTGTATGTCAGGATCCACTCGATGACAGTGGGTTTAGTTGGGAGTTTGGGGTTTTACTCTTCCAGACCATAGATGAGGGGCTTCAAAAAGTTCCTGAGAAAATGAAATAAAAAGATAATGGGATTTCCCACCAGCTTTTCTGAAGCCCTCTCATATATTTTAGAATAAATGTTAAAACACGTATCCATGAAAAAAAAGAGCTAACAATTGAAGTATACATCTTACAGAGTCAGACAAAGTGCAACTCAAGTATCCCCCCAGGCCAGTGGAAGTGGGCGGAGCTACATGGCAACTTCTCAGGCCCATCGACTCAGTTTGTGAGTCTTGTGAGTTAGAGGGACAAACCTGTGGCAAACGGAATTGTTTCAAGCCAAAAAATTGAAAGAATCAAAACAGCACGGTAGTTGGAGCACCAAAGACCAACTCCAGACTTCAACAGAGGAAGTGCCAGGAATTTGAGTGGCACCGTGTGCTGGAAACAAGGGATGCCCCATGAGCTCGATCCTCAAGGACATGTGCCTCTATTAGTCTCATCGTTGCTATCCCCTTTCCTGCAACTGAGAAGAAACAGAGAGGGAAAGAGGAAGAGAAAGAAAGCAGAAGCCCTGAAATAGAAGGAGAACATCCAAGTCTTCCCATCAGTCAGGAAGAGGGGAAGTGCAGGAGTTCTTCCAGGACCACTGGCCCTTGACATCGAAAGCCTTCTGGCACGTGACCATGAGCACATGATGCTGCCTCTTAGAGAATGCGCTGGTTCATTTTATGGTTTATAAGCAGCCCAATGTCATTGTACAGGGATGGCTTCCTCAAGAACAATATACAGACTTGATTGTGTTGACATAGGCAGTGTAGGTTCCCAACCAACAATTTCTACACAAGTTGTGCAGTGACCTTGAACTCCTCTTTACAATGCAGATAGTACCTCCGCAACTTTGGTCTGGTGATTCCACTTCCGTGAATCTAATTTTCTCACTTCCTTACCTTCTCATTTTCGTTTCAAAGTCTCATTGACCATTGGGTCTCATGCAGGTGATTTTTTTTTTTTTTAAGAGCACATGACTCACAGGTGATGTTCATCATTATTATTATTTTAGGTAGTTCCCCCCACCCCACCACCCCACCCCGTAGATACTAGGGGTTGTGTTTGGTTCCACGTTTGAAGGGAATCTTAAGGCAAAAGCCTCGGGGAGGCCTTCAGTCTCAGCCAGTTCAGGAAGCTGGGTTTTTGTTAGTGGGCTGTTTGTAGGAATGAGATGGACCCATCTGAAAGGATTTAGAGACTTGTAAGGTTTCCCTTGTTTTTCAGCTCTGACCCCAAACCTTAAAGGCACTCCCATTGGTCCTTGCAAACGCCTCGAGGATCTAGAGATAAGAAACAGATCTTCCCAGCCCATCCTCTGCGCTATTTTGTAGGACCCAGGAGCCTTCATGAAAGCATCGGCGGGCACTGCAAGTCTTAAGTTACTCATACTTGTTCCTTCCTTCCCCTTTCGCCAAGCATTAGTAACTCACGGAATGGAATAGAATGGGTGCGATGATGGCTAATTCAGCTGAATTTCCAGCACTCATTTTTAAAGGCTCTATATATGGAAACTGATTTTAATCTCCGGGATGTTTCGAATATAGCTTCCTTTTAAGTGTTTCAGGGAGAAATAGAAGTAGCTGTGCAGAGGTCACAGAAGTAGCTAAAATAAGACCGGGTGGTGCACTCGAGCCCATTGATGGGAACACAGAGGGTGAGATCAGGGGGACAATGGGCCAGTGGCCTGAGAACGAGAATCCCGGGATGAAGTAGTCTCACTCCTGGGCTGCTTACGCAACACACGACTCCCCACCTGCCCTCCAAGTC
>NW_022106463.1:7167777-7201754 GCF_000313985.2 Echinops telfairi | reverse complement strand
ATCACCAGGTCCCTTCTAATGAATGCTCTAATATGTCGTGTGTGTGTGTGTGTGTGTGTGTGTGTGTGTGTGTGTCTATCACCAGGTCCCTTCTATTTCCTACTCCATTTTTACAAGCCCAATAATCTGGCAACCTCCAGTGAATGAATATGAAACCTCTACACTTGCTGTCAGCAATGCCAATTGATGACTCACGTTTCATTAATCTAAGCCAGAACCAAGGCAGTGGAATTTCATTGCACTCGCTGTCCTTCCTAGAGGAGTCCTGGTGGTACAAGAACTAAGCAGCTAAAGCCTGGTGGTTTGGACCCACCTAGAGGCTGTGGGGTGATCTGCTCCCATCACAGCCTAACTACCACCCTTAAGAGACCCCCTTTCCCCTGGAACTGAAACGACCCTCAGAGGTCACCTTTGAGTAGCGTAGTAGATTGGTCTAGCGCCAACATTCAGTCTACAGAAAGATGAGCAGACAGAGGGCATGGAAAGTTGAGGGAAGAAGATGGGGGGAGTGCTGCCATGTGGAAGGGGTAGCCACCAATGTCCCAGAATGATGTGTTTCTGGATTGTTAAACGGGCATCTAATTTGTTGTATAGACGTCTCCCTAAAACACAGTAAGATAGATGTAACCAAACCCCGTCAAACCCACTGCCATGAAGTGGATGCCATCTCACAAATGACCATATTTACATTAGAGCTCAAAGAAACCCTAGGGGGCAGGTTTTAGTCTGTTGTACAGACAGCCCATCCGAGTCGGAGCTGACTTGATAACACTTAGCAACAACAACAATGGGACACCTGGTCTGTCACACGGGGTTGCTTTGAGTAGAAATCTACTTGGGAGCACACAGACGTCAACCATCAACAGCACAGCCTTTCTTGATTTAAACAAAGAACAAAACAATGAATGAAACAAATGTCTGAAATCCACCAGGAGACCCAGCAAGAAAGATGCCTTCTCCACCCGTCCCCTAACTACACAACCCCAGTTGCTGTCTGTGGATTCCAGGGCCATCGTTACTTCCGTGGGGACTTTTCACTTATTCATGGACACTACAAGCAGTTGGAAAGTCCAGTGCAAATAATCTACAAATAATCTACAAATAGAAGTTCCACTTGTCATGGTCATAAGTAAGATTACACTTGTTTTGTGTACACACACACACACATGCTAATAGATAAGAGTAGAACTGGTAAATTCTCATAAATCCAGGCCACGAAATGAGGAAGGTGTTACAGTTAGGTCTAAAGGTGTGATAGTTCGAGCTGCTAACAGGATATGCATCCTACACATAGATGCATACCTTCATTTAGAAAGAATATTAAAAGTTTGTCACTGTACAAAAAGGCAAATTTCTACAAGCCCAGTGGTTACCAGAGGTAGAAGGGAGGGGGAATGGTTGAGGGGGCGGTTAACAGTATTGGAAAATTTGCACTAATTATGAGTAGAGTAGCACAGCAGATTACTGTAATTACATACCAGTAGGGTGCTCAACGGAAAGCATTGAATTGGCAAAAGTTGTTTGACAGATTTGAAATGAGAGTAAAAACCAAACCCAACCCAAGACTGATGGTTGAGGCTGCTTGTGTAGCACAACATCCTCATGAAATGTGCTTCCTTGGTTTGGAGCTCAATGGTCATGATTTCATGGGACAGCCACTCAAGATATGACAAGGGCCTCCATTGGCCTAGAACATTGGAAGAAGGACAGTCTGGCATAGGAGGATGAAAGAGAATAGGTGGCTGACTACTTCCATGAACAACGATTGCCGAGAATCCTGAAGAGGTAGATGGTGCCCAGCTTCTATTACTGAACATTTTGATCAAGGAGTCTGTTGAGAAGTTATGATCAAAAGGGGGGAAATGGAGAACAGAATTTCAAATTGTCATAAAATCCAGACTTTCAGGAGTCAGGAAGGCTGAATGAAACCAGCCTTAAATTATTGCCCTGAGGTAATCTTTAAACTATAAACCGAAAACATTTCCTGATACCTTCTTAAAACCGATGCTGTCCTTGTATGTGCCATCCAGTTGGCTCTGACCCATAGTGACCCTATGCACAACAGAAGGAAACATGGCCCCAGCCCGAGAACAAAACACTGCCTGGCCCTGAGCCGTCTTCACGGTCGGTCCTATCCTCGAGCCCATTGTTGCAGCCACCGTGTCAGTGGATCTTGTTGAGGGTCTTTCTCTTTTTCGCTTCCCGTCCACTTTGCCAAGCAGGATGTCCTTCTCCAGGGACTGGTCTCTCCTCACGAGGAGTCCAAAGTACGTGAGATGAAGTTTCACCATCCTTGCCGCTAAGGAACGCTTTGTCCACACTGCTTCCATTGGTTTGTCCAGACAGTGGTTTCGCTTAATTGGTAACAAAATATCTTTCTTTTTCTTTCTGTCTTTTATTAACATTAGCAGTGAGCTTGTTTGTTTTGTATGTTGAATCAAATTGACAAGAGCAATTTTAGATTGAGGCTTAGACAGGAAGCTCAGGGCAGTGAGTTTGTTAGTGGAGAAGACTAACCCAGAGAGGGAGGGTGTGAAAAGCTGGCAGGATGGCGTCCATGTCACTGAATGGGTTTGAACCACCAACATTTTGGGTAGCAGCTATGCATCCTACCAGGCCTCTGAACTTGATATCTACTATTCGCAAAGTCCAGGTGATGCTTTTTTTTTCAGTGTCGTATCATCCAAACTAAACTTGTGAATTTATGGAATTACCTCCATTCTAAGTATGAGTGTCCTATTCAAACAGCCTCTCAATAATAGCTAAACATAATGGAACATTTTTTAAAACGACGGTTCCTGGATATGCTAGAAAAAGGGCCCGAAAGGATCTTGTTCACTGTCGTCGTGAAACATGGTCCTTCAATCTTTGACAAGGGAGTGTTGTGGGCGTGCCGGCCATTGTCACCCTGACTGATTCCTGTCTGGGCTCAGTTGGCTGGGAACTGGGTTGAGCCCCTGAGACCCTGATTGCTACTTGTACCCAAGCGGCTTGAGGTTCCTCATCTTAGCACCCTGTCTTATTTGTTATCTTTAAAAATGGAGGCGACCATTCTGGCTTGTCAAAGACTACTGCTGACATCAGTATATGCCAAAGCGTTTTGCAACAATGGAGAATACGAGATGTTCTTTGCTGTAACGGCCTCTTCTCCAAATAAGAAGGGTCCTGGTGGTGTGTGGCGTGTGATGTGTTGGGCTGCCAATCATGAGGTTGGCAGTTCAAACCAACCAGGCACTCCAAGGGAGCAAGAGGATGCTGCTTGCTCCCAGAAAGATTTACACCCTGGGAACCCACAGGGGCATAAGTATCCAGTGTCATTGGGTCGCCAGGAGTCAGGGTATGAGTTGATGGCAGTGGGTTGGGCCACAGAAGAGGTTGTTTGTGCCAATGGGGTTGGTTTATGGCGACCAAGGGGCAGAGCAGAACTGCCCGTAAGCCTCCTGAAGAGTCATCTGGCTACTGGAGCAGATCGTCAGCCGTTGCTCCCGTGAAACCACCTGGTAGATCCAAACTGCTGATCCTTGGGCTTGTATCTGAACTATCACAGCTCCTTCCAAAGCATAAGATGTGCATGCAATGGGAAACAGTTTACTAAGGGGTTCTTTAAAGTTTGGGTTTTTTTTTTAAGCATCACTATTGCTATCATGCTCACTGCCAAAGTCCACCCCGACTTTAGCAACCCTCTGGGACAGAGTAGAACTACCCCTGTGTGTTTTGGAGACACTAAATCTTCAAGAGAGAAGAAAGCCTCCTCTTTCTCCCGCAGAGTGGCTGGTTGTTTCAAACTACTGACCTTGTGGTTAGCAGCCCAAGGCATAGCCCACTAGGCCACAAGGGCTCCTGATATACTTGACCATAGCAGATTTGCTTATTTTTTAAAGTACATGCTTCACAAATTCAGCAAAGCATCACCAAGTCTGAGGTCCAGCGAGATTTTTCGGGCTTGAAAAGTGTATTAAAAACTGGGGAGGGGGGAGCCTGGAAAACGGGAAGATGGGGACTGCCTGGACCCCAATGGGACAGAGATCTAGCTGCAGGCCTCCTGCTCCTACGTGTTCATCCGCCCCACTTAGCCAGGCCTCCCATTCACAGGGAAAACGAGCTCTCTCTTTTATGAAATGGAAACCCTGCACGCCAGCCTGGAAAGCCTTTTCCTAATGACCTGGCTCCCTCCCGCCACCCCCAGTTGCTGTCCAGTAGATTCTGACTACAGTGGCCCCCCCGCAGCCCGCCCGTGACAGTGACTCGAGCGGCAGATAACCAGAATTGTCTTCAAACCCACCTCTCTCTGTGGGTGGGGGCCACCCAGTCCCTTAGCTGTCTGTGCCACCCAAGACTCCAGGCTGTTGCTTATTGGGGTTCCCCTGGATACAGGCCAGAAAGTCTCAGTCCTGTGGCCACATCAGGTACTAACCCCCGAGGTACTACCAACTGGAAGGAGCCTAGCAGCACAACTCAGCTGTAAACTACAAAGGTGGCGGTTCAAACCCATCCAGAAGCTCCTCGGGACAGAGACCTGGCAACTCGCTATTCTTGCTGTTAGATGTACACAGTAGTAGGACCAGAGGAAACCCCGCCGGGTCCTGCACCACTGTCACGATCCTGGCCTTGTTTGAGCTTGTTGCTGCAGCCACTGTATCAACCCACTTCGTGGACCTTCTTCCTCTTTTTTTCTTTTTGCTTTTTCTGATGCTCTACTTTACCAAGCATGGTGTCCTTCTCCAGGGACTGGTGTCCCTCCTGAGAACATGATCAAAGTACCATGAGACAACGTCTCAACATCTTCGCTTTTAAGGAGCATTCTGGCTCTACCACCTCCAACAGATTGGCTTATTCTGCTGGTGGTTCATGGGACATCTGCCCAGTATTCTTCACCAGCACCGTAACTTATATGCATGGATTCTTCTCTGATCTTCCTCATGCATGGTCCAGCTTTCACGCGCATAGGAAGTGACCAGGAAAATACCAGGGCTTGATCAGGCACACCTTAGTGCTCAAAACGACATCTTTACCTTTGAATACCTTCAAGGGATCTTTTACAACAGACCTGCCCAATGCAATGCATCATTTGATTTCTGGACCACTGCTTGCGTGGGCATTGGCCGAGGGTCCAAGTAACATGCAACCCGTGACAACTTCAACAGTGTGTCCATCATGGTGTGGTGTATTGGATCACAGCTCAGAAAGCGCTCTGGGGCAGTTCTACTCGACAGCAACCGACGGGGCCAGAGTCTTCAACTCTGCCGTCAGGGCGGAAAACGACTGACAGGGTGCATCGTGCAGTCCTGGAAGACAGCTGTACCTCTTCTGTAGACCAGGTAGCATTGCTTTAAGGAACCCTGGTGGTACAGTGGTGAACCTCGTAGCTGCTAACCCCAAAGTGGCTGCACTAACCCACCAGCACCTCCATGGGAGACAACCTGACACCTGCTCCCATAAGGATGACAGCCAAGGAAGCCCCAATGGGAAGCTGTGCGGTGTCCCGTGGGATCACTGTGAATGGGAATCGACTCTGTGGCACTGGGTATCATGACTTGGAAAGTGGTGACCACTTGGCCCATGCAGTTGCATGGTCAATCCATCCCCACCCTCTGCCTCTCTCCACGATCTTCCTGCTCTCTGGGATTTTGTTCTCATGTTTGATTACTTCTAGTCCCATTAAACGCAAACATGGGCGCTGGTGGTGTATTTTTAGGATAATTATCCCAATGCTTATTTTTATACACAATACCTTATTCTTCCCTTCGATTACTGCCATACGCTGAGTGATGCTTTCAATTCTGTTTCCCACGTTGCTATCAGGAGTCAGGAGCAAGGGCTCTGCATTACTGGAACAAAAGCCAGACCTAATAGAACAAAACAAAAAGAAGGAAGTCATCACAAAGTGGCTCTGCGGCATCCCGAAGCCAGTGGGGACCTTACAGGACAGGGTAGAACAGTCCTAGTGGACTTGTATCTTTAAGTGAGCAGACCGCTTCATTGTTCTCTCTCAGAGCGGCTGTTATATCCAAACAAATGACCTTAAATCACTGGGCCCCAGATCCTGCCAATGGAGACAGGTGGATGAAGACAGAGTCCTCTGCTAACAACGTTGTCCGTTTCATCCAAGTCTTCTCTTCTTTAGGTTTTCCCCCTTTATCTAGTTTCAAAACTTGGAAATAGTCAATAGATTTACCCGATACAGGGGAAAAGAAAAAGAAAAAGCTCATGCCAGCATGTCTTCCTAAATGCTTCCTGTTCTAAAGGTCAAACACCACAATCCTGAAAGAAAAGACAATACCATATCTAGATTTGAATTAGTTCCTGGTGGAAGTAGCACACAAACAGAGAGGGAGGGAAAACGAATGATGGTAAATGTGGAAACAAGCATTTCCCATCTATAAAAGGCTTCCTTTCATTTGAATATTTAGTTGTAGAGATAGTTTCCTCCCGGGACTAATGAAATCATGTATAAGAACAGATAACATGAGGTGCTTTCTGAATTCTAGTCTGTTTCTTGTGGAGTGTGGGGTACACATGGCCAACCCTTCCATTTCTCAGATCTTCGTTGTTTAATTATGAAACAAGGGGCTGAAGTCAGTCAGCGTGAAGTTCCTTTTTGTTTCTAAAGTTCCTGGAATCTGTTGCTTAAACTAGCCAGTTTATTACCACTGCATGGAGGGGGAACAGAACTGGTGCATCTATCTGGAAGCTGACGTGGTCTTTCAAACACATTTGAAGGCTTCTGTGTACCTCTGCTTTGCAATGTAAATCACAGATGCAAATATGTCGATCATTTCCTAAGTCTCGTATGTATGTCGTGGAGCAGGGGGTCCAGCCGGGGGCGTGGTGGTTCTACTCTGTTTGATAGGGTGGCTGTCAATTGGAACCCACTCCATGGCAGTGGGGTTGTCTTGGTCTTTATGAACCATGGCTTCTGTTGTTGGATGCCCTTGAGTGGATTCTGACTCAACTCCCAAGTGTGACAAGAGCTGGGCTGCCCTGTAGGGTTTCCTACGCTGTCAACCTGACGGGAGCAGATGGTTCTCATCAGTAGAGATGTTGGGTGGGTTTGAACTGCCTTCCACAGTCTGTTTGTTCCCTACCTACGTCTCCTACCTTGACCGCACAGCCTGGTTGGTTTGATCTAAAGAGTCCAGGGCCAGGAGTCAAGGCACCTACGCCCTAGACCACATTTCTCTGGGAAAAGAAGCATGACCAAGGTGCAGTGACTTGCTTTACTCAGACAGGTGTAAGTTAAAGACAATATTTACAGGCGCAGTCTCATCTTTTGCCTGAGGGGTGGCTGGTGAGTTTGAATTGCTGACCTTTTGCTTAGGTGGGTGCGCTTGTAGCCTTCTTGAAATGCAGCGATATTACGGAATACTAGTACTCTTCCTGTTTCCCTGTATGCCCACAAGCATGCCCTTCTGATCAAAAGGTCAGTGGTTTAAAACCACCAACCACTCCTTGGGAGGCATATGAGGCTGTCTGCTCCCGTAAAGATGTACAGCCCTGGAAACCCTAGGCAGTGGTTCTAAGCTGTCCAGTAGGGCTACTAGGACTCAGATGGAGTTGACAACAGTGGGAGATTCCGCCCACCCTAACACTTGGCTGCTAACCAGAAAGCTGGCTGTTCAAATCACCCAGCAGGTCTGAGGGAGAATGAGTCAATCTGCTTCCCTAAGTATTGGAAATCCTATGGGCAGAACTCTACTCTGTCGTAAGGTTCCTCTGAGTCAGAATTAACCAGACAGCACTGAATTGACTGGACTCACTCTCGTTGTTGTCCCCCCCTCCATGGTTAAGGGTTCAGCTACTGTGAACTGAAAGGTTGTTTCTTAGAGTCCACTCCAAGGCATCTCATAAGATCTACTTTTGAAAGATTACAACCATTGCAAACCCGAGAGTGCCCAGCTCTAACCTCACACACAAGGGTTGGCAGCAGCTGGGTGGTTTGCCTCCCTCCCTGCAGTCCCCCTCTCCCCATCCATCCCATCCCTTCACCCCCACATCTTCGCCCCTAAGCGTGATCATCCCCAAGCAGCTTTGCCTACCCTCTGCTGTCCCCTGTGAGCTCTCAGGGCTGAATCGCTCTGTAAGCCCTGAGCACTTGGGCCCTGACTCCGGCCTGTGACTCGTGTGTCCCATCCCTGATCACGTGGGTGGGTGCATGGCCCTAGCCTGACAGCGCATCACACACTCACGTGTGGTAAACCAGCCCCTGGATGATTTCCCTTTCTACAACTTATTACCAAATGAGATTTCCTGGTGCGGGGCCCTTGAACTTAATTGGCGATTTAAATATGCACTTAATCTTAGCCAAAAGGCTGAAAATTGATGGCGATTTAAATATGGATTTATTCGGGACACGATGCAAATATACCAAGAACTACAGTGTCTGTGGGTTTTGCAAGTTAGCTTCCGGTGCAAGCTGGGAGAGGAGGTGTAATGATACCATAGGTACCTGTGGGCTCTGCAAATTGACTTCCAGTGTAAACTGGAAGGAGAAGTGTGATGATGCTTTTTGCACCTATAGGCTCTGCATGTTAGCTTCCAGTGCAAGCCGGAAGGAGAGGTGTGATGATACCTATAGGTTACTGCTTCGAGCGTACCACCACCTTGGGCGTCCCTTCTAGGCCACGTCTAGTTGTTGGGACTTTATTTTGACACCTCGCTTCCAGATTGCAGTCTTCTGAGCCATTCCAGCCCCCCAGGGCCTTCAGGAACCATTTAATGACTAGTTGCATATGGAATGTGTAATCTCTGGGTTTTAATGGCGTTACCCCCCCAAAAAGGAGCCCATAGAAGGGAGTGGAAAGCTTCCCTAAGCATTTGTGAACACCCAGGCGGGCATAAAGGTCTGCTATTTGCAGGAAGAGCTGCCCTTCGCTGGCTTTGTGTCTTAACCGTCACATGTACTCAAGAGGTGAGACTAGAATGGAATACAGGGAACTTCAAAAGTTTGGGGGGAAATGGAATAGAAAGACAAGGGAATTTTCCCATGAGCTTTTTGAAGGCCCACCCCTAAGCCCCCCACCCACACCTCACACAGACTCTCATTTGCTCATCTACCCTGTATTTCTCCCATGCCCTTTCTCTTGCGGAATATTTTAAGGCTTATCTAACTCCCAGCGGTATTCACTTTATGTCCTTTCGTTAAAAAGCAACAAACAAACACACAGTTCTCAGGTCAACCCTAACTTACAGGACCCAGCAGGACAGAGTAGAACTGCCCTCATAGGGTTTTGAGACTATAGCTTTTTATGAGACAGCCTCATCTTTCTCCCAAGGAGTGAGCACCTGGTGGGCTTGAACCACTAACCTTGCAGTTAGCAGCCTCCTGTTTAACCCGCTGCACAACCAGGGCTCATTTCCATCCTTCGATGTATAGGTCTAAAACAGGTACATTTTCTAACAAGTCTGTGATTACAAACAGACTCAATGCCATCAAGTCGATGCCAACTCATAGCAGCCCTATACTTTTAGAGCAGGGTAGAGCTTCCCCTTTGGGAAAGCCTCATCTTTCTTCCTTGGAGCAGCTGGTGGGTTTGAACGGCTGACCTTGTGGTGAGCAGCTCAGTATAAAGCCTACTATTAGCACTAATTCCATGGTGTGGTTTGTACCTAATTCATCTGTCAGAGTTCTTCAAATGCTTTGATTTTCTTTCTTTTTTATAGCTCGATTAAAATAAGAAAGAATATAGACTGCCCCATCCATCAGGGATTTCTTTCATTCTTATTAGTTAGTCCTTTAGTCATTAGGTAAAACAGGGACACATTTTAACATTTCCTGGGTCACCAGGATGTGTGTGTGTGTGTGTGTGTGTGTGTGTGTGTGTGTGTGTGTAGGATGAAGCCAAGAGAAATCACATTTCCCCTTTATGTGAAATGTTTTAATAACAAATCATTATCTAAAAGTGACTTTGTCCACATGTTCTAAGTGATCACTCCTCTACCTGAACCCAGGAGGGAGCTCAGGGCAGATGCCATGATCTTTCCACGCTGTTTTTCTATGCATTTTTGGCGATCTCTCCTATGAAGCGTACCTTGAACTATAACTCAACTTTCGCGTATGAGTGACACCAATCGCTCAAGTGCATGGAAGCTGGAGGTGGGAATGGAATACAAGGACTACACTGCTACCCAATCGTTGCTGGTTCAAACCCATCCAGTGGCCCCTCGGGGGAAAGACCTGGTGATCTGTGGCCTCGAGGATCCCATGGGGCAGCTCCACTGTCACCTGGGGCCAGTCTGAGCTGGGACTGACTTGATGGGACACACCAGCAGCACACACGGTCCACTGACCTGCGTACACATGTGCACAATGACCCGCATTTTGATACCAGTGGGTTGTCAATCTCTTAGAGCAGTGGTTCTTAACCTTCCTAATGCCACGACCCTTTAATACAGTTCCTCGTGTTGTGGTGACCTCCCCTTCCGACCATAACATTATTTTCATTGCTACTTCATAACTGTAATTTTGCTACTGTTGTGAATCGGGCGACCCCCCAAAAGGGGCCGCCACCCACAGATTGAGAACTGCTGTCTTAGAGCTGTAAGAAAGGCCCCTCACCTGAAATAAACAGGGCAGGCCTCCGCCTACGATGCCCATTTCAGGAAACCCAAAGCCTTAGGTTAGGGTAAATCAAGCCTGGCAGCTTCCCCAGGGGAATGCCAGCTGCTGCCAAGTGCCCTGGGGGCCGTCAACGCCTGCCCGCACTTCGGAGGGTTCGTGGTTGGAAAGCACCGCTCTAAAGATAGGTAGGTGGCACTGCAGGTGAAACTATGCTCCCCACTTCCTGGATGTCCCCTCCTCCCCAAATGAAAAAGTCAGATTTCAGGGTTTTTTTTTAAAGTTTAAAAAAAAGGCATTTAGGGGGCTAACACCGCCCCCCTCCTACACACACCTCCTTTGTCATTGCGACCACACACAAAAAAATAGAAGGTCATGTTGGAGCCTGGCTATCCAACAGCACTTGAAAAGAGATTTCGGGGGGAGGGGAATCTGCCTTAAGAATACTCCTGAGGAAGTCTGTGGTGCCAGGTTTGAAGATGCAGAGATAATGGCTGTGCTGGGAACCCTCCTGAGGGGGGAGGAAGCCGAACAACTAGAGGAAAGCTGCGCTCCCTCCCGATGTCGCACAGGAAGCACACAGCACCTCCTGCTTCGGCGAGATAAGAAAGCTCCCAGGCACTATTCTGGACAAGGCCACTGTTATCAAGGGCAGTGCAGCCGCTGTCCTCTCTCTGCTCCAAGCCTCTGTCCCCTTCCTAATGAGTTCTCAGCCTCGGCCCTCCATTTGCATACAGCAAGCCAAGTACAACAGCATGGGGGTATTTATAACCACGAAAAGGAAGAGAAGGAACAACATCCCGGGCCAGGAGGGTACTCCATGTCATCTCCGCTGACTGCCCTGCCATTCAGACTCGAGATGGATCTAAAGGAGTTAGAGAGAAGCCAGCCGGTCCTGGACCCTGCACACAGGAGCTGGGGCCTTCCGTGGCAACGTGGCAGGCTGCACAGCTCCAACAGGGAGCCACCTGGACACAGTTCCTGCTGTTGCTGTTCTCAGGTGCCATCAAGCCGGTTCTGACTCATGGCGAACCAAACCTATTACAACAAGAGGAAACGCTGGCTGGGCCTGGGCTCGCTTCGGTTATTCTCACGTTTGGTCCATTGTTGCGCCTCTGTGCCGATTCATGGAGGAGTCCCACCCCCACCCCCACCCCCCACACTTTTTTTTTTGCTGACCCGCTACTGTACCAAGCATAATGACTTTCTCCAGGGACTGGTCTCTCCTGACAACACGTCCAAAGTGTGTGAGACCAACCAAGTCTCGCCATCCTTGTTTCTAAGGAGCCCTCTCTGGCTGTGCTTCTTCCAAGACAGAGCTGTTTTTCTTTGGGGAGTCTGCTGTATGTTGAATATTCTTTGCCAACCCCATCATTCCGAGACATCAGTTCTGCTTCAGTCTTTCTTCGGCATTATCCAGCTTCTTCATGCATATGAGACCACTGAAGGGCCCACGGCTTGGATCAGGCGCACCCTTGTCCTCATCACGACTCTAGTCATCGTTTCTCTTTAACATCTTAGAGGGGCTGTGTCGCAGCAGATTTCCCCAACACAGTATGTCATGTGATTTCTTGACTGCTGCTTCCATGGGTATTGGCTGTGGGTCCAACAAGATGAAATCGTTGGCAGTTTCCGCTCTTCTCCATTGACTGCGCTCTTGCTTATTGGTCTAGTTGTGAGAATGTTTGTTTTCTTGATGTTGAAGTCTAATCCACAGGCTGTGTGAGGTCTTTGATCTTCCTCATTAAGTGGCTCCAGTCTGCTTTGTTTTCAGGCTGTTCACGAGCATTCCTCCCATCCTGACTTCAGCTTCTGAGATCACATGTGTGCTCATCGTACAGATTGAATATGTAGGGAGATCAGGTACAACCTTGACACACACCTTACTTCATTTCAAACCAGGCCCACTCCTTGTTTTGTTCTAACGACTGCCTCTTGGGCTGTGTAGACGTTCTGCACGAGAGCAACTGAGTGTTCTGGAATCCCCATTCTTGGTCATATTGCCCATCATGTGTTATAATCCACACCGTCATATGCCTTTGCACAGTCAGTAACACGCAGGTGGTCATCTTTCTGGTATTCTTTGCTTTCAGCCAAGATCCGCTGGACATCAGCAACGACATTTGTTGCTCCATGCCCTCTTCTGAACCCAGTGCAAATTCCCACCAGTTCCCTGTGGTACTGCTGCAGCCATTCTTAAATTCTCCCTGGCAACATTCTAGTTTTGGTATTAATAAGGATACTAATAAGTTGTAATGTTAATAAGGTACCTGGCTGTCATCGTGGGTTTCAAGTTGGACTGCTAGCTACAAAGTTAGCAATTCAAACCCACCAGCTGCTAGGTAAGACTAAGATGAGGTAGGCCACTCCTATAAAGACAAACTCTCACGGCATCAAGTCCATTTGAACTATAGGGTCCCTATCAATCTTATAGAAGTTACCGCCTTGTCAGTCTTATGGGGAAGTCCTCCTCTGTCCTGTAGGGTCACTGAGTTGGGATTAATCTGACAGTACCCAATGACAGCAACTTTCATCCTAGGATGAACGACATTCAAGTGACCTTCCTTTTAAAAGCCTGGCATTGCACTAATCAATCTTATAGAAGTTACCACCTTGGCAGTCTTATGGGGAAGTCCTTCTCTGTCCTGTAGGGTCACTGAATTGGGATTAATCTGACTGCACCCAATGATAGCAACTTTCATCCTATGATGAACGACATTCAAGTGACCTTCCTTTTAAAAGCCTGGCATTGCACTGATCTTAGGTTATACACAATGTGGAATGCTGAAGGACTCATTGAACAAAGATGATTCAGACTCATGAATTAGCAAGGAATTCATATGCCTAGCTCACTAATACCACATCCCCTCACCCCACAAATAGATACTAGTAACATCCACTCAATGGATAAGGAAACTTACGATCAGAAAGACTAAGACTAAGTAAATTACTTGAAGCCACACCGGTGGCAGAGGCAGAATTTGTGCCCAGTCAAGTCTCACTCCAGCAGCTGAGCACTTAACCCTACTCAATGTCCCTGCTCCCCCGTTAGATAACAAGGTGTACGCCATCAATGGTTGGTAGACAGGAAGAAGGGGCTTCTCAAAGCTTTACTAGGCAAATAGCATGACTGCACTCAGCATTTTAGAAAACTCTCCCCCGATTTCGTTTGCATATCGTGGTTCATGTTCTCTGCCAGATTCCGTCAGCATCTCTCATGACCTCAAACCCACTGCAATCAAATCCATTCCGACTCCCAGAGACCGAAGGACAGGGGTGAACTGCTCCATAGGGTTCCTGAGGCTGGAAGCCTTTATAGGAGCAGACAGCCTCCTCTTCCTCCTGCAGTGTGGCTGGTGGGTTTGTACCCGACTTTAGTTAGCAGCCCAACACTTTGCCCACTCTTCCACCAAAGCACCAGGCCGCAGCCCGCCAGAACAGTTGATAGTTGAGGGCTTGCTCGGTCACTGCACAGTTCCTGCTCTCAGACTCCCCCACCACCACCACCACCACTGGCCCCCAGACCGCCAAGAATGAGCTCGCAGAATGGTGACTATGTACACATTGCTGGGTGCACGTTAGCATACGAGCTGTGAATCCCAGCCTCTACACCTAGGGATGATCGGATTTGGGAGCACGTCTTTGTCAAGTGAATGAGGCAGGGTTCTCGTGGGATGTGTCTGAAGCAATGGAGCAAGCGAGTGAGCAGCAGAGGTGAAGGGAGAGGAGGCCAAGTTGCCAGGAGATGGCCCAGGAAGAGCAACTCAAAGGAGATAAACGGTGAGAGAAGTGTCCGTGGGTTCAAGTCGGCCAGGGTAGTGCCTTTGCTATGGTGCCACTAGAGAACCAAGACACCTCAGCCATCGACTTTGGGGTCCCCCTCTGGGCTTGGACGGCATTTCAACCCATTCTGATTTTCAGAATTTCTTCCTCCCGTCGGGCATTGCCCTACCCTGACCTACAAAACGGAGTGGGCTTTTCCTTTTCTTTAGTGCAGTGGTTCTCAATCTGTGGGTCACGACCCCTTTGGGGATTGAATGACCTTTTCACAGGGCCTGCCTGATTTATAACAGTAGCAAGATTACAGTTATGAAGGAGCAATGAAAATAATGTTATGGTGTGTGTGTGTGTGTGTGTGTGGCGGGGGGGGGGGGTGTCACCACAACATGAGGAACTGTATTAAGGGGTCTCAGCATTAGCAAGGCTGAGAACCGCTGCTCTAGAGGAAGGATTGCTACCTCCCGTGGAGTGGAACGGGAAGTTGGGTGTGTGAGCCAGGGATGGCAAGTGGCTGTGTTTCCCTGGAAGTGGTCCTCTCTGGAGAAAAGCAGGAGCTAGAAGGAGAAGGAGGAGGAGGAGGACAAGAAGAAGAAGGAGGAGGAGGAAGAAGAGGAAGAGAGAGAAACAACCCTTCCCTGCCTTTCTAGGAAGTGCTCACTGTTGGTGCCTGTTGTAGTACCCAGAAGGAGCCCTGGTGGCACAGTGGTTAACACTCAGCTGCTAAAGGTTGGTGGTTCGAACTCACTCTCCAGTTCTTCCAGAGACAGGCCCAGCGATCTGCTCCCATGAAGACGGGAGGAAAGGCCAGGACACCCCACGGGGCAGTCTGCTCTGTCATCTGGGGGTACAGGTTCTGGAAGGTACCCAGCATGAACTCCTCATTTCACAAATGATTTCCAAAACCAGTTGAATAACTGGTTCAGTTCTGGAAGTTCTCTAAGATAAAGAGAAGAACAGAACCGCCCCATTCTAAGAGGGGCCACAGACGGAGGGCTCCGAGAGGCACGACAGCTGACAAGATCCGTGGTTTGAACCCATCCAGTTCTGTGAGCTCTGAAGAAGGAAGACCTGAGCATTTGGTCTCGGAAAGATTTACAGTCAAAACAAGCCCTCCTGTAACCCGGTCACCGGAGTCAGAGTGACTCTATGCCATCCAACACCAACTTTGACCCGGGATAGAGGACATGAAACCAAGCTTGCCTTGGAAACTTGGCTGTGCTAAGTAAGCTCCGTCTCCTGGTTGGCCGAGGGGAGTGGAGGACTGCAACTGAGCCGGGAGCTGGCCTTACCAGCCACACGCAATGCTTCTCCCGGTGAGCTGAAGAAGCAGGGCGGCAGTGCCATTTCACAGTCCTCTCACCACGGAGGAAGACTCCGGGAAGTCTTGTGCCTCCCTTGTGCTGCCAGGGTCGGTGGGAAGCCTGAGACCCAACCCCATCCTCCTACCCCCACCACACAAGAGCCCACCCGTCCCGCAAGACGATCTCTCTCCCCAAGGAACTTCCCCCAAGCTCCACAGGGGGACACCTGGCCCAGAGTCACTTAAGACAGAGGAAAACTGGGGTCTTCTAAACGCCTCTGAGTTCCAGGCAGGCGCCAAAGGAAATGAACTGTGCGTTTTTAAGAGGACAAAGGGGCATCCAGTCCTTTGGTGTACGGAGGGGCAGAAATAAATATATTTTTTTAAAATTGATTTTGATTAGCTTGGATCATAAACAAATTTTGAGGCTACATGTACAGGTATACTTCACCTCTATTGGTTGACAAATTTATCATTAAAATATCTTACCACACATTATAACCCAAACAGAAATAAAAAGGAACTAATCCAACTTGAGTCTCTGTCTGTCTGTCTATCTCTCTCCCCCTGGTAGTTTACTTTGTCTATATGAGCTTCGGGACAAGTTCCGGGAAGAAGTTGGCCTGTTTCATTCTGAACCCCAATACATTTCTAATAGGTGTTTGACTTCAAGGAGCCCCCTGGAGCAGCTAATGCAGGAGGGGCCTCTGAGGAGAAGGGGAGGTGTAGGCATGGGTGAACGGGACACCCCCAGCACCCACTGGCTGCCTACTTGAGCCCAAGACAGTTCCTGAATGATATCCTGATTGAGCAGTAAAGACGGTTTTATTGGGGTGGGGGGCGGGAAAGCTAGGAAGCTCTACAAGTCCAAAGACAAGCATCATTTCTATTCTCTGTCAGCGCCCCACCCCACCCCAACGCCCCGCTCGCTTGGATGATGAAATCGGAGAAGCTTCTTGCTGCAGTGGGCTTCTCTGTTTAATGGGATTCCACTTCACGTGTAAAGGATGCGAAGGTGATTAGAATCTGTTCGCCAGAGTGAGAACCAAGGCGCAGAGGGCCCCGTGGCTGTAACGTGTCTTTAAAAAAACATAGCGGGGACACAAAAAGACAGTTTGGAACCCCGCCAGAGGGCCAGGCCAAGGTGGCTCCCTGGCTGGCCACTCCGCCGTGGCTGACCACTGTCCTGTCTCAGGGCCCCAACATAAACACGCCACCGCCACGGTGGGTGCTGTGCCAAATCACTGGCCGGAGTGTGTGCGCCCCACCACACTCATAGTCTGCAGACACTCTTGTCCCTGCCTCACACGTTCTCCTAAAACAAACAGAACCCGAGGTGGGAGGGGACGCTGGCAGAGCAGGGGTCGGTTGGAAGGAGTGTTTAGACTCCTGCCAGCTCTTCCTGCTGCGTTGGCCGCAGGAAAAGGGCCTGGGCCTTCAGGGTGGTCAAAGGGTCAGTCTGAGGAGGTGCTGGGGGAGCGACTTCCTCAGCTTTGGGAGAGGCCTTGTGTTGCCTTGGGACCTGTCATGAAAATGGCTTCTTGCCTCATCGCATAGGGCCAGGAGGGGTGAGGTGGGGGTGGGGGTTGAGGCTTTGGGTCGACTCTCTGGACAGTGGTGGAGATGATCTTTCCCTCAGTGTCAGCCCTGTCTACGAAAGAACTTTCCCTGCAGGACCTTCCCTCCTTCCTGCTCTCGGGGAACCTTGTTCAGAACCAAGGCCCATCTTGCTGGTTTCTTCCTCCCCTCTGGCTTTCCTTGCCCACAGTCATGTCCAACAATCAATCGACTCTCCCTCTTTCTCTTGTGTTCCTTTCAGAACCCGAGTCAGCCCCAGAGGGTCTGGGCAGCCTCTCCCTGGGAGACTTGAGGGTGGAAGAGTCGGTGTTGACTGGGGCACACCCAGATCGGAGCCTCATGTAGAACACCTATTTTAGTCAATCATTTTTCTCCTTTTTTAAAAATTCATTTTATCGGGGGCTCTAACAGCTCTTAGAACATTCCATACATCCATTGCATCACACACATTTGTACACGTATTGCCGTCATCGCTTTTCTTAGTGAGAGACTGGTTAGTTCCAGAAGGACGACTTGACAGATTAGAAATACTGAAGGAAATGTGGCTACAAATGCTATCTAACGTTCGAGAAAGAGGGTTTCAATCGATCGGGTCACTAAAGGAAGACTCTTTCCAGCCATAGCTACTTTTTGTTCGCACGCAGAGGAAAGGAGCAGAAAGCCTGGGGCGGAGGGAGGGACGTCATGGCACAGCTTGAGGGTAGAGTGGACTGCAGAGCTGGGCCGCCCTGAGCCTGGACCATAATGTTGCACTTTCCTATTTCTTTAACCCTGGGGAGAGCTGAAGCCCAAATGTGAGTCATTCCAAATTCAACAAGGCGCCGGTCGGGGGGGACACTTTGCCATCCTTTTAATCCCTTGGATCGTTCTAGGTTGTATCCTTGGATCCAAACAGCCCACAAGACGCTGCCCACACATTAAGTGTGGGTGTCATACCCCTGCCCAACACTGAGGGATGTCAAAAATAGACGGTCCTATGGGGAAGCACGTGTCTGTTGACCACTCCCGGCTCAGAGGATGAGCGGGTCCTTATTCCCCTCTGACCTCAGCCCTCTGACAAGTCGGGCTTCCCATGTATGTTTCCCACTCTCTTCTTTGTCTCAAAAATGAGCAAGGAAAGCATGTGGCTCCAATCTCTGCCCTAATCCTACCCCGTTCCCCGCCGTCCAGATGTGCTCAACTAGTCGTGGTACTTTGGGTGACCCGCCACCTCACATTCCTTGGGAAAGGCGATGTTCTCAGGCCTGCAAGCCCAAGACAAGAAACCTCCTGTTACCTACGTGATCGTGTCTAACTGCTTGTTACAGAGATTTTAGAGGGAACAGAGGAAAAATTATCTCAAGACAATCCACTGACTGTGGGAAACAGCAGGATGATACTGTACAAGCCCCTTGGGTGAACCTGCTCAGCACAGTAGACAGATCCGGGTCCTGGCTGTCACTTAACCACGTGAGTGGATGGGGAGCGACCCAAGAACAGGGACTATGTGTCACTCATCGTTCGACCCTCGGTGCCTCGCACGGAAACTTGGCATACTATTGGGGAGCATTCCTTATCTGTTTCTCCCCTAACCTGCCTGGGGACAAGAGGGAATCCTGGAAGAGCAAAACTAGGTATGGACTTAAACCTTCTGGCTGTGTATCAACTCCACCATCAATCACTTGCCTCAAACTTGCTAGGAAAGGGGGCAATAGTGACCATCAAATGACCTCACACCTACCCTCTCCACTAATCAGCACGATGTCACCACCCTCAGGGTCTGTACATCCACAATGACAGATATTAATGAAGACAGAGGACCTGCCCCGGGTCTGGATAAACTCGTCACGGCACTATCAGCGCCTGACAATCTGATAGTCATGGACAATCTCCACTTGGGCAACGATGCTGACACGACAGAGACGAGTCTTCTGGTCTCGGAAAACGCAAGCAAACAGCAGTAATCCTCGCTTTTCTTCCAGGTCGCACAAGGGTGTACAGAATGTAGGCCCACAGGGACTAGCACCATATCGTCACACAATTATCTCAGAAACAAGAGCACCCTCCGCCCTGCCAAGAAGTATGAGTGTGCTCCTTCTGTCATTAAGGAAGCTACGTGTTTATTGCAAGGAGGACTGGCGGGGCAACAGTTAAATACTCGAGTACTAACCGACAAGTTCATAGTTCAAAGGTACCCAGTGGCTCTGCAGGCAGAAAGACCTGGAGATGCGTCCTTGTAGAGATGGCGACAGCCTAGAAAACCCCCTGGGGGGTAGATGTACTCTGCACTCCGTCACCCGAGTCAAAAATCCACTCCAGAGAGCCTTACCAGAACCACCACGTGTCTTGCTGGGAGCAGTGAAGTACACAGAAACACATCACATCCTTCTTGAGCACACGTCAGTCACCTGTTACGAGTCCACAGGGAACCAAGGCTGGGGAGCACTTAGCTCAGTGAGTGGAACCCAGGTGCAGTTCTGGAGTGTGCGTAGACCCAGGGCATCATCCCACCTCTCGTTTTGCTTCCTTTGGACAGGCGATCAGAAGGGGCCAGTCTCTGGAGAAAGGCATCCTGCTTGGTGAAGCAGACGGCCAGTGAGAAAAGAAGAAGCCCCTCACTGAGAGAGGTTGATGCAGGGGTGGCGACAATAGGTTCAAATACAGGAACGATTGTGCGGATGGCGCGGGACTGGGCGACGCTTCATTCTGTTACACACAGATCGGAACCAGTTTCCTAGAGGATCTGACATTTCTGTCGACGATGGACCCTAGTCAAAAGACCTGTCCGATGATGCACGCCTGTTACCCAACCTGCCCGCACAGATGATCCTGTCAGACTAGTGTTCGCTTTCACAGGACACTGGCTGAATCTGTCATCACACTTCAGGCGGAGTGGCCTTCCAGTGGGCAGCTCCAGATAATCGTAGAAGTACTGGTCACCCATTACCAACACATCTAGCACTTACGATGTCCCAGGTACAGGGCCAACTGCTTCATATGCACGAGCTCCCTCAATCCCCAAACAACTGCTGACGTGCAGCCCATGGCCTGGACCGTGGTACCTTTGTGCATCTTCATGCCTTGTTCCAGACTGGCTCTTGAGAGCCCACGTCAGGCTTCTGAAAGGGCATGCGCTCTTGATCACAGCATCCACGTTTCACTTTCTAAGTAGCTATTACAGAGCCAGAAAGTGCTTTGGGCAGCCAGGCTGATAATGTGCTGACAGGACAGTCATGTACAGGGCTAGTTTCCTGACGTGACTTGACTTGTGTGTGCCTCCTCTGAAAAATGGTCCCAAGAGTAATGTCGGCCTCCCAGAAGTCCGAGGCGATCAGAGGAGAGCTTATCTATCTTCCTGCCTGCCTATCTGTCTGTGTACTTACCTACCTACCTGTCTCTATTCGCCTACTTATCACTATCTGCCTATCATCTATCCATCTATCTGTCTGTCTGTCTATCAATCATGATCATCTACCTATCTGTATCACCTGGCACAAGTACACCCTATAGTGAAATGCTTCATAGGTTTCAGTTATATAAAAGAAAGAAAGAAACCCTAGTTCATAACCTTCCATTTGACTCCAAAGGACCATTTAAATTTTCCTCAACTTACTTGTGAAAAGGAATGGATAACGCAAAAGGGAGAATTTCCCCGCAAGGTAGAACAGGGCGTTGGTTTCAACCTCCTTCTCAGGGACGCGGACCAGGCGGAGGGAGCACTACAGCCCTAAGGGAATGAGCACAAAGGATCGACACAAGCTCTGGATGGCTAAGGCTGGCTCCTTCAGACAAGGTTGTTTGCACTGGCTTTTGTCTCAATGTACCCAACCCGCTGAGACGAAGCCAACGTGTGACAACCGTATTTGACAGAGTAGAGCCACCCCATAGGGTCTTGAACCCTAAACGTTATAGAAGTCGGCCTCATCTTTCTCCCACAGAACAGCATTGACTAGTGTGGGTTTGGACCTCTGACGTTTAGGCTAGCAACCAAGTCTCTTAACTACTTTGAGGCCGTCGGCCTGGCAAACATGCTCAGAAGCCACACGGAAACAGCATTACAGGAATAAGACTCCCAACACTTTTCGGGGCTGAGTCTGCTCCACCGCCTCCATCCCTACGAAGGGGCAGAGTGGACTGACGGACAGTCTACGAATACCGAGGTAGCCAGGGAATGTGCGCGCAAGGAGGAGGATTGCTGGCTGAGCCCCAGGGCCTCCCTTCAAGAAATTCGTCCCCGGAACCCAACGGATATTTCCAATGATAGTTTTTAATCATCTTTTTTCACCTAACTCTCATGATGCACCCAAACCTCATTTCTACACACAGTCACACCCATGTCCTCTCCCTTTCCATCGGACTTTCTGGAACATCTCCTCACCCACCCCCACCCACCCCAGCTTCCGAGCCCACTTCCTCCAAGGCGCTTCCTCTAGGGCAGTGGTTCTCAACCTGTGGGTCACGACCCCTTTGGGGGTCGAACAACCCTTTCACAGGGGACACCTAAGACCATGGGAAAACACTTTCGATGGTCTTAGGAACCGAGACAGTGCTCGGTCCGCCCACATGCAGATACGCTGATCCGGTGAGAAAGAAGCTCTTTCAACATCGCACAGACGCTGGCTTTTTACGCAGACAGACTGTCGCAAAATGTAGCAATGTACTTTACTGTTGCTATATGAAGACTGTTACCCATGCCACACCATGCTCCAAGACAAAATCTCATTTATTTGTTACTAGAAATAAATATTTCACAATCTATAATTACATATTGTTTTTGTGACTAATCACTATCCTTTCATTATGTTCAATTTGTTTTTGTTTTTTTTAATCATTTTATTAGGGGCTCATACAAACAATGAAAAGACATCCTGCCTATCAGATATTTACATGACGATTCATACCAGTAGCAAAATGACAGTGATGAAGTAGCAACGGAAATCATTTGATGGTTGGGGGTCACAGCCTGAGGAAGGTTGAGAACCGCTGCTCTAAGCAGAGGCACTCTGTCTACCACCCAGGAGAACCACGTCCACACATCCACCCTTCCCATGTGGAGTCAGTACCATGCTGTGGTGAGAAGACCAGAAAACAGGAAATCATGGACCTGGGTCCAGGCCTAGGTTTACCATTAGCCACCTGTGAAGGTTCAAGGTGGTAACATTTAACACTTATCTTCTCATCTACGACCTCTCTCTCAATATTCTTTAAGATTCCTTCATTCTATGCGGATGAATCATTCTCGGTGACATCAGGACACGCTGTGGCTGAAATCTGAACCATGAAGCATTTTGTTCTGTTCCACAGAGGGCCGGCCATTAGGAGTCGGCTGACTTCTAATTCATCTGTGTGCCCTTATGTGTCTGCTTCCATTGTCTTTAGACCCACCCTCCTTTACTTATCTCCTCTGCTTGCTCTCCTCAGTCTTCTTTGCCTGGGTGCCCAAGCACTTTGTGAGGCCAGATGGAGGCCAACTGAGGCGTTTGCTGAATCCGGATCCAGATCACTCACCTCAAGCCATCAGGGAGGCACGGGACTCCCTCACAAGGGAGAAAATGCCCCAGCGGGGTGAGAAAAACCACCGAGCCCAAATGATAGGGCTGTTAGCTGGAAACGCCACCGTCAGTGGGTCTTGCTGCCCCGCTGGGGCTGGTCTTAGTCGATCTGCTCATCATCCTATTGGGCTTATGCTTTTTCCCGCCAGACCTGCCGTCACAGGGTCTACCCCATCTGCAGTCATTTACTGGGGCTTAAGCCAACTGGAGATCATCCCTGGTCCCCTCGCCTCCAAATTGCATCACATGCTCTCCATTCCTGCTCATCGCTTCCTCCTTTCCTCTCCACCTTCAGCTCAACTCTATGTCCACCCGTGGACCCTGTGACAGCAGCGCCGACAAGAGCGAACTCATAGGTCAGGCCAGTGTTCCCCCAAACGAGAAGTCACTGCCACCCCATTTCTGACTCCCAACCTGGTAAGCCCCTTCCCTTCCCTTCCATCATTGGGAAGAGTCTAAGAAACAACTCTCTCATCTTTGGCGGCCTCAGGGGTACCAGAGGAGCCTCTGCGCTCTGTGTCACAGTCACGGAGGTGGGGGATTGGTAATGGCGGCACACAGAAGGGCAGACTGACACCACATCTCACAGCACTGTCATTGGGAGACAGTGGCACCCAGACAAGGTCTAGTGCCTCGATGCTCCTTAGAAGACTCGATCCAAGCGATAGTCTACAGCCCATTAGTCCATCGCTTCCTGTCCATCCTCGAATCTACTAGATTCTGATCTTTCACCTACATGGCAATGAGGGTACCTTAAAAACCAGGTCTAGCAACTGGACATTCCCTTACAGAAGGGTCACCAGGAAGGGACAAAGCAGCCAGGGTGCAGCATAGCACCAAGGAAACACACAACATTCCTCTAAATTTGTTAATGCTTCCTCCCCGCCACTATCATGATCCCAGCTCTACCTTACAAATCCAGCTAGACCAGAGCATGTACACTGGTACAGCTAAGAGCTCTCGACACACGGATTCCTGGACAGAACCGATGGCAGTGATCAACATATAAGCCCCACCCCCGGGGCACAAACAACAGAAATGTGGATGAAAGGAGACAGCAGACAGTGTAAGCTATGAAAATAATAACAATTTCTCAAGGGTTCACGAGGGTGGCAGGGTGGGGGAGGGAGGGAAAAAAGAAGAGCTGGTACCAAGGGCTCAAGTAGAAAGAAAATGTTTTGAAAATGATGATGACAACAAATGTACAAATGTGCTTGATACAATTGATGGATGGATTGTTATAAGAGCTGTAAAAGCCCTCAATAACATGATTTATTAAAAAACAAAGCAGGTCTAGATGGACTATTTTAAGAAACAATTCACTGCTTGCTCCCCCTGCCCCCCCAATCCCGAAAAGGCGGAAACCATTTATTCAGTCCATCCATAGTACTTCTGACTTCAAGCCACCCTCAAGGGCAGAGGAGATCCGCTTCCTGGTTTCCGAGGCTGCCAGTGTTTATTGGAGCAGACAGCCTCCTCTTTCTCCTGAGGCACAGCAGGTGACTGCTGCCCACAGCTCAGTTAGCACCCTAAGCCTTCACCCACCGTGCCACTCAACCCAGTGAAGAGAGGTTTAAATAACATCCTTTCCCGAGCACGGGTGCGTGCTTTCTAAGCGAGTTGTCGTCACTCTCGGTGCTACGATTCAGTAACGAAAGCGCCCATCCCATCCGGGAGGATCTGGGCACATATGGCCAAAGGATGTGTGAGTGTTTCTGCCCATCTTCCCAAGATGCGTTCCCCAACCTGTGTGTCCATCAAGCTCTGGTTGCACGCCCCTCCTGAGAAGCTACCCTGCACGGCCCGAGAGACCCCTGAGAAAGCAACCCTCCTAGACTCTCTCTGACCCAGCTTTGCTGCTTCAATGAAAACACCCAATGAAGTGTGTGATAGCAATTACAGGAGACAGTCGATTCATTACCCACAAGGATTCACTAGACTCGCTGTGTCACTGGGAGCAGAGAGGCATGTCCCACATGGCACAGGAAAGTGGCAAAGAAGCACTTGGCTCGTGACCGTGGGCTGCGTTCTCAGGACTCGTCGAGCAGTATCAATGGGCGCTGTTGTCTGAGCCTTCCCAGTGGGCAGTGGGCACTGGTTCATCCAGTTATGCAACAGAGCTGGGGGATCTGCGCAGCAGCCAGTCCTGCTGGCCCCCATGACAGCCCACAGAGCCCGATGGCCAGCCTCTAAGTGCTGCTAAAGTGGTCTTTGGGGAGGTGGCTTTCTTTATGCTTCTCCCAGGGCTTCCACGCCCTGCTTGAGGCCAATTGACACTCTCCCCCAGCATGCCTGATCGTGATGGGGGTCTGTGAATCCTTTCCCACCCCGCAGAGAATATGCCAGGGGGCTTCCTCCGAAAGCTCGCGGAAAAAACGCCACTCTCATTTAATTCCCTTTGGAAGCCCCCTCGTGTGTTGAGAGAGACTCAGATGCATGTGGTAGGAACCCTTAGAGGGATGAGAGGACGTTCAAACACCAGACACGCTGCCAGATCACCAAAGAAGCAGTGATGTTAAATTTAAGTTCTGTCACCTGTACCTGTGCACACACTCCCGTCTAGCCCACAGTGAAAGGCAGGGCTGGGATCATGAGTGGGGCGTGAGGAAGCCTCAAGGCACCAGAGGAAGAATGTGTGTTTCGTTGGTGCTGTGCTGCACCCTGGTTGACTCATTCCTTCCTCGTGACCCTTCTGTGAAGGGATGTCCCATTGTCTACAGATGGGAGTAGCGATACCAGGAAGGTAGGGGGGAGTAGCGATACCAGGAAGGTAGGGGGAAGGTGGGAAAAGGAGGGTAGGAAGGGGGAACCGATTGCAATGATTGACACATAACCACCACTGCCCCCCCAACCCCAGGGGGTACAAACAACAGAAACTGTGGGGGAAGGCAGACAGTGGTCAGTGTAAGATATGGAAATAATAATTTATCAAGGGAACATGAGGGGACAGGGGAGGGAGGGAAAAAAGAGCTGATACCACAGGCTCAATAGAAAATAAATGTTTAGAAAATAAGGATGGCAACCTAAATACAAATTTGCTTGATACAAATGATGTATGGATTGCAATGAGAGCTGTAAGAGCCCTCAATAAAATGATCTTTTCATTAAAAAATTATTTTTAGTACAGTTTTGCTGGTGTAGGGAGCCACACATTGGGCTGCTCGCCTCAAGGCCAGGAGTTTGAAACCTCCCGTTGTCCCGCAGGAGAAAGATGAGGGTTTCTGCTCCTGGAAAGACATACGGTCTCGGAACCCACCGAGGCAGTTCCCCGCTGTCCCACAGGGTCACCCCGAGTCAGCATTGACTCGATGGCAGGGAGTCAGACAGCTCGCCTGCTTGCCTGCCCAGGGAAGGCTGGCGTGGTCAATGTGCAGACAGAGAACTTGCACGTAGAAAAATCATGAACAGGACAGAAGATGGCTCTGGCAGAAAAACAGTAGATATTCCTGCTTGTGGTCCATTAAATTTGGGTCCTTGGGTATGTTTCTAATTACCGTATATACTCGAGTATAAGCCAACCTGAATATCAGGCACCTAATTTTACCACAAAAAATGCGTTAACGAATGTGCTGAAAACCTCGCCTTATACACGAGTATGTACGGTAGCTAGCATTCACAGTTGTTTGGGTTTTGTTCTACCTAGTTTTTGTATTCTGTCAAGGGCCCAGACCATGTTTCCCCCTGAACAATCTGTCCTTACCACGTTCCTAGAGATTCAAGTCTTCATTTCTCTTGCTAATTTGCAGCAATATACAACCAAAAACCCCTCACTGCCACTGGGTTGTTCCAACTCATATCGACCCTACAGGAGCAGAGTGGAATTGCCCTGTGGGTTTCTGAAACTGTCACTCTTCCAGGGAGCACAGAGCCTCACCTCTCTCCTGGACAGATACAACCGACACATGCCGTTAGCTGCCTGTCTGTCCCTCTGGGAACTGGAGGGGGTTGGCTTTTCAGCTCGACAGGGGTAGCCTGGCCTTTCTCCCTCCGAGCAATGGGAGCCTTCTAATTTGCTGGCCTCGCCCTTAGCCGCCCGAAGGGCAGCCACTAGGCCCCAGGGCTGTGCAGATTGCTCGGCAGGGGAGGATGCTGGGTGGTGTGGAACCGAGAGTTCATCCTGCTACAGAGAGTGGAAAGGTTCAGGAAGTTGGGCCCTCGGTGCTCAGAGGTAATGGTCAAATGGCTTTGTAACTCGTTAGGACAAGAAGGGAGCTAGTGAGGGACAACAACGAGGACATTCGCTCTGGTTGGTTTTATTTTGAAAGAGGAAAAGATCTTTGGTGTGATGTTCTCCGTTGAACTCACTCCTGGCCGTATCTTAGAGGAAAGGGGAGAGATGACATTGACCAAGTACAGAAGGGGACACGGAAGTACCCAGAGACGAAATAACCAGCCAGTGTCACACACAAGTCAGGGACAGTGTCGTGGACAGAACCTATTTCCAGAATCCCCAGGTCTGTATTCCAGAGGCCGGGTCACAGAAATGCTACAGGTACCCACACAGACCTGACGTGCAGTCACCAAAGCTGCCTATCTTCCTTACCCAATGAAAGCATGACCCTTTCAGTCACCTCCTACGCATGTGAAGTCGGACACTGAAAAGAAGAAGAAGAATCGGAGAAGAACCGATGCATTTGAAGGGTGGTGCCGGCGAGACTATGGGAAGTACCACGGATGGCCAGATGGACAAGCACATCTGTTTGGGAAGAAGTACAGCCAGAGTGCATCTCGGAAACCAGGATGTCAGTGGGCTTTGTCTTGTGCACGTTGGGCTTGTTGTCCAGAGACCAGTACCTGGAGGAGGAGGACATCCTGCTTGATAAAATGAGGGGGGCGGGGCGGGGAAGCAGAGGAGAGGACGATCCCCAATGAGATGGTGGGCACAGTGGCCGTGAGGATGGTGCTGGACCGGGCGGTGTTTCGCTCAGCTGCGCATAGGGTCACAACGAGTTGGGACCAACGTGAGGGCCCTGGACAACAACAAAGGTAAAGGTGTCTGCCTTTGAGCCCTGCACAGGGTCTGCATTTTGCCTAGTATACGTTTGTGCGATGGAGGGACACCTGATTTAGGCGTCAACGGACGGTGTGCCACCTGGAAGATGCGAGCAAGGTGAACACCGCGCGCAGGAGCAGAGCATCCTGATGGCATGCTTGCATTCACCACAGACCATGCAGAAAACGAGTGGGTTCTGGAGGGCTCCCGGAGGCCTCACCCCTTTATCTCCCATCAGAAATCAACACCTACTAGGGACAGCCACTCTCCCCTATGACACCACATCTTTATGCAAATATCACTCGCTTTATAGGGTTTTGCCAACTACGTAGCCCCCCAGCACTACTCCCATTCAGTGTGCTTTGCCTCAAGGCCTAGGCGTGGGTATGTTATTGGGGGGGGTGGGGTGCTTTATTTGAGACGACTAGGGAAATCAGTCATTATTGTGATCACTCTGAACATCCCACTTGTGATCAGTAAGTCCACTGAAAAGCAGTGGCCTTCCAGTCGATTCCGACTCCTCGTGACCCCACAGGGCAGAGTAAAGCTACCCCGAGGGTTCCCAAGGCTGGCCATCTGTACAGAAGCAGACTGCCACACCCTTTCCCCCATGAGCAGCCGGTGGTTGAACCCCTGAACTTTGGGGTTAGCATTGACCATCAAGTCTCCTCTGTGAGAAAGAGGTACATGGGGGGAGAGAGGTAAAAGTATTCCCTATCCATAAAGCTGCAGCTATCAAAGCTCAGACCTGGGACCTCCTTGTGGTAATAATCCAGGCAAAACTTACAGTTTTAAAAACAGGCCTTCCTTTGAGACAGAGAAGGGAAAAGAAAGCTATGTCAGAAATAGCCAGGTGACTTCTGGCCACTGGGACTCAGGCAGCCCACGGACCACCCCTGTTTGTGGAGAGCAGGAGACCAGTGAGCTCACAGACCCAGGACACACTCAGGAGACCAGAGTGCCCTGAGCAGTGGAAGACGCCCGGATGGAAACCATTTTCCATCGCCTCCGGTCCTTCCAGAGAAAGCACAGCTGGCGGCCCTGAGGGTCAAGCCTGTCCTCGCCCCATCTTCTCTTCAAATCGATCCCTTCCGTTCCCCCTCTTCCCATCAGTCCCATTCGGTCCCTGCATGTCTCGTTGGTGTGGTGGATTAAATAGTTGCAAACACCCCTGAGGGTCAATGCTGGCCTCCTCACCCCGAAGTTGGTGGTTGAAACCCACCAGCTGCTCTTTGGGGAAAAGGATCACGTGGGTTTGGCTTGGGTTTTGGAGCCATGAGATTAGGGAGCCCTGAGGACTCAGCTGCTAGTGGCAAGGTTGGTGGTTCAAACCCACCTGCCGCTCTGCAGGAGGGAGACCTGGAGATCGGTCTCGGTCAAGATGACAACCTATAGGAAAGCCTCAGGGGCAGTTCTGTTCTGTCCTACAGGGTCGGCGAGGAGTTGGAATGGAATTGACCGTGAGGAAGCCCTGGGGATGCAACGGTTAAGTGCTCAGGCGCGAACCCGGAGCTTGACAGTACGAAGCCACACTGCACTGAGGGCTGTTGGGAGATCCCAGCCTGGAGAGCCCGAGGGGCAACACTCCTCAGTGAGGAAGAGGAGGAGGTCCACGGTAGCTCATAGCACAGGGGTATAGTGGTCTCGTCTCTCTCGTCAACATGGGAGAGGGATGGAGAATTTCAGAAATGTCATGTGGACTCCCCAGCAGACAGCAGCTCGGCTCCACCCAGCCATGGCCAGTGCCCAGGTCAGAGCCACTTCCTCCCGTGATGGGAACACAGAAGAATGGACCGGACACTCGCTGAGAAGGCGGCTGTCTCCCCCCACCCCCAACCACATCTGCCCAACTCCTCCTCCTCCCCTTATGTGGGTTTCTTTTGAACCACCCCAGTAGATGGGCCTTCCCCTCCCCCCCACCCACGCTGTGCCTTCTCAAGCGCAGCAAAGTCGCCCTTCACCTTGAAAGGCGCAATGTGGTGTCCTTGTCTCTGGAATCTTTGGTCTTTTTTGCTCCTTACTGTTGAGCAACAAGCTCGTTCGCAGGAACAAATCCCTTCTGCCCTCATTTAAAGAAGGATACTCCAACACCAGCAACAATGGAAAGAGCGGAGAGCAAAATCCACGGTCACTGAGTTCCTTCCAACGCTTGGCAGCTCACGGAACAGGGTGGGCCTTTGACCCGCCCCACTGGCTTTCCCAGGACAGAAGCAGTAGGGTCAAACCACCGCCCGGTCCCTCCAGGTAGCAGCTGAACACTTACCCACTGCCACCTGAGCTCCCTTCATGGCAATTAAAAGCCAAACGCAAACCCATAGGCACGGAGTAGGTTGGTCGCTGTGCTATGGCATTTGGTACCTTCCGAAGTACCGACCTCATCGGAGCCTCCTATCCGTGCCATGGAGTGTGGATACTTGGGTTCGGTTTGGTTTTTTCCTCCAGTTTATGTGGACAGGCCTGGTCGACTACAGACACATGCTAGGGCTGTAAGGTGATTTAATATCCTTCTAACATCCTCGCTGGCACCCTCGTGGTGCTCCAGTGGGGTTACACATTGGGCTGCTAACTGCAATGTCAGCGATTCGAACCCACCAGCCACTCTGTGGGAGACAGATGAGGCAGTCTGCTCCTGTAGAGATTTTCAGTCTTGGAAACCCTCGGGAGCAATTTCATTCGGTCCTACAGGGTCATGGTGAGTTGAAGTCAACTCAGTCTCAGGGGGGTGTGGATCACAAGGAGCAAGTTTATGAAGATTAATTTAGTAGTCTCTAGAGTTGCTGAAGAAGAATCCTGATGGTGCAGTGGTCAAGCACCTCACTGCCGCCTGAAAGGTCAGTGGTTCGAAGCCACCAGCCGAGCTGTGGGAGGAAGAGAGTCTGCTTCTGTAAAGACTTACAGCCCTGGAAACCCTTGGGGACTATTCTATACTGTCCTATAGTCAGATCACTGTGCGCTGGGCTCAACTTGATGGCAATGGGTTTGGTTTTCGTTTTTATCGATTCCTGAGGATGAGAAAAACCCCAAATTCTACCTCATTCATAGAGCTTATTTTCATGTTATCACACACGCAACAGATGCACCGGCACCACCACTGTACCACCCAGACCTGCAGGGAATTAAAGGAAATGGGGTGAGTCTGTTGTATTTCCTCTCAGCTCGTTAGTTATGCGAGTTTTACAATAAGCATCCCTTCCCTCGCCCACTCTTTCATCCTGAATGTCTTATAGGAACACATTCGAAGAAAAACAAAAACCACAAGGTCATTCAGTCAAAGCCTAGGCCACTTGAATAATGTTATCACATTTAAAACAAAAAAGGAGGATGTTTGGGGTAAAGGTACTAAAGCCTCTTATTATCCATGAAGATGAAATTGTTTTATAATAGTTCTGTTAGTTTTTCAGTAGATTTCCATATTTGAGAGATTCCATGGGATGATACAGGAGCCCTGGTGGCAATGCGCTAGGCTGCTAACTTCAAGATCAGCAGTTCAGAACCACCAGTCACTCCTCAGGAGAAACACGAGGCTTTCTACTCCTCTAAAGAATACGTCTTGGAAACCCACAGGGACAATTCTACTCTGTCCTGTAGAGTTGCTATGAGCTGGAGTGGACTTGTTGGCAATAAGTTGTACGTTTTTTTGTTTAAACCTGAACGATACACTGGAAATCTCTCAATCTTAACTGAGGTATATGAACCAGATAGACATATTAAATCAAGTATTAATTTCAATTCACACACACACACACACACACACACACACTACATTCTATAGGCTCAAAACTAAATTAATGCTTTGGTTGTGTCCTGTCCTTTAATTGAGTCTAACATTTCAAGACCTAGAACATTTTGATGTGTTGTGTTGAAAGAGTAATGTGTATCTGTTAATCAATCATTCGATCTATTTGATGACCATACATAGATACCATTTGGTAGGTAGATGATTATAGAACTCAAAATAAATAAGATTTTAAAAAACATGTGCCATAGAACATTCCTTATTCTGCGTGTTAAAACTCATTGCCATCAGTCGATTCTGGTTTGATTCCGATTCCTAACGACAGCACAGGGCTGTCCTACAAAGTTTTCAAAGCTGTCACCCGTTTCTACAGAAGCAGACTATAGTGACTTCCTTCTCCCAAGAAGTGGCTGGTGGGTTCATACTGTCAACTGAATTTAAGTGTTCGTCTTAAATTAACATAACACTAATATACATCATTTGTAGATAGACTTATGAAACAGGACTTCGTTGGTACGGAAATGCTAGCTTTTATCCGTCCGACAGGGTGAAATAGCTCAGGAGCTCTTTGATGTTTCCAAGTGGGCAGAAGTCTGATCCACTTTCCAAGTTGATTTAACTGCCACACACCGGAACTGGGTCTGGTGCAAGGCTGGGCAACTCAACCGGCAGCTGTTGACAAAGAGAAGGGCAACTCCGTGTGGAAACACATGTTTCCAGTAGATAATTCCAAGCGACTGCATGTTGAAAACTGAAGCAGTATGCACACAGTTATAGCTGCCGTTTCCCATCTGTCTGCTGAAGGTAAATAAACAAATGCCGTGGACAGGGAAGAGTTCAAATGCTCAACAAACATTTGTGGTAACATGGAGTCTCCAGAGACTTCCACAAGGAATCAAGACATCTTTCCGGCATCAGTAAGCTACTTCCATCATATGGGAGAAGGATCCCACAGTCCACAAAAACCCCTCCTGTGGAGTCTGTACTGAGAGTAGAACCAACTGCCCCCTGGGGGCTCCAAGGCTGCCCCCTTTAAGGGAAGGGGCGTGGGTTGCACCAAGGTTAGAGCGCTGGGCTGCCAACAGAAAGGTAGCCATCTGCTTCCATAGAGATGGTCGCTGTGGAAACCCTACGGACCGTTTCACGCTGTCCCACAGGGTTGCCATAGGACCCTGGTGACGTAGTCATATGAGATGCGCTGCTGACTATAAGGGCAGCAGTTAGAAACTACCAGCCGCTCCTCAGGAGAAGAATGAGACTTTCTATTCCCATAAAGAATTACAGTCTTGAAAGCATCACAGGATAGAGGTGCTATGCGTGGGAATCGGCTCTCCAATAGAGAGTTTAGCATCTTCACCGGAGCAGATTGCCACATTGCTCTCCTGCAGAGGAGCTGCTGGGTTTGAACTGCTCACCTCGGGACGGGCAGTCGAGTGCTTAACCACTGTGCCTCCAGGCCTCCCCAGACACGTCAAAGGGACCACAAAATGAGCACACTTTCACAAAGCTTGCCTAGTCTTGACACCACGCTTCAGCCGAGATTTTCACCTGAACTTGACATCATTATGCCCTCCCACGGCTCTCTCCATGCAGGCAACAAGTCCAACCGGGGAGTTTAGATTTGCTTCGATCAAAATAAACGTTTTAAATACCATGAAAAGGCGGCACGATTCTGTCAACGTGAAATTCTGCGTTCCGATCCAAACCTACCAGCTAATACAACTCAGATCCTTTTCCTTACTGTACGTGTTAGGTTGGCACAAATGCCTACGTCTTAGAGAGATGGGTTTCCCAGACAGGGCCGCTCTCCCCAAACTGGCAAACTACTGAGCCACCTCGGACGGCCTCACTCCCTCTCGGGGTAGGAAGTGTCCATCAGGGCGGAGGGAAGGTCTTCAAGCTCGGCGACTGCGCTTACTCATAGGAGAGGCCACTGAATTAAGAGAGTAGGCACGGGACACAACGACGTCTCAGTGCCACCACTTGTCGGGGACTGCCCCTGTCCAGCATCAGTCCGCCCTCCACAAGATCACCAGGCAGGGTGGCATTGCGGGGAGGATCCAGGAAACTCCGTCATCGCCACTTCTCTATGTTCATGCTCCAGTGACATACAGTTTGTTTTTTGTCAAGGTTGTGTGTGTGTGTGTGTGTGTGCGTGTGTGTGGCAGCAGCAATCATCCCACACACGGTAGAGAATGTCATTGAGAACAAAAAGGGGAACTATTTTAGCACCATGAGAATTCTTGGGTTGTCTCATTATTATCTTATTTTTGCACCTATCAATTCTATTCTTGTCCTTCAAATGAGCTCCCGTGAGCTATCCTTAGCATCATCCCTCCAGACTAAACAAAGAAGGGAAAAAACAAATAAGGCTGAGTCACCGACCGGATGTGCGGAGCGCTCGCACAGGGGATAGGAATGTGCTCATGCTCTGCGTTCATTCCTCTAGCGCCCTGGACCGTGTGTGTGTGTGTGTGTGTGTGTGTGTGTGTGTGTGTGTGTGT
>NW_022106463.1:7158069-7167130 GCF_000313985.2 Echinops telfairi | reverse complement strand
AAAAAAAAAAGACATGAGCGTTGCCGGAGCCCCGCTCATCCCTACCTTGCTTTGGCACGCTTGTGGCCGCAGGGCTTCCAGAACCACTGGACGGTGGGCTGCGGGACGCCGTGCGTGGTGCAGGTCAGGATCTGTCTGCTGCCCAGCGGGTAGAGAGTAAGTTCCGGAAACGACGACACGGCTTTTTCATAAATCTGGGGCTTCACTGGGAAGGAGAAGGACAACAAAGGCGGATTTTGAATGTCCTCAAAATCCAGTTCCACGGGGACTGTGCCTGAGAGGAACTCTCCGGCAGACGGCATGCCGCCGCCGGAAGATGCTGGGAGTGAAGCCCGGGCTGCCAACCTCAAGGCCAGCCATTCGACCGTTCCCAGCTGCCCCGTGGGAGAAGGACGGACTGGCTGCTCCTGGAAAGAGCTACAATCTCTGAAACCCTGCGGGGGAAGTTCTCCTCTCCCCTGCAGGGTGGTTAGGAGTCAAAATCAACTTGAAGGCAGTGGGGGTCTCTGTTTTGTTGTTCTGATGGAAAGTAACAAGGAACCAGGAAACAAATCATGATGGGAATGTAAGTGGTATTTGTAAACAAACACCTAAAATCATGCTGTCCTTCCCACCAGCAGCTAAAAAGGGGTTTTGAGCCCCATTGCTTCCCACGGCCGAGACCTGCATTTCTCGTCGTGGAATGGTGACAGCGACATGGTCTGGTCACGAAACCCTAGACCCAACGCAATGCTGCCCATTCGATTCTAACTCACAGGACAGAGTCCACCTGTCCCCAGGGCTTCCAAGGCTGCCATCCTTAGGAAAGCAGATGGTCACGTCTTTCGGCCACGGAGTGACTGCTGGGTTCAAACTCCAAGCACTGGACCACCAAGGTCCCTTCGCAGCTCATAGCGTCACTGTGAATGTCAAGGCCAATGCTATGTGCAAGTGAGCTTTCTCTGGAAACCTCAGCAGCATGCTTGGGACATTTGAAGCATTTCTGTGAAGTAGACATGGGCCCACCCACCCTTCTGTTTTACGAAGTCAAGCATTCCCGTCTTCTGCCTGTGGCTCGCTGCCCCACAGGGAGATCTCACGGGTAGAAGGGCGCGTCTGAGGTCAGGGTGTTACGCGAACCAAACGCCTGAACAATTCAAAGTGAACTTCCAATGTGCTTGTTTGTGCATCAAGGTAAAGAGTTGTTATTATTTTCCTATTGTTGCTCTGATGTGACAAGAATGAGTCAGTCTTTTAGTCATTAAGACAAAAAACAAAACAAAACACCCTGTTGTCCTTATTAACTTTTTAAATGATAAATCACACAGACGTACTCCCCTCCACATTTCTTCTTGATGTCTTGGCTTTTAGGCCTGTCCCTGGGGTTTATTCGGGGTGCTGATTCAGAAAATTGTGCTGGCTAATCCGCATCAGCTCTAGTGAGTTTCTCGGCTATGGTATTCCACTATATGTCTGCTCTTAAGTTACACAGATTTATTAATTCACCATGCTAGTTTTAAATCTGAGAAGAATTCAGAGCCACACATTACAGGAGAAGAAAAAGAAGAAATATTTGGGGGAAAAAATCAGTATTAAGGGACTTCCAGGGGAAATTGTAATGTGGAGCCTTAATTGTTACACATCGAACCGCCAATCGTAGTAAGTTCAGTGGGTCAAAGCCACCAGTCACTCTGCAGCCCTTAAAGGATGTGTAGGTTTGCAAACCCAGTGGGACAGTTCGCTGTCCCGGGGGTCCAGAGTTAGACCCTGACATGGCAGTGGGTGTTTCTGTTCGGTCTGGGAGGCTGTGCAATATACACAGAGTGCAAGCTGGATACTGCAAAGGCAGAGCTCGGCTTGCGAAGAGCGGGGAGTCAAAAGACAATGGAAGAGGCACATATGGAAAGTGTGGGGGCGACATGGAGGGTCGGAACTGTAGGACTTCGTAGCAATTTTCATAACCATTTTGGGTATCTGCACTTCTCTTCTTCAAACTACGCAGCAAACATTTGCGAACACATTCTCACACCTAGAAGCCGATGGATCACTCATGTGCAATGCTTCAGCGGTAAAGTCGGCTCCAAAGCTCCTGTATCAGGAACATCCTACCTCGTCTTAGATTTTAAGAGTTTTTGTGCACAGTTGTGCTATCTTATAACAAGCCTGGAAGATGTTTATTTTCATAAAGGCGTTTGGACTCTGACAGACCCATTCATTTCGGGTTCCCAAACATGTGACTCTCTACTGAGTGTACCACACTCACGACCAGCCGATTCGATGACAACGTATAGTGACCCTACAGGACAGGGTGGATCTTCCCCTGTGGGGTCTGAGGTTGTAATTCTCTATGGGCGCAGAAAGCCTCGTCTTTCTCTTACAGAGCAACTGGTGGGCTTGAATAGCTGATCTTGTGGCTAGCAGTCGAACACATCATCCCATGTGCAATTCCAGATCCAAACTCACAGCCATCAAGTCAGCGCTGACTCGCAGCGACACCCCCTGGGCGTTCACGAGACTAGCTGTTTGTAAGAGTACAAAGCTCTGTCAGTCTCCCAAGGAGCTACTGGTAGTTTCGAACTGTCAACCATGCAGCTCTTAGCCCAAGGCGTGCAACAACTATACCACCAGGGCTCCTTAATACACCATTAAGGCTCCTTATTTATTGAATTGTCACTGTTTCTGCCCCCTTTATAAAATGACAAATTGGAACCGCCTGCTATTCAGTTCCTAATGAACGTGCTATTGGGGGGGAAATTCCAACTTCATGTGATTTGCACCCTTCAAATATCTCTTTGGATCAAAGGAGCTCATGTGAAGCATCACTTAACCTAAATATTCACAACACAAACTGCTTAAAGTACAGCCAGCATGCACTTCCTCTACCTGAGGCTAGCTAACGCTACATGGGATATCGGGCTTTTTCTTGATGGGCGAGCAGAGTGTCGCGTGGTCTATGGCCCCTGTTCTGTGTCTCACAAACTAGTGCTGATAGGGGGAAACTGGTGCATTTATGGAATCAGCAGGCCAAACACACCCAGAAACAAGTCTAACATCGGAGGCACTAAAATGTGTGTTGGCCAGTGTGATTATCCTAAGCTATCATTAATAAAAATCACAGGAAAACCCGAAATCAACCTTCTACTACATATGACAAAATATCACAAAATTTTTTTTAAATTATAAATGAGGTGGGTGTGAGGGGGTACAGTTCAGATCATCAACGTTGGATTCCACGGTTCAAAGCCCTTAGCAAAGTCCCCACTCATTTACCCCTCACCCACTCCCTGATGTCTCCTCTCTCTCTTTAGACTGACTTTTAAAATCTCTATGTTTTCATTTCTGTCTCTCCTACCAGAGCCAGAAGAAAGCCCAAACAACGAGCCTACCATTTACAATGAGTGTCGTGGTGAGGTTTCTGAAGAGAGCGAACGGTTTCGTGGCCAGCAGGATGGTGTACTCGCCGGCGTCCTCTGCGGTGACATCTTTGATCATTAACGAATAGCCGTGAACCAGATACCGGGCAGATTTCTCAAGGGCAGGTAAGCCATCTTTTAACCTTGGGCGAAGAGAATAATCTGTAAGTCACCTGGCACTGTCTTTCCCTGGTCCCTTTGCTATCTGTGCCATGTGTGAGCCCACGTGTGGGCATCCTGAGCCTCTGACTCTCCCTCCATGTGGACTCAGAAATCGAAGCACACATTCCTCAAGCACGGGCAAGTACGCTTGGAGGTAGATGACTGCTCCGTGCTTACTGGCCCCAGGGAGGACTCGTACAGAGGGGCAGAAAGAAGAGCCAGGACTTGATGTAGCCCTGTGGCACCACTGTGAGTTAAATGCTAACCCAGAGGTACCATGGCTGAGTCCACCCAAGATCGCTTCCGGAGTTTTCCATGAGACTCCACCGGCAAGACAGGGCCATTGTACGTCAGGACCAACCAGATCACTTCTCCAGATAAAAAACGAAAATAGATCTTGCTATTGTGATCTCATGTGGAGTTCTTATTAGTTATTCAAATGGCCACACCAGTTGTCCCTTTCATAAAGTATAGTGAAATCCAAGATTTCCCAGAGTTTCCCCTGATGGACAGTGCAGACACAAGACTCGCACACAGCAAGTCGACACTCATTATTCATTTTTAATTTTTAAAACGCAAGTCCACATGTCAATAGCCTCTGATGACGTCCAGATCCTAAAGCCGAGAGCCCTGGATTCTTAATTTGATTTTGGATCCACTGCACGAGGCTGCCCTTGTGACCGAACCTGCTCGAGCCTCAGATTCCCTGCCAGAAGCTTTCTTTTAACTCTAAAATTCTATGATCTCATGACTGCAAACAGTTCTCTACATGATGGTTGATTTGTTTCTTAATCAGTTAAGAATGTATTGTGGTGTAATGTGCTTGAGACAATGGATGGATACATGGATTGTGATAAGAGTTGTATGAGCCCCCAATAAAATGATTTTTTAAACAAAGAAGAATTGATTGTGGTGTTCACAAAGGTCTACGGTTGATTACATCATCCTGAAAATAAATCCGTATTGCTCCTGGGTCTCAACTCCAAGACAGCTTCCGCCGGGTCATGACAAAAGTCACCTTCAAGTTGATGAACGAACTGTCTACCACCAAGTCCGCCTTGCCCCAAATGGAATGGATCTGAGGGGAGGCTGGGGAGCTGGACTTCTTGTTACTGAGCCCGGGAAGGAGCCAGCACTTGATCCTAGCAGGGACCCTTTCAGACAGAGAAGGAGCAGATGGGCTCTGGGGAGGGTCAGAGGCCCGCGACACGTGTGGGAAGTGTACTGCTAGACTTTTTCGACATCACAAAGCAAAAGAAGTAAGTCAACAGAGTTCCCTTTGCAGCTGAGGCAGGCGGCACAGGGGCACAGAACAGCGTTGACATTTCCACGTCGACTCCTCCTTACCTGGTTGAGGAAATGGAAAACCACCCCCTGTCCCCACAATCTCAAAAGTCAGCCCTGGCTGCAGAGTATGTAACACGGGCACCACCGCTTCTATATGTCCCGGGTTGTTTTCCTAATCACCTCTGTCCGGGGCCTTTTGTTAAAAACGCAATGGCTTGAGCCAAAAATATTAGTATTTAAAAGTGATTTAACAAGCGGACTGCAGATTATAAACCAGATTACATTGTTTTGTATCAAGGTGTTGCATTGAAAAAAAATTGCTTCAAGAACTTCTGAATATGCAACCATGGAGCCAAAAAAAAATGTTTTTTTAGTTCAAGCAGATCTATTCTCCCATGCCTGCAACTGAATCGAACTCGTCTCGAGGAATGTCTGCTTAATTTAAAAACAAGACTAGAACTCTCCATCCAGCTGTACATAAAAGAATTATTTCCAGCCTCCGCGGGACAAGAGTCTGCTTCTTCAGGGTTAATAGAGCATGCTACATGGTTGGAGACGCAGCCGAGTCATGGCCCCGCCCATTCAAAGGGTGCTGACATCAGCGCAAGGTTCACAGATGCCGACATTAGTCACCAGGATCCACTGACCAACGTGACATGAACACCCAAGGAAACCGAATCCCTTGCTCCATCCTGCTCCGCTAGCCCCCACCCCGACTCTCCCATCCCCCCACCAGGAAATCAATTCAGTTCTCAGCGCTCAGGCTGGGCAACCTAAGTTTGGAGTTCCCCACACACACACAAAGACGTCAAGTCAGTGGGCTCTTGCATTTTTCTCCTCCCATGCGTATCTCAACCTGATATCTTTAAGCAGTGAATTGGGGCTTACCACACAACTGCTGGGGGCGGGAAGGCCCTCACTTTCATGGACAGCCGGTAACAGCGCTTGCCGGCTGTGGTCTCCAGCACCTGCTGCTCCCGATGCTTCACAGTGATGAATGCTTTATCTTTGAACGGAAGTGATAGGCACGTCAGGACAAATACATAGCTATACCAGAAGAACAAACAGCCCAGCAGCAGCCTGCTCATCCAGGGAGAACGGTCCTAGCCCAGGAATTCCCAAACTCACGGCCACGGAGTCGGTGCTGACTCACAGCATCCCTCTAGGACAGGGTAAAACTGCCCCTGGGGTTTCTGAGACTGACTTTTCCCACAGGAGTGGAAAATCCCATCTTTCTCCTGTGGATGGGTTAGTGGTTTTGAACTGCTGGCCTTGTGGTTATCAGCCCAACAGGTAAGCCACGGTGCCACCAGGGCTCTACCACCGAGGAATCGATAGAGTTAAGTTATGATTGAGTTTATTAGTAGGCCCCCATGCAGGTCACCAATTCGGATACATCAACAGCACCCTCCTTGGTGAAACGCTTGGAAAGGCAGTGGTCCTAAATCCCAGAGCCATCAAAACAGTCGCCACTGAAGAGCGCCAGTCTCAGAAGCTCAGAGGGGCTATTCTACCCTGTCCAACAGGGTCGCTGTGAGTTGGCATCAACTCGATGGCAATGAGTTTGGGTTTTGGGGTGTGTGTGTATGTGTGTGTGTGTGTGTGTGTGTGTGATATGAAGCCCTAGAGGTGCTGTTGTTAAGGGGTGGATGTAAAGACGTACAGTCTCGGGAACCCTGTATTGGGTATATATATCATTGAATTCACTGCCAGCAAGTCGATTCCAACTCTAATGACCATTTGGAACCAGGTAGAACTGCGTCTGGAGGTTTCCCTGTAACTCGTTACGGGGGTAGAAAGCCTGGTCCTTCTTCTGAGGAGCAGCTGGTGGTTTCAAACTACCCACCTTGCTGGCGGTTAACAGCCTGACGCCTGGCCACCCCACCACCCGGGCTCTGCTGTATTAAGAATCCAGGACAGGGAGGTTCCAGGAAAATGAGCCCTCTGCTTCAGATTGGTTTCCATGTAATAGTAACTAAAGAATTTCATGAGCGAGATTACAGTAGCACCTGGCTGACTTGTCGGCCACAGCACATTTAGAAAGAAACAGCGTTCAAAGGTATGTGAATTGAAGAGCATGTGACTGGATTTTCTCTCTGGTGGGGATCTAAGGGGAAGAGGAGGGAATGTAGCAAAGTCTCATTCGTTTGCAATGTTGTCATGCTGGACCCAAAGAAGAGAGACTTATTTTCCAGAACCTCTGGAGTCCACAGGAATGAGGAAGTACAGCAGAGGAGAGGCTGCGAACAAGGTGGAACTGCTTACCATATACATGCACTGAGGTGTTGGCCGATCTGAGTGACGGCCCACTCCTGACGTAACAAGTGTAGAGCCCCTTGTCGTGGTTCTGCACGTTGTTGATAGTGAGAACACTGTAGAATACATTGGCAAATGGGTTGCTTTGGTCAATCCGTCGCCTGATGGTAGCTCTCTTGTTTGGCTGGGAAGGAAATGTAGACATCACATGTACAAGTAGTCGTTGTTTGTGCTTCAGGTTAGAGCACTTCACAGTATTTTTCACTTCTTTGGATGCCTTCGAAGCCGATCAAAACCCAGGAGCACAAGGTGAGATGTTTGCAAAGGACATCGCTGCCGGGCGCAGGTGGCATGTCTAACGCGTCGGTGCAGCCCTCCGTTCTCTCACAACACACTTGTGCCATCAGAGGGACGATGGATGGCCTTTTGGCCAACCAACCTCGGGAAGTGACGCAGACCCCAGCCCCCAAGGGGCCAAGAATTCTGCCCTTTCGAAGACAGAGCTGGTGTCCTCCCCTTCTCTAGGGATAAACACCACACACAGACACAGACAACAGTTATCTTTAGTATCTGGCTTGACCACGGCTCTCTTAATCGATCCCCACTGGAGTTTCCATTTGCTCCCCTGCCAGAAACGAGGGGACACGCAATGAGTCAGGTAATGCGACCTGAGACACTGGCGACAGTGAAATCCCAGTGTCATCGTCTGAGCAGTGCTTGTCAATTGCTGCTGAACCAGAGACAACCTTATCATTAAGTTGCACTCAGGGTGGGAATCATATCACATTTCCCTCGGAGGAGGCCTGGGGGCTCACGGAGGAGTGAGCCTCATTCCATGCTTGTCCCAGGGGAGGCCTGAAGGGTGGCAGTGAAGGCAGGGGACCTGAGCCCACTGAGGCCTGGGGGCCAGGGAGGGCGGGACATTACCTCCTGTTACCTCAGGGAAGACCTAGAAGCTCGCTAGTCTGGATTTGCCAAAATCACCTGCTCCCAGTGTCAGGCACGAGATCACATTAACTTCTCCTTTAATTATTCTTTCCTCTCCTTTTTCTTGTTTTGGCCATTCCACCTCCTCCCCTCAACCCTTCCCCATGGGGGCATGAGCCAAAAATAATTCAGAAGTGATCCTGAACGGATCGTTGGGCCTCGTGTTGAGTCATGGCTAATGAACTTCTCCCTCCCTATCCTTTCATCGCCCTATGGGAACAGACCCGTGCCCAGGCCGGTTCCTTCATTCTCTGCATCCATTAGCGAGACGGTGTCGTCAACCACCACCACTCAAAACCAGAGCATCACCTCTGAAGACCTTTCTATGGCTCTAAATCCATAGCCATTCCCCCACCCCCAGTATTTGCGATCCCCTCGGAAAACACCTGATCCCGCCGGTGCTTTGAAACGGCTCTAGCAGAGTCCTATAGCCACCATCCACAGATGACTGAAGAAAAGAACAATCGCATTGAATCGTGAAAACTTACAATCGACTCACTCAGTTGCACTAATCTCACTCCAAGTGCCCATAGTCTCAGGTAACTAGAGGCGACTGGTAGGCAGCCCAAGTATAGAGCCTTTCCATCGACTTGGACAGTGCCATTGTAGATGATTGACATGCAATGATTCAAGAGTAGGATTGACACCCTTCCCTATAATACAGGTCCTGGTGGCACAATGGGGCTTCGCAGGGAGCTGCTAACCACAAGGTTGGTGGTTCAAAACCCAGGAGAAAGCCCTGGCTGCCTGCTTCTGCGCAGATGCCGGCCTTGGGAACCCTATGGGACAGTTCTCTGCCCTACAGAGTCACTGTGAGTTGGCCTCAGCTCAGTGTCAGCGGGTCTTCGCACTCATGATAGCAACACGAACAGGTTAAAGTCTCCTTCCCTCTTGGCTTTTATTAAGAAGATGGGTTTGCTTCTTTCTTAATTGGGAGCTGTGGTTCTCAACCAGTGGGTCGCGACCCCTTTGGGGGG
>NW_022106463.1:7142800-7157969 GCF_000313985.2 Echinops telfairi | reverse complement strand
CAAGGAGGCTGTGTGGCTTCAAGTCAGGGAAGAGGTGCCTCAGCTGTCTCCTTTCACCAGACTCCTTCAACCTGTGTGCTGAGCAAACAATCCGAGAAGCTAGACGATTGACAGAAAAGCGTGCCACCGGGACTGGAGGAAGGTTATTAGGGGGGGGGCGGGTCACCACCACATGAGGAGCTGTTTTAAAGGGTTGCGGCATTAGGAAGGTTGAGAACCACGGTAAGAGGCTAGATGATGACGGATAAGCCCTTCAGGTGTCCCAGAGTGCCCTTGGTGCACCTTTCTCTTGTTGAGTTATTTGATTTCCAGAGGTGGGGGGAAATGCTAATAAAACCCAACACAAAACAAACACACACACACCACAGCCTGGGCAAGGGGCTGATGGATTAATCTTTCCAACTTAATTTAATCATAAGGCGGTTCTGTGATTGGAAAATCTGAGTGCTTTATCAAATGCTTATCTTCAGGATGATCATAAATCAGACAAGAAGGAGGAGTTAGATCGACTGTCCAAATTCTATCTCCAGCTGATCACAGACCCCCGTCTAGAGGGCTTTTTAAACACCCCAAACGCTGTTGTTTATAAGGCTGTTCCAGTGGAAGAAGGAGGCCCGGCCCTGGCCTTCCTTCTTCACATTTTTCTGAAGGACATCGCCGCTCCTTTGACACTTGATAGATGGGCCTCACTCGGACTGGCTGGTGGGCACTATCTTCTCCAAACACTCGCCGTCTGCCCGCCTCTTCCGTGGATGTGCTGACAAAGAACTTCGCCGAGACGACTTTGCCACCACCCCCACCACCCCCCCAAACGTCATTGTCACCGTTAACAACACCGCCCTGGCCTGGCACTTCGGCCGATCACTTTCTCTCTCATCTCTACTTCCCAGAGAACAATTTCCGAGGATGGCATCACCTCCCCTTCTTTAGGGGTCAAAAACAACAAAACCATCGCACACTTCAGAAGACCCTCCCTACGCCTATCACAGCCCTGGAAGGTGGGGCTGGGAGAACACTGGACCCCCAGCTTCCTCAGTGACCTGTCCCTCACCAGGAGGCTGAGTCTTCTGGCTCAGGAGGCAGCGCAAGCTCCACCAAGGATCAGAACAAATGAAATCCTCCAAGGAATGTTCTGGAACGCTGCTTCAATAGTGACACCCCCCACCCTACCCCCCCTACTCCCACACAGAATCACTTCTTTCTCTCCCCTGCCCTCCCACCAAAACCCAGTGGGCTTTCCCGGACTCCCAAAGGACCACTGTTTCACAGAAGAGATAACTGGGGGTTGGGTTGGGGGTGGGCACTGACCTCGTCGGGGTACGTCCAGGTCATCTGCACTCGGGTGTTGAGGGCTGTGGTGGCAGTGCAGTTGAGGGTCAGGGTCTGACCTCGGAGGAGTCTGACTGGCCTTGGCGTGCTCATTTGGACGTCGATGATGGTGTTCGCTGCAAGGACAAGCGACACAGTGGGGTCTGAGCTTCGTTGGGGGTCCCACCCAGCGCATCTGTAGGTGCCGACCTGGAGGATGCCACTTACTTTGCCGAAGTGTGAGATAGTTTGAGTTGTACGAGCGTCCGTGGACTGTGGTCTCACAGGTCAGAAGTCCAATCTCTCTGTAGGACGCATTTGAGATGACAAAGCCCTTCTGACTGTCCCAAAGGATTCGTTTCATATCGGGGACCAGGGGGTCCGGTGGGACCTGAAAGGGAACAATGAAAGAGGCCTGGCTTCAGTGAGGTCAGGTGAGCATGGTGGCCAGACAGTGTCACCAAGAGTTTGGGGGGAAAGTAATTTTCCTCAAAGAACGAAAAGACGACAGATTTTTTTTTTTGCAAAACACAACACTTTGTTGTTGTTTTTACTGTGCATCAAGTGAAGCCCTACCGACCCCACCATCGTTTACACCCAACCAGCTCACACACCTCTTGGTCTCAAGGCTGCTGTTCCCACCAGTGAGCATCACTCAACAGCGCCCCACCCCCATCCTCCCTCCATGCCCTGTTTCCAAGCCCCAGTCTTCCCTAACCCTTTGAGCTCTGTCCTGGGGTAAATGCTGCCCTTTCGATCTCAGGTGGTTGATGATTCCGCCGCATGGCGATGCTATGGGGCAGGGTAGAACTGGTCCCTGTGGGTCTCCAAAGCTGCGACTCTTTAGGAGAGGAGAGAGCCTCATCTTCCCCGCCCCAGAGTGGCTGGTGGTGTCTCACTGCCGACCTCTCTGTTAGCCCCCAAGCACTTTAGCCTGGGCACCACCAGGGCTCCTATACTGGGAGTATTACCAGAGCGTTGCGTGGTAATTCCATCCTGTGTACAATGAGCTGAACTCGATCGAAGGATTTGTTTCTAGCTGTGGTAAAGTCAAGAATCAACTCAGGAATCTTTTCCACTCGATGGGAAAGGGGGGGTTCTCTTTGGACGTGATGGAGTAAGTATGAAAAGACTAAGAAAAAAACCAAGAGCGAACAACTGTAAACCAAGGCTTCAAGTCTTCAAGGCTTTAAAGAGAAAAGGAACCTGCTCCCGGATTTCCTTGGCTCAACTTACAAACACTATTCAACGTTCCTTGGGCCTGCTTCCCTGACTCGAGGCTGTTTGGTCTTCCTGCGAGGAGCTGGCAACATCTGGCAAGCTGACAAGAGCCAGCTCAGCAAGACGGTCACTAGCCATGTCATGGAGAGACCCCAGGGAGAAAGCTGTGGGACTGAAGGCCACGTCTCCAGCTGGCCGCAACTCCCATTGTTACAGCCTCTGTGCCGATTCTGTTTGTCTCAGGCCTCCTCTTGTTCCCTGCCCTTCCACTGTCCCAAGCACGGTGTCCTTTCCCCCGGACTGGCCTCTCCTGACAGCATGTCAGATGAAGTCTTGCCATCCCTCCCTCTGAGCAACACTCTCAGAAACACTTCTTTGAAGACAGATTGGTTTGTCCTTTCAGCCGTCCCAGGTCCTTTCAATATACTTCTCCAGTCCCACAATTCAAATGCCCCGGTTCTTCTACGGTCTTCCTTATGTAACGTCTAACTTCCACGCGCACACGAGGCAATGGCAAATACCATGCCATCACGTAGTAACTTAGAATATTTCCAATATGCAGATTCAAATTAATCCCCCTGTTAGGATTTTATACTCCTCTCTAGAGACTAGGCAAGGCCACCTGGCGGTAGGAGCCTAACCAACCGCGGACATCATTGTGAAGAATGGGCACGGCATAACCCTCCATCATGCTTGTGTGGAGCCTGCACACGGGCCAAGAGGGGGCCTTTGAGGAGCGCAAGGAGGCTGTGTGGCTTCAAGTCAGGGAAGAGGTGCCTCAGCTGTCTCCTTTCACCAGACTCCTTCAACCTGTGTGCTGAGCAAACAATCCGAGAAGCTAGACGATTGACAGAAAAGCGTGCCACCGGGACTGGAGGAAGGTTATTAACAACCTGTGATGTGCAGGCGACCCCGCCTCCCTTGCTGACAGCGAGGGGGACTGGAAGCCCTTGCTGAAGCCCCATCTCCTCAGAACGGGATCAACAGACAGCATCACGACCAACAGAGCAGGACTGAAGTTGTCAAGGACGTCACTTGACTTGGGCCAGTCAGGGAAGCGACATAGTTCCTTCAGCAAATCTGCTGCCAGACCTCTCCTCTAACGTGTTGGAGAGCCAAGGGGTCGCTCTGCGGACTAACGCGGGCCTGGGTATTTTCAATCCCCTCCGCAGCATGTGAAAGTTGAGCTCTGAATACCGAAGCCCGAAGAAGAGTCAATGCATTTGAATGATTGTACCGGGGAAGGGTACGGCAGGTACCAGGGACGACCGGAGGAACAGACATCTGGAAGAAGTGGCAGGCTCTCCACAGAGGAAACCCCTAAGCAGACCGTGCCGTGAGGTGCTCCGGTGGTCATCTTTGTTCCTCAGACAAGGAAACTGAGGTGGAAAGGGAGACCAGATAACTTGCGAGTTCACTCAACAGGGTGGCAAAATCTTCCTCCTCCCTAATCTAATGGGAAGGTTGGCATGAGACCAGATAGGAAGTCAAGATATGGGCTGGAATTCCCAGGAGGAGCCAGGAAGTCCCTCAACACCCTGGAGCGCTAAGGGCTTACTTCCATAGATTGAAGTCTCCCACTGTGAGCTCCGGTCATCAAGAGTTTCTTCTTGGGGTGATGGGTCACAAGATGGAATGAGAGCCCAAACCTGCCTCTGATGGGAGATTTAAAGTGTGTGAGTGCAAGGGGGAGTTTCATGCTTCTCAAAACTCAGAGCACTTAGATTTTAAAAAGGAAGCCACCTTGGAGAGGTACCGGGAACCCTGGGAGCATTGTGGTTACCACAAGGTCAGCAGTTAGAAACCACCAGTGGCTCCGTGGTCGAAAGGCAGAGCTTTCGACTCCGCTAAAGAGTCCCAGTCTCAGAAACTGACAGGGGTCGCTCTACCATGTCCTGTAGGGTCGCTGTGCGTTGGTGGTAGTGAGTTTTGGGTTTGATTGAACCACACTATGCCAGGCTACCAGGAGCGCAGGGTGGCACTGTGAGTTAAGCTCTGGGCTGCCAACCTCCAGAGCAGCAGCTCAAACCCACCAGCTTCTCAGCAGGAGAAAGAGAAGGCAGTTCGCTCCCCTAAAAGATGGATAGTCCCTGAAACTCTACTCTCTCCCCTGTCCTACAGGGTGGCTGTGGCTGTGAACTGATCCGAGGGTGGTGGGTGTGTGCTCCACTCTTACTTTCAGTTACCCATAGAACTGCTTCTTTCACCGGTGGGAGCCGGTTGGGATCTGCGGTGATCAGGAAGGGTATCCTGGTTTGGCTCTTTCATTCTACACCCAGATCGATGCCAAGACATCACTGGTTTCTGCTACTTAACCTGATGCATGGGCATATGTGATAGCTTGCATCCTTCATGGTCAATGGATGCTTCAGACAAGGCCACACTCAATGTCCATGTCTGTAAGCTAGCTGTGGCGGAGAGGGAAAATGGCTCAGGGCCCCTCGGGATGTAGGGCACGCATTCGGAGACTGGAGACAGGCCTGTCTTACCTTGGTTAAGGTCACCGTGAGGTTGGGCGAGGAGACTCGGCAGGGGATGATGATCTCCTGTCCTTCCGTCAAATGAAGGACTTCAGGCATGTCGCTGTGCATCTCTACGAAGGGCCTATTGGGGTCTGAAGAAGGGAAAAAGCGGCTCATGTGCATGAAGTGCTGCCCCACGCACAGAAAGGTCCATTGTCGGAACCACCAGCCCACTTGTGAGCAAGAGCATGGACCATGTGCGTCTACAAAATTGACAGCTTAGGACTGACTCCCGATGGGGGTGGTTTTGCTAGGAATTGGAACCACCTGGAGACAGCACCCAACCACCAAGGTAAGATGAGCCCCTCCTCCCCTTCACATCAGCCACACATTCACATTCCTTCTCTCCAATATTAACCCCCCTACCCCACCCCCCAAAAAGAGAAAGAAAGAAAAGAAACGCCTTCTCCACAGTCCAGTCCCTTCTGTGGCTTTCCCTTTAGGGGACCAGCCTGCCCTGGTGGTCCAGTGAGCCATTGCGACCCTGTGGGGGAGGCGTAAGGGGGTGGGAGAGAGAAAGGAGAGTGTTCTGCATATAGCCCTTGTCATGGCTATGCTAAGTGCCCCAGGAAGCGCCCCCCTGGGCGTCTTTGTGAGCAGTCAGAGGGGGCAGGAGCCACAGCTGCTCTGGAGCAGACCTGGGTCAGGGCTACCTTTGAGGCAGGTGCTGCAGGTTGGAGAGGGGATTACCATGTGAATGAGACTAGCAGGACCTAAAAGCTTTCTGGCCGTCTGGAAGAGAGAGGGGGTCAGGGGGCCGGGTTCGAGAAGCAGGGTGGGAGGCTGTCTGTCTTTCATATGCTTATGAAAACTGTGGTCAGTTTATGCAGAGAGGTCTGGGAAAGGCCTAAGAAGGCCAGCCCTGGATGCTGAAGGTGGGATGGTTTGGCACCTAAGGGCGTGGGCTGCACATAAAAGCCATGGAGACAGAGAGGCCCCTCTCTGTCTACTGCTTATCCCCCTGGGCACCTGGGTGGTTCCTCCTCTTCCTCTGGAAAGCCTAGCCAGGCCCTTCCTTCCCGCCCAGCCCCACCCAATACCTCTCCATCCCCAAGTGCCCTGCATTCTTCCAGGACCACACAGAAATCTGCGGGATGATTGACAGGCTACATTCCAGGTGCATTTCGGGGGTGGGGGGGTGGGGTCACCTCTGTCAGGGGTATTTTTAGCTAAGACGAATGACCAAATAAATAGCCATGCAACCCTGCCACCTTGCAGGTGAGTGCAAGAGATGGCTGCACTGTCTTGTTTTAAGATCCCAGAGATGGGAACAGAGTGGACCTGGGGGCCAGACTCTCTGGACCACCACTCTGGTCTGTTCTCTAGAGGTGGCGCCCCCCACAGGAAGGGCTGAGAGTGGCAACTGGTAGTCAGAAGCCAAAGACTGATGTTCCAAGTTGGGTGGGGACAGTTCCGAGCCGTGTCACCCTGCAGGGTGTCTTTTCAGAGACTGAAAACGGGGTGAACCTGCTCACAATAGCAAAAAGAGGTGAATTTGCTCTAAGGCCCCATTAGTAGATGAATGGCTACGTACAATGAGGTGCACGTTATACACAGGAATATGGATTCCTGAAACATCACGTGGATGAACCTGGAGGATATTATGTTTAGTGAAATGAGTAATCAAACACACACACACCCAAAAAGAAGGAGGAGGAGAAGAAAGAAAAGGGGGTGATCACCAAGGGGACCATGGCCAGACCTTATGAGACTTGGAGTCCTGAGGAGTTGGGGCGGGGGTGGATGAGACTCCTGGCCCCACCCCCAAAACAACCACCCAAACCAAACTCACTGCCCTGAGTCCATGCTCACTCAGAGAGTGTATAGAGAGGACAGCGCAGAGCTGCTGCCTTTGTGGGTTTCCCAGATGGTCACGATGGGCGTAGAAAGCCTAATTTTGCTCCTGCAGAGAGGCTACGGTTTTGAACTGCTGACTTTATAGTTAGCAGCCCAGCAAGGGAACCGCCGTGCCACCAGGTCTCGGGACCTGCCCCCTCCTGGATGACAAATCAAGTCACTCTGTGCCTCATCTATGAGATTTAGTGGCCAAACTCCCAACCAAATCTACGACCAATCGAATGGATTGTGACTCACAGCGACCCTGGGTCGGATGAGGCTCTACATCTTTCCAGGAGCAGACAGCCTCCTCTTTCTCCCGTGAGGTCTGGGACAGGCTTAAAAAGCGTGGCCTTAGCTGTGAAGATGGGATGTCTGTGGTGGGCGGTCCAGTGCTTATCACAAAAAGTGGCTTCTCATAGAGTTGACCCTGGGACATAGTGACCCCTAGGATAGACCTGCCACAAAGGGTCTCCGAGGCTGCAATTTAGGAAGCGGGTGGCCTCACCTTTCTCCTGTAGGTGGCCTGGTGGGGGCAAACCCTTCAGTTAACAGCCAAGTGCTTGGTGCTCAGTTCTGACCCACAGCACCCTATGGACAAGATAGAACTGCCCCTGTGGGTTTCCAAGGCTGTCAAGCTGTATGGGAGCAGACAGACTCACCCTTCTCCTAAGGAGCAGCTGTGGAGTTCAAACTGTTGGCCTTGTAGTTAGCAGCCCAACTTGTAACCTGTGATGCCACCTGGGTGCCTTAATTTGACTAAACTAGGCCCCAAATGGAGTCATTTGTGCTGAGCTTACCCCCACCTCCCCCCGCCACCCCCACGCCCTCATGCCAGCAAATGAAAACCACAGTTTCTATTTCCTGTAAAGGCCTCACCTTCTGGGAAGCTGAAATCCAAGTGCACCCCCAGACTCTCCAGGAAACAGGAACCTAGCTAGTGTATCAAGACTTGCCTGCTGGGTTCAACCATTCAAAATGGCCCTGAATCCCAAGCCCGGAAAGAACAGGCCCGCCAGAGGATGGGGAGTCTGTCTGTCCACGCTTCCTCACTCCAAGGCCTGAGCTCACACGAGCCCTCCAGCTTTGGACCTGATTTTGGACGTCCAATCTGACATTCAGGCCTGTTTCACGAATTCAAAATATGAAGCTTACGAGTTCTTATATGCATTTAAGATTGCAGAATTTTTTTTGTTTAAATGGTAATGACGAGAACAGCATCAATTAAGACATGGGCAGCACTCACAATGAAGGCTGGCAGTACTATCTAGTACTCTACCTGTGTGACCCAAGGAGCCTGGTGTCACAGTGGGTTAAGCATTGGGCTGCCAACCAGAAGCTCACCAATGAATCCAGCCACAGGCCTCATGGCAGGAAGACGTGGCCAGCTTCTGTAAAGATGGACGGCCCCAGATACCCCATGGGCAATTCTACTCCATCCCTAGGGTCACTATGAGTCTGTGTCAACTTGGAAGTGATGGGTGGTATTATTAGAGGCATGAATTTATGGAGAGGGAGGGTAAATGGAAATTAAAAATCAGACTTGTGATCTTAACGATATGAATGTCTATTCATATAGTGGCATAGAAAAAAATAAGCCTATAACCTAGTGTATAATATAAAGCCGAATCCAAATGAAATGGAAGCAGCTAATTCAACATGCCTTTGAATTTCTTCTTTCCCTTTGTCCTTTGTCACAGGCCGACAGGGGTGATGGTGGCACAGTGGTCAGGTGCCTCGCTTCTAACTGAGAGGTCGGCAGTCCAAGCCCACCCAGTGGCTCTGGCGGAGGCAGACCTGGTACTCTGCTCCTATAAAAATGACCACCTGTGACCCCGTGTGGCGGCATGTGGACTCTGTGACCGAGGGACTCTGTAAGTGAAAAATCAGCTGGTGGTGCCCAAGAAAAACAACAATAAGGTGAGCAATGAGGACCTTTGGATGGGGACTTACCCTCCCTGCTTTTGTCAGATCCTTCTAGCATGACCGTGTCTTGTTCCATGACATCATGTTTAGTATAGAAATGAAAACTAAAATGGTAAGACTCCACTGTCATTTGAGGAGAATGCTAAGTCTCGTGTTCCATGTACTTTCCTTGTGTCCTGGAGAATAGGATGCGACGTTCACGGCCGCGTTTGCTGAAGTTATGTGTTTACTAGGAAAGCTCAGTGGGTGTGGAGAAGCCAAGTTAATTACACAGAGCCGAAGGATTCACATCTCAGCACTAAATTCCTCCTGTAAATAGAGTTGCTGAGCTAGACATTCAGGCAAAGACTAGTGGGATTTGATCATTCCTTTCCTTCCTCCTGTGGGTCTATATTTTAGTCTCCTTTGTGAGTCCCAAGGTAAACACAAACACCAGGAAACAGTTGAATTCATTTAGCTGAACGGTAAATCCTTCATATTTAATTTACTGTCTCCTTAAGCAACCATGCTCAACAAAGGACTGGCATAGAAAGCTCTACCAGGAAACGGTGGACATCAGAGTAGTTATTTCTAGGCGAATAAATGCCAACCCCCAAACGATATGGAAGAGATTGGTTTAGCTGGCCTTTGAATTTCTTCTTCCTCTCTGTCCCTTTATGGGATTTCCAAAATGCTTCAACTGTATGTACGATAGCTACTGGGTTACCCTCCAAAAGCCAATACACATTTTTAGCCCGGAACCTACTGCAGCCTGCTCAAAGATGGTAGGCCGTCCGTGGCTATGAGTCATCTCAGCACACATGAAAACACATCACTTGTGCAATGCTGCACAGCGACATCATAAATCCACTTGGATTTGCAAGTTCGTTTATGACTGTAGACACACACACACACACACACACCACAAACAATGCTCTCTGGGCTTATTAATAGTACACTTCCTCTGTGATCTGATTCGAGCAAGGGCTAAGAATGAACTCGCCTGCCATATAATAATACAAACATTTTTGTGTTTTGTTTTGAAAGACTGCTGATCCAGAGCAGGTCAATGTTCCATTATGATCCCCTGTAAAACCACTTACTGTTCCCTCAGGGCACATTTGTCTTTGTCACAACATTAAAAAATGACTTCCAAACCCAGCCGGCACTGCAGAGCGGCTTCCTGAGACCAAATTGGCCCGGTGTTGAAAGAGCCCGGAAGAAGCTGCTCCAAAGACTCCCGGTGTGCCGGTGGCTCAGACTCACTGTCACCAGGGGCTCGGGCCAACACCCGGCGAGGTACAGGTCACACCACCCTGACCTTTCCAAGCCCCTCCCACTCGAAGCAGGGGCAGGAAACTGGCACCGAATGTGTCGGTTTGTCACCCAGTGGGAGTGTCTGGGCTGGCGGTTAGCCTTCAGGACAAGCAGGCTCTCCCTGACCCCGGGAAACGGGGACCTTTGCTCAGATGGAAACGATATCTATTTTCTACATGTGCCTTTCTTTCCCTTTGGAGATCTGAGTCTGTGGTCACGTTAAGGAGCACAGACATTGGACAGACCGCATGACACATCGTGTCCAAAAACCCTTCCACTCCATTTCCCTCGGGCACCGAAGGAGAGTGCCTCACCTGGACCCAGAGCAGCTGAATGGCCTGAGGCGTTTAGGCAGGTTTTTGTGAATCCCCCTGAGGAGGGATTCAGAGCGATGGCCTTGTCTCCTAGCACATGTCTGCCCTTACCTTTTTCACAAACTTCCTCCTGAATCCCTTTCTTTTTTATCTCATTTTCTGTAATGCTAAGTCCTGGTCATGAGGATACCTACTGGTTATGTTGCAGGCAGGGAGGATTTTAAGTTCTTGAGAATGAGATGGAGAGCAATAAGAAAGGAATTCACCAATCCCACCAAGAACTGAGTCTTCGTGACACACGTATGGAACCACGCCTGTTGCTCAAGAAGAGCTTATTGATCAGTGAAACACTAGGCTGGACCTATGAGGGAAATAAGAAAGACTCCAGTCTCCACTGACGTACGCGGCTTATCCAAGGCCTTGAGCATTCAAAGCAGGGTTTTGGAACAGCCACAAGGACGCAGGAGTGATTATAAAAACATCAGCCTAAGTAGACTGCAAAACAAACAAAAAAATGTGACTGCAGATAAAGGGGGAGATTTTATAGTGATGAAAGGATCACTCCATTGGGAAGATATAGCAGTTATGAACATATCTGCACCTCACAACAGAGCATCTTCAAAATACGTGAAGCAAAAGCTAACATAAATAGAGGGAGAATTAGCAGGTCAACAACATACATTGGAGACTTCGATGCCTCACTTTCAAGAATTGATAGCACAACCGGGTAGAAGATTGACAAGAAATTAGAGAACTTGGACAGCACTACAAACTAGCCAGACCTAATAGCATCAAGATGCACATTGTTCTCAAGTGCACATGGACCATTCTCTAAGAGAGATCCTATGGGAGGGCATAAAACAAACCTAAATAAAGTTAAAACACAGAAATGATGCAATGTACACTCTCTCACCACAGAGGAACAAAATTAGAAATCAGTAACAGGAAGAAGTTTGGGAAACTCACAAATATGTGGAAATCAAACACATTCCTAAATAAGAGTCAAAGGAGAAATTGAAGGGGAAGTCAGAAGATATTTGCGAGGTGAATGGGAAGGAAGACACGGGAAAAAGAAAAGGAACGGACAACATAACAAGACTTTTGTGACACAGTTAAAATAGTGCTTAAAGGGACATTTAGAGTCATAGGTTCCTACACTTAACAAACAACAGAAAAGATTTAAAACTAAAAATCGAACCTACCTCAAGACAATGGGAAAAGATCACCCAAGCAGAAGAAAGGAAATTATTATGATAAGAGCAGACGTTAATGAGATAGTGAATGAGAAACAAATAGGAAAACATCCATAAAACCCGAACCTACATAATTCTTTGAACATATCGACAAAATCGATCAACTTTAGGTACATTAGCAAAGGGAAAGAGAATCAAAGTGGAGCGTACTATTGATTTAAAGAAATAAAGAGGATTATCAGAGAAAACTATTAACAACCATGTGCCGACAGAGCAGATATGTCCACAATAAAATGGATAAACAAACTCCTAAAAGGACATTACTGAAACAATTCAATGAGAAATAGGCAATCTGAGTAGAGGACAAAGAAAGGCATAAAATTAATAATCCAAAGACTGCCTATGAAGTCCAGGCCTAGACGGTTTCACTGAAGAATTCTATCTAACATTTGAAGAACTAATATCTATTTTTAATAAATTCTTCTGAAATAAAGAAATTCAACCTATGGGGCCAGAATTACTGATACTAAAATCAGACCAAGACGTCTCAAGAAAAGAAAACTACAGACCAATATTTTATATGAATACGAATGCAGAGTTCATCCGTGAACTGCTAGCCTAGTGCATCCAGCACGACATAAAACTAATCAGACACCACGACCCAGAGAATTTATCTAAGAATGCAAGGTTGGTTTAAACATCTGCAGATCAATTACAGTAGCACACAGTACTATCATCATCTCAATAAACTTAGGGAAAGATACTTGGCGAAACCACTGTCTTTTAGGATACAAACAGTCAACAAACTGAGAATGCACAGGGATATCCTTAACCTCATAAAACCATTACTTCATGGTAAAAGATGAATGTGTTGTCCCTACAATCAGTAACAAGACAGAACTTCTGAGGATGGCCCAGGTACCGCATCTGCCCCAAGGATCTATCAGAGGGAGATGTCAGCGTCTGTCCGTATAACAATGTGTGCATGAAGGTTGACTGACAGCCATGCTCACAATGGGCTCCAGATACCCACCAACTGATGAATGGATGAACAAAAACGTGCCCATCCATAGAGTGGAACACGAGTACCACTCATCCCTAAAGCGGGATGCAGGCCTGGGACGCTACCAAGTAGATAAACTGTGAAAACCCGCCAAGTGAAAGAACGCAGTCACAAGAAACGCTGGTTCCATTTTCAGGACATGCCCAGAACAGGCCAGTCTTGGAGACAGTACAGCGGCAAAGCCCAGAAAGCCTGGCAGTGCTAAGCCAGTCTGCAGGAGAGAGAGGAGGTGTCCGCTCCCATGGAGACTTCCGGCCTCAGAAATACTACCGAGGGTCCCGCTGAGCTGGAACCAGCACCAGGGAAGTGGGCTGGGTTTTGATAAAGACAAAAAGTGGGCTGGTGCTTGCTGTGGCTGGGAGAGACGAGGTGACAGCTAATGTGGGTCTGGGTCGGGGGGCTCTGGTGGCCCATGGGTTAAGCATCGGGCAGCTAACCAGAAGATGGGGTGGTTCAGACCAGTCCTTGGAAGAGAGAAGCGATGGCCGCTCCTGCCATGACTTTCGGTCTCAGAAACCCTGTGGAGCCACTCAGCTGTGCTGTCGGGTCACTGCGCCGGACCCAGCTCGGCGGGAGCGTGTTGGGTTTAGTTCGGTTTGGTTTAGTGGAGGTGGGGTTTCTTTTTGAGGTACTCACATGTCCTAAGATGGGGCTGATGGTTGCACTCATTTGTGATGCTATATAAAAATCTCCACCGCCGAATTGTGCGTTTTCAATAAGTGAATCACGCAGAAGGTGAAGTGCGTCTCCATAAAGTTCTTTCATTTACACCAACAACTGGAACCCAGCTCTGGGCACCAGACGCCTCGTTTGGGGAGCTGGAATGGGCCCTGGCCGGGCACCTCCAGCCCTGCCTCGCACACATCCGGGCAGGTTACTCCCAGGGTCTGTGAGGTTCCATGTGTGAGCAAGTCATCAGGCGGGGGCATCCTTCAGGTCCCTATGGGAGCCCCAAAGCATCTAGGGGCTGCATAAGGAAAGGTCTCTGCCGATACCCAGATGGGAAGGTTCTTGGCTGATGTGTCTGCAGATCACAAGCCTGTCCGAGGGGGTACTTGACCCCTTCCAGTTCATGGTGCAGTGGTGATGCGTCGGGCTGAGGTCCGACAGGAGGACTGGGCCTCCAGCCAATCCACCGGAGAAAGATGGGACTTTCTACTCCCATAAACAGTGACAGACTGAGAAACTCACGGGGCATTTCCACCCTGTCCCATGGGCTGCTCAGCGTCAGAATGGGCAGGATGGAAGTGGGTGTATTATGATCATTATTTCACTGAGTGAGGAGCCCAGGTGGCATAGTGGTTACAAGTTGGACTGCTAACCAGAAGGTCAGAGGTTCAAAATCACCAGCAGCTCCTTAGGAGAAAGACAGGCCTTTCTACTCCCATAAAGAGTGACAGTCTCAGAAACCTGCAGGGACAGTTCCGCCCTGTCCTGCGGGGTCGCTCGGCGTTGGAATTGACAGGGTGGTTTAGCCTGAAAACCCTCAGCTGCCATTAACCCCCACCCCACCCCCAAGTCAGTCAGCTCTCATCACCACAGAACCCCCAAGGAAGGTCGCATTCACCAAGACTGGCTGACGGGCACACAGACTCCATTACGACAAATCTCTCTTGCCAATCTTTGTGCTTCCAGATGAAAAGGTAAGCGTATACCTTGCACAGGTGGTTTATTTCCACCACCACCCCCTGCCAGAGAGCCGTTGCGACCCTGCAGGACAGAGTAGAATGGCTTCCTAAGGTTTCCAAGGCTGTCCGTCAGTCTTTACAGGACTGGCAACATCACCCCCACCTGCACCTGCCCAAAGTAACGGGCGGGGTGTGCACCTCTGACCTTGCCGTTAGCTGCCCAGCGAGAATGTGGGGCCAAGCCTGCAGGGGCCGTCCCTCTGAGTTCCAACTTAATGCTGGTACAGGCCAATGTGGCAACGGTGAGTCGGAAACCAGCTCCTTAGGTAGACTGGGCAGAGAATTACACAGTGGCAGCAGAAACTCGGCACCTGCCAGTCAAACCTCGGCCAGCTGCCTACAGAAGGAGGTGCCCTGGTGGTGTGGTGGTCAAGTGCTTGGCTGCACACCAAAAGGTCTGGTTCAAACCCATCCATTGTCCCAGGAGAGCAAGCTATAGCCATCTGGGTCCATCAGCTTCTACAGCCCTGGGAGCCCAGCAGCTGCCCTACTCTGTCCTGCTACGTGTCTATGAGGCAGGATGGGCCCGATGGGCCCTCCCTAACAACCTCCACCACAGCACACATGTTTTCAGGCAGCCCAAGACGAGCCTCACCAAGAGCCGTGGTTTGTCCTTTTCAATGGTCACAGGCCCCCTGATGCAGCTGCAGGGCAGTTGGCAGATTCTGAAAATGTAATACAGACCTTTCCATTGATTTTGACCAAATCTATTTTTGTTCATCTGTGTTCACGCTTCTAACAAAGACAGCGAGAGAGAAAGGAGGAAGGAAGGAAGGAAGGAAGGAAGGAAGGAAGGAAGGAA
>NW_022106463.1:7139168-7142559 GCF_000313985.2 Echinops telfairi | reverse complement strand
TTTTTTCTTTTTTTTGGGGGGTGCCTTCTTGATATAAAGTTCTTTCTTGTACACAGAGGACGGTCACTGGATTGGTTTCTTTAGACGACCCAATCAAAACAGACCGTACAGAAGCAGGTTGCTATAGTTTTCTCCCTTGGAGTGGCTGGTGAGTTTTAACTGCCAAACTTGTGGTTAGCGTCAGGCACATGATTAGCAGCAGAGAGTTGTAACTACTGCCCCACCCAAACCACCGACTGGTCGATTCCTACTCATTTATTCAGTGACAGTCGTGTCATCATCTTCAGGAACATCATCATAACAATCCAAACCCTTATTTTCGGCTTTTTCTTTTTTTGGGGGGGTGCCTTCTTGATATAAAGTTCTTTCTTGTACACAGAGGACGGTCACTGGATTGGTTTCTTTAGACGACCCAATCAAAACAGACCATACAGAAGCAGGTTGCTATAGTTTTCTCCCTTGGAGTGGCTGGTGAGTTTTAACTGCCAAACTTGTGGTTAGCAGTCAGGCACATGATTAGCAGCAGAGAGTTGTAACTACTGCCCCACCCAAACCACCGACTGGTCGATTCCGACTGATAGCAACCCTATGGGATGGAATAGAGTTGCACGTTTGGATTTCAGAGACTTCAAGTGTTTGGGGGAGCAGGCAGCCTCATCTTTCTCCGAAGAGTGGCTGGTGGGTTTGAACCACCGACCTTGTACTTAGCAGCCCAATGTTTAATCTGCTGCACCACCCAGGCATCTTCTGTTTGTAGACAGTATCTCATGGAAGCTCCCCACAAATCCCAGGGAGTTGCACCTTTCCCATTTTACAGAGGAAGAAACCCAGAAGATGGCAACAACAGTAGTTGTGGTAGTAACAGTAACCACTTACAGTCCAAAATACTTTATATGCATGCCCGGGGGGGAACAGGGTCTCCGAGGCTTTACCTAACTCTCTCCGGAGTAGACAGCTTCATCTTTTCCCTGCAGTGGCTGATGGGTTCGAACCTCTAGCCTCTGCGTTAGCAGCCCAATGCTCACCCCACTGTCCCACCCAGGCTCCTCAGTGCCAAAGAACACTATCCAAATGTTAAACCCATTCTCTTATTAACTAATCCATCCAGCCAAGGATCTAGGTTGTATGTGAATTGGGATTTAAACTCCATCTGATGTTCTCAGCATGCTTTCGCAGGAGCCAAGCCAAACAGCCAAACCCACTGCCGTCACTGCGATGCAGACTCGTGTGACCTTATGGACAGAGTAAAACTGTCCCTGTGGGTTTCTGAGACGGTCACTCTTTATATAGGAGCCTGGGTGGCATAGTGGGTAGGACCCCAAGGTCAGCTGTTCAAGACCATCAACGGCTCCTACGGAGAAAGTTGAGGCTATGGACTTCCGGAAAGAGTCACAGTCTCAGAAATCCAAAGGGACCGTCCCGCCCTGTCCTGCAGGGACGCTGTGAGTCAGAATGGACTTGGTAGCACTGGGTTTGGTTTGGGATTTGATTCTTTACCAGAGGACAAAGCTTGATCCTTCTCCTGTGGAGACTGGCTTCCGAAGGCTGACCCTGCTGCTGGCTGCCCAACGTCCGACCCCTGCAGCCCCAGGGGTCCTGGTTTCTACCGGTGTTGAGTCATTACTACGTGACGGAAGGAAGGGTGTGCACTGCAGTCCGTCCCCGTCAGTTAGCACGGATGACGACCGACAAGGCACAGCAGAAGCACATCTAAGACCAAGCTGCACTCAAGCTCCCGAGTCCAGGGGAACTCACTCTCCGCCATCGCGTCCATTCTGACTAGTCTAGGGCAGGGTAGGACTGTGAGTTTCTCAGGGAGCAGAAGGCCTCGTCTTTTTCCTGGGGAGTGGCTGGTGGTTTCGAACTGCCGACTTTGCGGTTAGCAGCCAGATACGGAACCACTAGGGCCTGCAGGGCTCCCAAGGAAAGCTGGCGCCATCCCATCGCAGAGATATGAAGGACTGACTAGCCCTCCCCTGCCTGGTCCTGCAGGCTTCCGTCACCGTGTGGAGGAACACAGTGGGCCGTCAGAAACTAAAGCCTCTGCAATGTAAGGAACATTTCTCTGGAAAAGGCTCATGCTCATTTTTCTCTCCCACGATGACTTGAAACAGATTTGGTTTTTGTTAAATCCTTAAGACCACCATTCTTCACACGTCCTCATTGTCAGGGGAAAGCAGAGACGACAGCGTCAAGGTTGTTGCCTTTGGCTGTCTGCCACTTGGAGATTCCCCCTGTCTACCCTGCTTGACTTTCGACGTCTTCCATTATATCCAAGTGCCTGTGCTCGCTCTGATTACTCCCAAGTATTTATACAACCACTGCCAGCGTTGATTCTGGCTCACGGCGGCCCTGGATCGGGTTTCTGAGACTGTAAATCTTTACAAGAGCAGACAGCTTCATTTTATTCCCACGGAGCGCCTGGTGGGTTTGAACCGCTGACCTTGAGGAGAGCAGCCCGATGCCTATGCCCCAGCACCAAAAGGGCTCCTTTTGAGTATTTATATATGCAACGGGCTATTTTACTCTGGTCTGTAGGGCCGCTAAGAGTCGGCATCGACTGGATGGCAGTGAGGTTTCTTTTTTTATGAACTGACTGGTCAAGTTCAGTCGTACTTCTTTGGCAAGGCTGAACGACGTGGCCCTGGAGCACTGCACAACAGGATGCTCTGGTGTGGAGAACAGGCAGCATCAGGTAGGGCTCTCCTGAAGGTCTGCCAGGTGCCATCATGCCCCCACGGAAGGGGTTCCCAGGAACATGGAAGCTGGGCATGGGGTCTGGGGCAGAAGCTCAGGAAAGAAGACTCCCGTCCTCCATGGCCAGTGAACCCACCAGGGCAAGTGGCTCCTGTCCCAACCGCACGTCCCGGCTCCAACGTACAGCCATGAAGTTGATTCTGACTCACAACAGCAACCCTACAGGACAGGGTGGAACTGCCCCTGTGGGTTTCTGAGACGTCTGTCCTTACAGGAGCAGACAGCCTCGTCTTTCTCCTGCGCAGTGGATGGTGGTCTCCAGCCACTCCTCCTGGGTAACAGAAGGGAATGTGAAATGCAGGCCTTCACGAGGCCCAGGGTGGTGCTTTCCCCCAAAAGGTCACGGAGCGGGGAAAGGAGAACAGGTAAGAGTTGAAACCCTCTTCTCAACGCCCTGGCCATGGGGGTCCTCATCAGCTGGGAGACTCGGGCTCAGCCCTGCAGGGCGGAGCGGTGCAGAGCCTGACTGTGGAGGCCGTTGGTTCCCAAGGAAAAAAAATAATCCGCGACTGCAATCGACACTGTCAGCTTCGTGTATTTCAGATTTGAGACATGTTTGTTTTTCCTCTTTTACAACTTCATCGCAATGCCAAACGGAAAAGGGAAAAAAAATCCAGCCAAAATTGACCTTGGG
>NW_022106463.1:7135335-7137349 GCF_000313985.2 Echinops telfairi | reverse complement strand
CACCTCAGGAGAGATCCTGTTTGGGGTCCGTTTCTTTCACATTCATCTTCCCAGTGGCCAGAGAGAAAACCAATTCCAATTCCAATTCACAGGGACACCCCACCCCCACCCCCCAGGTCAGATTAGATCCACTCGCAGGGCTTCCAAGGCTGTCAGTCCCTATGGATGCACACAGCCTCATCTTTCTCGCATCGAGCAGCTAGTGGGCTTGAACCGCCGGTACAGGGGAACGGCAGCCCAGCCCTTAACCCACACTGCACCAGCTGGGCTCCTTCGGGGTGCAATCGCAAACAGAACTGAGAAAAAAGGGGCGTCTTACCACTAATAAATATATAGATAGAGGACTCTGCTCGTGTCTTGGAGCTGGGCTTGGATAAATATCTGCAGCTGTAGGCGCCCGTGTGGTTGGCCTGAGCCGCCGTCAGGGTCAGCGTGCTGCAGTACTGATGGCTGTTCCTCCCGCAGAGGGACTCGGTGATGCTCAGCCGTTTGCGCTCCTTCCTCACTGTGTCCGGCAGGAACCACTCGTGGGCTGCCTCCCCCCTTCGGCCACCGAGAAGAGAAAATAAAGCACTGTTAAGGGACTTATGTCCCTAAGCATCCCTTCCATTCTGGGTGTGACCCTCAGAGCCCCAGGCACAACTGAACTCCACCCTGCCCAGTCTCCTTGGTCTAAGACAGACGGGCCATCATCACCCACGGGGCTTTCTTCCTCGTGTCTGGCTCGGTCTGGAAGCTCCGTGGAAGGCGTCTGCATTCTGGCAACACACAAGCCGCCACAGGCAGCCAGGGGCAGGGGGGTGGCTGTGCATGATGCGCACTGGCCCGGAATTAAAACTGGGTCTCCAGTCTGGAATGGAGAACTCTACCCCTGCCCCACCCCTGTCTCCATTTATCTTGTGGTGGTTAGGTGCCCTAGCGACCCGATGTCCATCAGAATGAAACACTGCCTGGTCCTGAGCCGTCCTCACGTTTGTCTTTTTGCTGGACCCATTCTGTTAGGACGTGCTATGCCGGGAGCCTCTCCCGGGTGTGGTCTTCTTCATTTCGGAAAAGTCACACCTTTGGGAAAGCTGCTCAGCCAGACTCAGAATGGAGATGCAAAAGAGTTAGGGGTGAGTCGGGGCGCGGTCCTGTCCTGCACACCCCCCTGAGAGAACTCATCACCCCTGAAATGTGATCTGAAGCTGGAGCCGACCCCAGTTTGCATGGCTGCTACCTGTCTGCTGCATCTTGGGAAAGGCCCCCAGTTGTCCCCATGCCCGCGCTGTCTCATCACCCCTGAAATGTGATCTGAAGCTGGAGCCAACCCCAGTTTGCATGGCTGCTACCTGTCTGCTGCATCTTGGGAAAGGCCCCCAGTTGTCCCCATGCCCGCGCTGTCTCACCTGCACTTGAGCTCCAGCGTCCAGCCCGCCTGCATGATGTGCTGGGTGCCTTTCAGACTCAGCTCGGGCCCCCTCAGCTTTCTACCTGAGCTGGACCCTGTAAAACAGAGGTACAGAATACTTGATGGACAGTCAGTCACCGCTTATCTTTAGTAGTATGATTTCTCGGTGATACCTTTTCATAAAGGTGAGTGTTGATCTTTAGCTTACTCAGAGATACAAAAGACACAGTTTTAAGGTTTTGCAAAAAATGTCTCGGTTTCATTTGTGAGGTTTTTCTCCCACAAAATCTGACCCACAAAGATCTCGATAGCCCTTTACACCAAGAGACTGAGAGCCAAACCCAAAGCAAGCCCTAGATTGGGTTTCTGGGGCTGTAAATCTTTGCAGCCTCATCTTCTCCCAAGAAGTGGCTGGTGGATTAGAACTGCCGACCTTGCGCTTAGCAGCCTAATGCTTATCCCGACAGCACTGCCAGGGCTCCTTAGCGACCAAGATAATATCCCAAACCCCAGTCACTTAGAATGTGAATCGATTCACACGTGGTTCAAATTGCAATCTTATTTAGACTGAACTAAACCAAACTCCCTGCCAGCCGGTCAATGCTGGCTCATAGTGGCCCTGAG
>NW_022106463.1:7132654-7134967 GCF_000313985.2 Echinops telfairi | reverse complement strand
ATCTGTACCAGCGTACATTCTCTGGTCTAGCCGGATTTGTAAGGTAGAATTGGGATCATGATAATGGGGGTGGGTGGGAAGAGGAAGCATTAGAGAACTAGAGGAAAGTTGTATGTTTCATCGTTGCTATTCTGTACCCTGACTGGCTCATCTCCTCCCCATGACCCTTCTGTAAAGGGATGCCCATTTGCCTACAGAAGGCCTTTGGTCTCCACTCCACACTCCCCCTCATTCACAGATGGCAACTCTTTCCAGGAGTAGAAAACCCCATCTTTCTCCCTCAGAGCGGCCAGTGGTTTTAAACTGCTAACCTTGCGGTTAACAGCCCAGTGCAGCAAACCACTACGCCACCAAGAATTACTACTTGGTGGTGGTTGATTTTGACTCCCAGTGACCCTGTGGACAGCCGAGAACTGCCCGGAGGGCTTCTCAGGCTGTCATCTCTACAGGGACAGAAGCCAGGCCTTTCTTTGACCGCACTGCTGGGTAGGTTCAAACAATTGGCCCTCAGTAAGCCCTTAAACACTAAACTATTGCACCATATAAACTCTCAGGATTAAGGACGGATGATCCCTTCAGGACCAGGGGTGAGAGTGGCAATCCTGGGAGGGTGGGTTGGAAAGGGGTAACCGATTACAAGGATCTACATATATATAACCTCCTCCCTGGGGGACGGACAACAGAAAAGTGGATGAAGGGAGACATCGGACAGTGTAAGATAATGACAAAATAATAATTTATAAATTATCAAGGGTTCATGAGGGAGGGGGGAAACAGGGAGGGAGGGGGAAAATGAGGAGCTGATGCCAGGGGCTTACGTGGAAAGCAAATGTTTTGAGAATGACGAGGATAACGAATGTACAAATGTGCTTTATACAATTGATGTATGTATGGATTTTGATAAGAGTTGTATGAGCCCCTAATAAAATGATTAAATGAATAAATAAACTCTCAGGATTAAACCTGAGTGCCAACCACAATATATTTCAAATATGGTCTACCAGCCTAGAATGCCTTGCTATATGCCTGGCTTGACTCTTCTTTATGAATTAAAAAGCATGGGACTGGGATGAAGGAGAAGGAGAAGGTAATGTCCAAGATGATAGAGGGAGGGTGAAAACACTGTGTCCATCCATCTCCTTGAGAGGCTTCCTCTTTTGACCAGGCGTGATGTCCTTTCTCCAGGGACTGGTCCCTCCTGACCACAGGTCCAGAATCTGTGAGCCCAAGTCTTGCTACCTTGGCTTCCAAGGAGGATTCTGGCTATACGCCTCCCAGGGATATCTCTATTTAGGTCTGATACATAAACGGAAGGATCCTCCTCTTCCCAGGTTCCAGACCCAGCTCAGCCACTGACAAAGCTGTGCTATTTTGAGAGATTCATTTCCCCAAACCGCACTAGTCTCTTCCTCGGGGAAGCTAATTATAGAATCGCCAAATGACCAGTCCAGGTCCACCCGTTTGGGTTGTCCTCTACCAGCTGTGCCATCCTTCTAGAAGGGACGGGCTCTCCCACTCGTCCATGGCATCTGACCAGCTTAACTAATGGGGACAGTGGCGGCGAAGCCAGGAAATAAGCAAAGGCATTCATCCTGCTGGCAAACGGGGTGGCCTCGGACTTCTCTGTCTGGAGCCGGCCTGGATGAGATGGGCTCGGCTCGCTAACCTTCCTTTCCTGCCGCTCCTTGACAGACGTTGTGCTAGAGGCCGGCCCTCCCCCATGCTCTCATTGACCAATCAAGACAGACCTCCGTGAGGGTCTCCCTCTCTTCCCCTCAGCCTCCACCCCTCCACCCTACCCCTGCCCCTTTCTCCCTCCACCTCCTGCTCTTCCTGCTGTTGTTGGGTGCTGCCCCGGGGATCCCCGCTCACAGCACCCCGTGTGACACAGTAGAACTGCCCCCTTAGGGTTTTCCCAGGCCGCAATCTTTGCAGAAGCAAGCCACCCAAACAGCCAATGGGTGGGTTTGAACTGATAACGTTTTTGGTTAGTAATCAAGTGCTTAACCACTGCACCATCCATGGCTCTTTGAACCACTAACCAAAACCTTGATCCGAACCCACGGCCACTGACTTTCTTCCGACTCTCAACCCGAGGCTGTAACTCTTTCCAGAGCAAAAAAAAAAACCTTTCATCTGTCTCTCAAGGGGTGGCTCGTGGATTCAAACTGCTGACCTTGTGGTTAGCAACGCAGTGCGTAACCCACTAACATCTCCAGGCTATAGAGCAACTAAGCCCAGTGAGAGAGGTTCTCTGTTGTGGACGCCACTCATTTCCTGCCCAGCTGCCTCCTGGCCAAGTGTGGTGCTGTG
>NW_022106463.1:7113734-7132232 GCF_000313985.2 Echinops telfairi | reverse complement strand
AACCCCTAGCTACAAGGAACTTGACACTTGGTGGCCATCACTGGCCTTCCGTGACGAGGAAACTAGAATCTCATAAAGATGAGCAGCGGCACCCAGGCTACACTTTTTCACAGGAAAACCAAGGGAAGCAAAAGGCAAGCGAAATACGCCGGCGTCGGTCCTCAAGTGTTTTAGGCGCATGTGCGGGTCCAAACCAAACTCACTGCCATTGAGTTGGTTCCAATAGAGAGACCTTGTAAGACAGGGCAGAATGCTCTGGTGGGGTTCCCAAGCTGTAATTCTGTATTGGAGTAGAAGTCCTTGTCTAATGCCCTTAGAGTGGCCGGTGTTTCCAAACTACCGGCTGTGTGGTTGGCAGCCCAAGGGTAACCGCTAGGGCTCCTTCGTGTGTATTTCTCTGAGGCGGTTTACTATCGCCCCGGGAGCAAGGAGGATGCAGCTCACATGTATGTGAGACATGAGCCCCATCGTCTTGTGGGACCTTCAGGTCCATGCTCATTCAGCATCTCCAGGTGACAAGGCGGACCCGCACCACAGTGTTTCCATGTCATCTTTATGGCGGGGGGTGTGTGTGTTTCCTGGTGAGCCTTGTAAATATTTATAGACTTAGAAACCCTATGAGGGGCAGTTCTACTGCGTCCTACAGGGGCCCTATGCGCTGGACTCAACTCAAGAGCATTGGGTTAATCTTTATGGATTGACCTGCCGTCCAGGGCATCCTACCGCAGAGCTTTTGCGTGAGTTAAGACAACCTCCAGTCTTTCCGAGCTCTGAAGGGTGTACATGAACATCTGCATGGCTATCTGGACATCGACTGAGATTCAGCTCACAGACTCCCACTGCCTGCTGAACTGCCAAGGGTGGAGCTGCTGTAACTTTAACACTTCCTCTGGTCAGAGGGACAGGCCCCCAGACGGTCCACGCTTTGATCGCAGTCACGATGGTGAAGTGGTAGTGCCTCAAGACGGCTCTCCTATCTGTGTCTTTGTAGTTCCCACCAAGTGATTGGGCAAGACCGTGCAAACAGGGCATTGTACAGGGTGCTGAGGGAGGGACTGGTCTGCCTCACCACTCCTCTGAGTCAACGAGAGCCCTGGGGGCTTAGTGGGCAGCACACTGGGCTGCTAACTCTCCCAGGTCAGCAGTTGGAAGCCATCAGCTGCTCCCCGGGAGAGAGATGAGGCTTTCTCTTCCTGGAAAGGGCTATAGTCCTGGAAACCCACGGGGGCCGTTCTACCCTGTCCTATAGGTTCACGATGAGTCAGAATTGACTCGATGGCAGTGAGTTTTGGGGTTTTGGGGGCGGGGGGACATACAAGAGCCATCCAAGAAGCAGAAAGAAAGAAAATCCCGTGACCACCAAGAAAGAAGCTCCCTGTCTGAATGGCGGGAGGTTGCGGAGGCCCCGAGGGGGGCGCAGCGAGACCACTGGACAGAGCAGAGGAACCACACGGAGATCATGAGGCAGCATGGAGGCTCCCCAGTCCGCAGACCAAGGCAGAGGCCAAGGAGACTGTGAAGCTGAGGACCAGAGAGAGATGTGGCTGCTGGCTGGGAGAGGGGCTGCTGTGGAGGAAACACCGTGTCATCAGTGTTTTCCGACTGTGGTTTGCTCACTCCCCTAGTCACCCCTCCCTCACAGCCAGGAGCGTTGTCTGGGAGTTCTGTGTGGTCGTGGCCTCCGTGACGGAACCCAGCAGAGAAGGAGCGAGTGCCGGAGGGAAGGATGGTTGGTATCAGAATGGGGTGAGGAAAGAACTGGAGTGCGGAGGGCGGGTAGGACCTCTGCCTGGTGGCGATCCGTCTTGGGTTGGATTCTCCTCTCTTCTGGTGTCACCAGAGGAAGTCATGAGTGCCTTCCACACCATTTCCTCAGTTGCCTAGAAATCTGGTTGCAAAGAATTCATTTGACCCCCTTTCCCCTCCTCCCTCCCGCCCGGTGGACTGAGCGGTCATTGTTGGCATCGAAGCGGCTACAATGAGTCGTGGCAAACAGGTGTCCTCCTGTCATAGAAATTCGTATTTACCAAGAGACAACAAAAGGCTCCACGCAGACCCTGGGCAGGAGCCGTGTCACGCACGCCTTTGTTAGAAAATCTATTAAGATCAGGATGTGTGGGTGAAACAGCTGTACAAAACCAGCCCCAGGGCCCGACTCCTATTCAGTGCTGATGATCACACTGCTCTCTTTGGGACTAGATTGTCTTCATCACTTCCTTCTTCTCTCCAGCAGTGGGGCATACAGAGAATGGGGCTTTCTGACTCATGGACAAGAATTCCTTCTCTCCCTACACGCCAAGCTTCAGGTAGAAAGCAGGCTCTGCAAGGCCACCCCCCTCCCTCCCCGCAGTGGAGAAAACACTGTCTCTTCAGCGTTTTCCAACTCTGGTTTGTCAACTCCCCTAATAAACACATTAGGCAAAATGGAGTGTCCTCTTTGACTTCAGGAGGACAAATGAGTAGATGTCCACGTAAAAATACAGGTTCACTTTGCCCCCGAGTCCCAAGCCTGCGTGCTAGAGGGACAAGCAATCTGGTTAAAAGACGGCCGGTGCAATGTAAGGGGGCGTTTCTCCAAAGACGAGATGCCAACGGCCAATAAATCAAGCCAAACTCACCGCCATGAACTCGGCAGGGCCCTCCATGGGACAGAGTAGAGCTGCCTTGTGAGTTCCCGAGACCAAAACTCTCTGCAGGTGTAGGAAGTCTCTTCTCTATCCAGAGCAGCTGGTGGTTTCGAACTGCTGACCTTGCGTTGGGAACCCAACACCACCAGGGCTCCTCCAATGGCCAGCGAGCACCTGAAAAGGAGCTCAACACCGTGATCCACCAGGGAAACGCAAACTAGATGCCGTCTCACACTCATTAGGACAGCTAGCAGGAGCCCCGCTGATGCAGCGGTGGAAACTCGAGGCTGTTAACCGAGAGGCCAACGGTTCAAACCCCCCAGCTGCTCTATGGAGGAAAGAGGTGGCATTCGGCTTCTGTAGGGAAGACAGCCTGGGGAACCCCGCGGGGTAGTCCTGCCCCGTCCTGTAGGGCTGCTAGGAGTCAGGGTGTTGGGGAAGGTATGGGGAAATTGGCCCGGTCACACATGAATCCAGCCTGCCTGCCCCACACTCAGGAGAGCAGAGGGGAGTCTGTGCCCACACAAAGGCTCCTGGGAGGACGATCCCTCAATCGCCAGAACGTGGAAACACCCCAAACGCCCACCAACTCCACCGCTGGGTAAGCAACACGTGGTCTCCACACCATGGACTGTCGTTGGACAATGAACAAGTAATCAAGGACGGATTCCTGCTCCAACGTGGACGAGCTTTGATGTGTCAGTCGGAAGTCAGTGATCCGCAGAGAGCACATTGCGTGGTTTCCAGGAATCATGAGAAAAGGGGAAGAGGAACTAGCTGCTAATGAGTGGCGACTTTCTTTCTGGGGTGATGAAAAAGGGGCTGAAGTCAGACTGCGGTGATGAATGCGCGCCTGGGAGCCAGCCCAGGCCCACTGATTCACATCCTTCACAAGGGGCTGTGCGGTGGCTGGTGGGCGCCCCTAGGTGGTTCTGGCTCATAACGACCCACGAACAACAGAAGGAAACGCTACCGGGTCCTGTGCCATCCTTGCCACCGTTGCCACCGCCTGACCTGTGGTCACAGCCGCTATTTCTGTCAATCCACCTCCTTGAGGGGAAGGGCTTCCTCTTTGCCCCCGACCCTTCCTTTCCCAAGCACGATGCCCTTCCCTAAAGACGGGTCCCCAAAGCATTTGAATTCTACCTCAATAAAGCTGTTATCACCTTACGGCTGAAATCATCAGAGTTCTGTTAAACGTTTGGACGAGGGTTGGCTCCTACATACCCACAGGAGGAGGGGCTTTCAAAAAGCGAATGGGAAAATGGAAAAGAAAAGTCACAGAGTTTTCTCAGAAACATTTTGCAACACCCCCTCCCCCTGGGGTGGGGGGGCATCCATGTTAAACTTCACACTCCGGGCTTCTCTAAGGGGAAGCTGTAGTAGGCTTAGAGACATTGTTTTCCACTCCTGTGTGGTCACATCACACCAGGTAGGAAAGGTCTCATGAAATTATTTGCATCATACTTGCTATTTCCCCGAAGTTGCAACCTTTTCCATTTAGTCCAGTGCCAATTTCAAATCACTTCTAATTGTCCCTTTTGGATGTTAGCCATTTAAGTTGCCATTTTAACACATTGAGTGTTGCTTGGAAATGCGCCTTCAGCTCTATGAATAGATCCGATGGTGCTTACTCTTCAACTATTCACTATTGCTGTCTGAGATCAGAAGAGCTAGATGGTACCATCTGCTCTGCAAAGGGATCCTATTCGAAGGCCCTGGCAGTGTGGCGTCCTGGGGAGAGTGCACATGTGGAGCAGAACTCAAAACCATAAAAGAGACCACCAGCCTTACTGATCGGATCGAGACGGACAGAGCCAACAAAACCTTGGCCCTTAGTCACCCTTCAGGCCCAGGACTAGCCTGACCCCTGTGGCCCAATGTTCAACCGAACAGTAGACAGGTCTAGAAGGGGAACCGCAGCGCCAGGGAGGTACACACCCATCTGAGATCAAAAGGGCGGTATGAACCCAAGGACAAATGTGAGGAGGGTGAGGAGGGGAGAGGAATGAAAATAGGAAGTACAGGGAGGAAGTGGAGAAAGCAGTGCGACATTGAGGGATAGCCGGGGATGAAATGAAATAAGGCATGTGACCTACTGCTCTGTGCGTCCCCGCCACCCCCAACCCACAGCAAGGAGTTAAAGGGAAGTATGTCGCACTGATTTCTAATGGATATTCGTTTTCAACGAGGTTCTGAGGATGAGGGGTCTTTCAGATGCGACCCATCTGTGTTTGTTTTGGCAGGCTACGGTTTCTCGGCCACACATAATCCTATATGAGAAATTACCTCTTTGTCTAAATATAGATCCCCCGAGTTTCATGTTTCTCACACCTGAGTCTCAGACCGCGAGCCTTTGACGAAGGTTGTGAGAGGTTAATGAAACATATTTCAAAAGATGGAGAGTGTTTCATTTAAAGATGTCATGGACCACAGCTTAAATCAGAATCCTTTGGGCTGGTGGCAAGGGTTGGGGGAAAGGTGAGGAATGCGGCCACAGGGGAGACCAGGGGTGATTCGTAGGAGAGCTAGTCTGGTACATGATAAAGAATGAGATTCCAGCCTTCAGCGCTGGGCCTTGTAGTAGTTCTGCAAGCGTCTGGATCTGAAAACGTGGCGCTGTAAAAAGGCAAAACTCCCCGCTTTGCTTTGCATTCCTGCATCGACTGAAGACTACACTCCTCGCTTAGCCTTCCATTGGTGTACTCGTGGCACACTGAGCTAAGCACTGGGCATGCTCACCCAAAGGTCAGTGGTTTGAACCCACCAGCTGCTCCAGCTGTTGAGGCAGTCTACTTCTGTAAAGACGCCCGGTCTCAGAAACCCTAGGGAACAGTTCCACTCTGTCCTCTATGGGCGCTGTGGGCAAGACTCACGAGACGTAGGGAGTTGGTTGGATTTAAGACTTCCACGAAAAGCAAAAGACCAAGCTCACTGCCATCGAGTCGATTCCAGAACTGGCCCTGGGGTTTCTTTTAGACTGTAACCCTTCATAGGAGTTCAGAGTCTTATCGCTTCTCGGCCTTTTGACTAAGATCAAGTATAGGAGTAGAAAGTCTTAACTGTCTCCCACACAGCAGATGGTGATTGTGAACTCCTAACCTTGTGGTTAGCAGCCCAACAGTTACCCCATTCTGCCGCCGGTGCTCCTTAGCTCTTTCACGGAGAGTATTTTATTACATGCATGTCAGGCTCAATTCCAGGACGGCAAAGAAAGGTCAGAGAATCCATGTTCCCTCTGCCAACCGGGCAAATAAAAAGACAACTCACAGCCATCAAGGCCTATTTCCGCTCATAGGGTCCCTGGAGGACAGGGTCGAAGTGGCCCTGTGGGTTTGTTTCTGAGGCTGTCGCTCTTTCCTGCAGCCCACATGCTAAATGCTCCAGCAGTCGGCTGCTAACCAAAAGGTCCCAAGTTCGAGCCCCCTCCCCTCAGAGGCTCCCCGAGAGAAAGCCCTGGTGATCTTGCCCCCTTAAAGAGGACAGCTCAAGAAACCCTATGGGACAGCCCTGCCCTGTCACACAGGGTGACCTGAATCAGAATCGATGGCCCAGCATCCAAGAGCTGCCCTTGAGGCCCTGGGACTTTCGGCAGTAGCACCGGAGCTGGGGTCTCCCAGTTAGCCTGGATTTTAATTGAAGGTGCTTCTCCCCACCCTCACCCCACCCAACAATTGGCCTTAAATCAAGGAAGAGCATAAAGAATTAACGCTCACATCGTAAATGTGTTCTAGTTGATACCCCCTGCTTTTTCCTCGATTGCGTTGGTTCTCTGGTTTAGTCATTGTTGTTGGTCTTTCTTTCTTTTTTTTTGTGGTGGGAGGGGGGCGCGGGCGGGGGCGGGAACGGTTTCCAGTATGAGCGAGGCTATAGAGACAGTAACTGGATTAGGGCTTTATTGGGGGCGTGAGGGAAATGGGGAGCTAATAAGAACTACAAAGAGGTAAGAGAATGTTCGGAACTGATTGTAGAGATGAGTGCACAATTCTTTTTAATATGACTGAATTATGGAAGTGTGTGGTATGTGAACCATGTTGTCAATAACACGATATTAAAAAGACGAATCGAGGCACAACCCGCCCGGATTCACTTGTCCCTGTGGGTGTGGGAAATCGTTTTCCTGTTCTAACTGGGGCAGGGGCCAGGGCATACAGCAATTGGAGGGGAGGGGTGAGGAGAGAGAGAGCGCTGGGATTCTAGGCGCATGCGTGCTTGTGCTTTTGTGCGCCTCGGTACTAGGACCCGGGAGAACCAGGCTTGCGTGCCGCTACAGCTCGCGGTGCTGCGGTGCTGCACCTGGCCGGCAGAGCGCTGGGCAGACGAGGTGACTTCTGGCAGTTCCACAAATGTGTCCTTTAGAGTAACTGTCACCTGGTCTGCTGTGACGGAGAATGTGCGCTGTGGACCTCATGCTTATTCTGAATGTGGAGTGGTGCCTGGGGTCGCAGTGGGCTGGCAGTTCTGCAGGAGAAAGAGGAGCTGTCCACTCCTGTATAGACTTACTGCCTTGGAACGCAGCAGGGTCGCCTCAATGGCAATGCGTCTGTTTTTTCCCTTCCCAGAAGCCTCGGTGGCGTAGTGGTTACTTACTGGGCTGTGATCAGAAGGGTCAACAATACCACCCCCAGCCGCTTGGTGGGAGAAAGAGGAGACTTTCTATGCCGTACAGAGTGACCGTCTCCAAGGCTCACAGGGCACAGGTCTAGCCTGTCCTGTGGGGTGGCTCCGGGTCAGCATCTACTCGCAGGCTGTGTGTCTGGTTTCTCCCGAGGAGCTGGGGGTGGTCTCGAACTTCAGACCTTACATTGAGCAGCCCAACGAGTGACCACGCCTGCTGCCAGGGGTCCTTCACGGATGGGAGGCTTCCTCTTTCCATTGTCGGGCAACAAATCCACGGAAGGCCTTTGCTGGCCCCTGGCCCAGAGAACACCGCATGGTCACAGTCAGCCACCCAGAAGTCATGACCACGTGGGAGCAGTCTTCAGCCACAGATACATCACTTGCTTCACCTTGAAACCCAGGAGCTCTTCCCTCGCTGCCGTTGCATTTGTTTAGACCGTAGGCTTTGTAGAAGAAGATGCTAGACACACTGCCACTGCTGTCCACTGAGTCCAGGCCGACTCACAGCCACCCGGAGGCAGCAACAGAACAACCCCTGTGGGTTTCCGAGGGGGAGTGGAAAGCCCTGCCTGCCCGCCTTCCTCCTGAGGAGCGGCTGGTGGCTTCGAGCTGATGTCCTTGGGGATGGACAGCTGCCCGATGCGTAACCACTGAGCTACCCGGGTCCTTTAAGCTTGGTGAACGTGGGGCAAAGATCTGTGCGGTTGAAAATGTTTTCCAGGAAAAAAGACCAAGGGGGACGACATTGACCTTACTCCTGTAGCAGTTTACAGGGGTGTGTGTCTTTGGCATCATGCTGGGGCTCACTTGGCATCCTCTTGGGGTCGGGGGAGTCGGGAGTAGCCAGGGTGCATCCACTTTATCAGCAGGCCTGTCATCGCACGCCTACCGTCCCAGTGACCTAAACCCAGGTCCAGCTTCCTGTGTGCCATCCCGGTTGGGAGGGCTCAGTAGGGAAAAGTCTCCCTCCCACCACCCGGAAGCCACCTTTCCCTCCCCAAATGCCCCACCTCCCACCCGACCGACTGCTCTGCTGTGGAAGCCGCTCCCAGAGCCAGCCTGCCATGCACAGAGCTCAGGGCTCGCTCGTGGACGCGACACAAGACTTCATTCCGACTGGCCGTCAGAGGGAGGACAGCAGGACGGACTTTCTTCACGTGGGAAAAATGCCAAGGAAGGTGTGGTTTGGGCGCAGGGCTAGGGCTCCCCCGTTCTCCCCATCAATAGCAGGATACGTGTGACTTGCCCAGTGCACTCCCCACTGGCCGCTGCTCTCCCTCAGGACGATTCTGGAGGCTGACAGGGGACCGACCCCGCCATGCTCTCTTCTAGAATGAATCACCATCGTCCTCCCAGCCCCCAGCGGACACACAGGTCCTTCCCTATCGAGACAGAGGCATTGTCAAGGCATGAAGACCCCTCACAGGAGCCAGGTTTTCCCAATTTGAGGCCGGTACAAAGAGTTTGTCGGGGAATTCCATGATCTTAACCTTCCTTTCTGGGTTTTCCACTGAAGGCCCTTGGGAGAAGCTGGACTTCAATACGCACACACGGATGCATACATGCATGCCTGTGAAATGGGCAAGATGAAATATAGAACACTTGGCTTCACAGAGGTGGTGGAGGCTTGATGAAGTTGCTCGTCATTTACTCCTGAGCTCGGCCTCTTTGGAGCCCCAGGGGAGTGTGGGTCTGCCAGGGACAGAGCCCTTTGGATAAAGAGCTGCATGATGACGGGGGTGGGGTGGGTGGGGGAGGAGGAGGAGGAGGAAGAGGAACAGGAGAGCCAAAGGCTCCGCTCTCCTGAACATCAGCTTTCTAATCTCTCTGTTCTCTCAGCACTCTGCCATCGAGTGGACGTTGAGTGGGCTCAGTCACCCCGTAGGACAGCGTAGACCTGCCCTCTCTGGGTTTCCCAGACCGTAACCCCTCTTTATAGGTGCAGAAAGCCCCCTCTTTCTCCAGCTGGTGGCTCCACCCTGCTGCCCTCGTGGCCTGCAGCATCACCTGTAACCCTCTTCACCCCCAGAGTGAGGCTGACATATTTCAGGTCTGCCTGGCAGGGCCCCTCTGGGTTTCGTTTTTTGGGTGAAGTGAACAGGGATTCGCCTGGAAATAAGATCCACAAACACAGTCTATTGTTCTGTGATGCTGCCTTATAACTCTGCACGGCCGACTTGAGATGCGTTCTACCCAAATCCTTGTTTCCACTCTCAGGACAGTGTACTCTGTCTTACAGGGTTACTGTGTGTGGGAATTGCCTTGCCAGCCCATCACCATGACAACGAGAACCGCACCCAAACTCCAGACTCACTGCCACCCTGTCGATTCCAACTCACAACGACAGGAAAGGGCAGGGTGGGACTACCCGTGTGGGTTCCTGAGACTGGAACACTTTAGAAAGCCTCGTCTTCCTTCCACAGAGGGGCTGGTGGTTTTGAACTGCTGACCTTGTTTGTCGTTAGGAACCCAGCATGTAACCCACTACACCACCCAGGCTCCTCAGGACAATGACAACTTGCAGTTCCAGTTCATGGCAAACTCGTGTGTCACAAAGTTCACAGAGCCGCCTCGGAAGTTCTAGGAAGCGGTTCTGCCCTGTCCCACAGCGTCGTGTCGCTGCGAGTCAGAATCCACCTGACAACACACAGCAAGCAACATGGGTAGCACGGAGGATTCCCCTGGGAGTGCTGGGGGTAGGTGCTAGACCACGGACGGAACGGTGTGTTTTTCCGACCCACACAGAGGCACCACAGAATGAAGACCTGGCCATTGACTCCGCTGGAAACTCTCTCACACACACACACACACACACACACACACACACACGCTCGCCAAGAGTCACTTTCAACTGTTATCCCTTTTCTAGCTGTGTCCCAGAGTGAGCCTCTGAGTCTTGCAGGCTGCTCACCACCAGGTGGGAAGTTCAAGGACGCCCAGCAGCACCGCCAGAGAAAGGGCTGACGATCCCCATTGGAAAGAATCAGTCCCCGTCACACAGGAGGCCATGGCTTGCGGCTGGCTAAGGAGTGGGGAGCACACCAAGGCTCTCATCCCAGGATTCTTCCTACTCAATCCTGGGACACACGGGACCCGCGGGAGCATCTGCAGCCAAGACTTTAGCTGTGAACTCTGGGGGCACCACTGCCTCAACGCTGGCTGAGCCTGCTCCAGACAGAGCAGCGTGTGGACAGTCTTAGCCAGCCCTTGTGGCCGGGGTCCACGCCCAGCAGCAGGGGAGTCTGTGGCTGGCTGTGTGTTTGGCTCTCAAAGTTGAGGGTCACAGCTGATGTCCTCCTTGTGGCCACTCCTCCCCAGAACGGAGGCCCTCTGGTTGCTGTGAAGTTGGCTCCGATTTGTGGCGTGGCCACGTGGGCCAAAGAAGAAGCCCGTGCCCGCTTCAAGGGGTTTCCCATGATGGGTGCTTTCAGAAGTCGAGCACTGGGCCTCTCTTCTGCGGTGCCTCCAGAGGGACTTTAATCACCAGCCCCTCTCTCAGGTGGCAGCAGGGTGCATTGGCCACTTGCATTACCTTGTGATTATAGGCTCATCCATTCTCTCATTCAAACATCCCAACACTTGCGGGCAAAGGACAGACCAGACCAGCCACGCAGCTAAGTTTTAAGACCATACAGAAAACTGAGACAAGATCTTCCTTCCCAGAGGAAGACACAGACATATCAGCAAATGCTGGCAGTGTTTGGGGGGCTTGAGGGGTGGGGGGGGAAGTCCTGGGGTCGTTGAGTGGGTCTCAACTCATAGAGGAAGACTGGAGCATGACTGAGGCCTGAGCCATCTTTATAAGCACCTCTCAAGTATAGCAGCTGCCCACACCCCACCCCTACCCCAAACTCACTGCCACTGAATCGTTCTTGACCCAAAAGGGCAGAACCGAGCTGCGTATGGGGGGAACTCTTTGTGGGGATAGAAAGCCTCCTCTTTCTCCCGCACAGCAGCTGGTTGGTTTCCAACCTCTGACCTGTGGTTAGCAGCCCAACGCATAGCCCACTCTGCCTCCCTGTTAGGGTGCGTCTTCAGGCCACCATGCGGTCCCACATGAAGACCACAGCATTTCAAGAGACGGTTCCCTGCAAACACTCAGCCTTCAACCAACTCTCTCAGTGCACAGCCCACTGCCCACAGGTGGGTCCCCAGTCACTAAGACCTTCAGCAATCAAAATTTGGATCGTCTTAATTTTAAAATAAGAGTCGTGGTTAGGCGTTGAGCTGCTAACCTCATGGTCAGCAGTCTGAAACCACCCTTCGCTCCTCGGGACAGAGATGGGGCGGTCTCCTCATCCTGTACAGAGTTCAGTCTTGGAAACCCACGGGAGCCGTTACGTCCCCGTGGATGGGGGTCCTCTCGATGACAGTGGGTCGGTGACATAATGGTTCACTGCTCAGTTGCTAACCAAAACGTTGTCCGTTTGAACACAGCCCTCACCCCCACCCCACCCCCACCCCCACCCCCGCCGTGGGACCGCCGTGGGATCTATCCCAAGCCATAGAGACCCAGCAGGACAGACCCCTGCCCCTGTGGGGTTCTGAGCTTGCAACTCTTTACAGAAACAGACAGCCTCATCTTTCTCCCGCAAGTGGTGGGTGGGTTCGAATCACCAGCTTTCCCATTAACAGCCCAAAGTAACCTGCTCTGCCATCAGCGTCTCCCCCCCCCCCCACTGGCAGAAAACCTGGTCCCTCGCTTCTGGAAACAGAGCCTTACAGGAAGTTGTACTCTGCCTCCAGGGGGTGCTGAGTGTGAGAATCGACACAACAGGGGTTTTAGGGCCCCTTAAAAATCACTGCCAAAGAGTAGATACTCACAGCGGCCCTGTAGGATAAAAGTAGAACTGCCCGAGACTACATCTTGACTGGGACAGAAAGCTTCATCTCTCTCCCTCGGAGCGGCTGCTGGTGGTTTCAAACTACTGACCTTGCAGTTAGCAGATCAACTTGTAACCACTAGGCTGCCAGGGCTCCGCTTTAAGGTGCCTGATGGGTGCAAAATGATTTGCCCACGAGCCTTAAAGGTTGCAGGTTCAAACTCAAACTGTGGTGTTGTAGAAGATCTTGCTTTCACCAAGAAAGCCTGTTTGGAAGAGTCAGCCGGAGTTCGAAGGAAATGCCAGCCCTGCGGCAATGCCATTCGACAGCTGCAGGAGCGTCCCTCTGTGCGGAGCCGGAGCTGGGGAAACCGAGGACAATATGGGATCTGCGCGCAGGCTCTGTGAGGGGCCGTCTTGCCCCTCCAAGGTGTGAATGTCTGTGAAGTCTCACCAGGAGCACGCATGGCACCCAGGGAAGGGGCAGGAACCCACACTGGCTTCTGGAGCTCAAGGTTTACCAAGACTGATGGGAAATCCTCAGGAATTCTTGACTGCTCCCCACATCCGGCCCAGCAGCAATGCAGGAAACGGAGTGTACTCTCTTCAGCAGCCTCAATGGAACCATTTCCTTAATGAACCGCCCCCTGCAGCAGACAGCTCCGCCAGCGCTTTCCTCCCAAGCCCTCCCCTGATGACCCCAGGCTCCCCAGTTCCTTTCCTACCCTCAAGCTGATATTTTCTTTTCTTTTCTTTTTTTAAATCATTTTATTAGGGGCTCATACAACTCTTATCACAATCCATACACACATCAGTTGTGTAAAGCGCATTTGTACGTTCATTGCCCTCATCATTCTCAAAACATTTCCTCTCCACTTAAACCCCAGGCATTAGGTCCTCATTTTTCCCCAACGGGTTTATTGGCATATAGTTCATGCACAGTGCAATTCATTGGTTTATATGAAAAAGAGGTGTGCCATTAGCACTACAATCAATCTTAGAATATTTTCTTCATTCTTGTACCTATTATGCGTAGGTCCTCATTACCCTTCAACCTCTCCTGCCATAACCCTAAGGAACTGTGTCTCTATGGATTTACGTAGCCTGGATTTCATATAAAGGAAATCATACCAAAACTCCCAACAACGAGAAAAAAAAAAAACATAGAAAAACCTCAGTCCAAGAAAAAGCAGAAGCTAAAAGAAATGAGAACAAAGTAACAATGGATCAAAAGGGAAAACAAATGAAAAGATGTTAAAATTTTAACCTAACTGCATCACCATTCATCCACTCCCCAATGTACTCTGCCTGTGGTTAATTCACTGGTTAACAGCCCGAAGGAACCCAACGGAAGCGTAATCCATGGGGGTGGGGAGTTCTAATGGGTTTTGGACTGTTACTGCCCTCCATTGCCTTCTGCAAACAAAGTGCTCAGAATTTAAGCTCTAATGCAGTTCCCTCCTCTGATCTTGGATTATTATTTCAAGCCTTGGATCACATGGGCTAGTGTGTTCCTTCCTCCTCCTGTGCAGACTTAGCTAACACCCCACTTAGATAGCTGCCTGTGTTAAGACAAGCTTTTAAGATCACAGATGCTGATGCTTTCTGATAGCCAGGATGTGATTTCTTCACCACACGTTGCTATAGAACCCCTATCTTTAATTACCACTTCATGAGGGCAACATCAAGCTGATGTTTTAAAGAACAAGCTCCACGCTCACTGCCATCGGATCGATCCTGCCTCAGCTCGACCTCATAGGACAGAGTAGAACTAGCCCTGTGGGTTTCCCAGGCTGTGAATCTTCATGGGAACCGAACGCTTCTTCTTTCTCCCAGGGAGCAGCTGGTGGCTTCAACGTGCTGACCTTATGGTGTGTAGCCTCACATGTAACTCACTATGCCATCTGACATAAACCCGGTCATGTAACATGTGAGGAATCTCCAGGATCCCGGAAAGCAACTGTCAGGAGACTGTGTCTGCAGCCTCTGTAGGCCACTGGGGAGGAATAGGGCGTTCTGTTCTGTGTGGTTTCTTAAACCCAAAACAACAGATGTTTTTCTGCTTCTAACTACTGGTGGCGGCTGGTGTGTGCTGTCCAGTTGGTTCCGACTCACGGATCTTATAGGACTGAGCAGAAGGGTCCCGTAGGTGGACATGCTATGAAGAGGGGCCAGTCCTCGGAGAAGGACATAATACGTGCGAAAGTATCTGAGCAGCAAAGGAGAGGAAGACCCTCGACCAGATGGATCGACACAGTGGCTGCAACAATGGGTCAAACACAGTAACGGTGATGCGGACGGTGCGGAACCAGGCAGTGTTTTGTTCTGTTGTGCTTGTGGCTGCGGGGCATTGAAACGGTCTCAACGGCCCCCAACCACAATAGCAATCTTTACAAGACTCCATCGACAGGCCTTTTCTGCCCCCAGAGCCAGTGGGTAGTTGGGACTCCTGATCTTTGGATTCACAGCCGAGCAATTCCCCACTGCATCACCACGGCTTCGTAACTACTCACAGGGATATATACATTTGTTCCTTGTAAAAAAGCGTCTCTCTCTTTCTCTAAAACCTGGTGTTATTTCAAATTACCTTCTACCCTACCATGACAAATACACTAGAAAGTTAATGATATTCACTTGATATCCCAAAGGTACTCCTAACTTTGCCACCGCAAGAGCCTGATGCACGAGGTTGTGGTTGACCGAGAGAGAGCAAGCTTTCCAGTTAAATTCCCGGCACCAAGACAAGCTCTCCCTCCACCCAGCTCAGTGCACAGCACAACACGAAACATGACAAGAGCATCTAGCCTGTCTCGATACTTGCTTATGGTGACAAACCCAGATGCTGAACTCCCCAAGACAATGTCCACAACAGCCGTCATGTTAGTGTCTAGCTGGCAAACCCAAACTCACAGCCACGGAGTCAATTCTGACTCGAGCTGACCCTATGGGGCAGGGCAGAAACAGCCCCTGTGGGTTTCTGAGAACGTAACTCTTTATAGTGTTGAACTGCTGGCCTTCTGGTTAGCAGCCCAGTGAGTAAACACCATGCCACTAGGACAGGTCTTCTTTAAGGACTTGAACTTTGGGGGGAGGGGGTGGGAAGGGGGGAACAGTTTATATAAAACTTTATTTTTTTTCCTTTTTTTTTTTTAGTAAAGCACTCTCAACTTTCATTTTATATACCTTCTAAGTAGGTTCAGAGGTGTCTTGCTAACTTTGGGAAATACAGAAGAAGGGGATTGTTTGGATTTGTTTCTTACATAAAGTAGGTGCAAAGTTAAACGAAATGTCAATAATTTAGTACTCCCCTCCCCAAACCCAGAACTCTTTAAAGTTCTTTTTAAATCAAATGAATCCAGTGCCTTGGAATGGAATCCAGCTAGACCTGCCCGTGTGGGTTTCCAAAGCTTCATCCTTAGGGGAGCCAATGCCTCTATCTTTCTGTGGGGGGCAGGCCGTAGATTTGAACTGCTGACCTCTAGGCTAGCAGCTGAGTGCTTCACCTTTGCACCACCAGGGCCTTGAAATTCAATCATCTATCCTAACTTCTGAAAAAGAAAACTCTCCCGGGCCACTAGAAAGGACACTGGGTCGCTGATCGCAGAATAATGTTGAGGAAAGAAAGCTAACAAGGAACTGAGCTCTCGGCGCTCCATTTTGATAAAGGAAACATTGAGCCGTGCAGAATCCATCGGCAACGTGATGAATATTGCTATTGGGAAGTTACGCAGACTGCCAACGCGGGGAAATACGGACCATCTCCAATCAGCAATTGAAAAATAAAATAACGTGGAAAAGTGTGACTTCATCAGCCTTTGCACAGATCTGCTGAAAATGGCTCTTGGGAGAGAAGGGGTTCACTGTTCCAAATGGGTGCTCTCTGGGGCACACTTTTAATGTGACTGCTGATGTGAACTTCCCTCAGAAATCCACAGCCTACAGATTGCTTAGTTATACCAATAAACTGGGTATGACAACAGACAGAAAATAGTGTGTGTGTGTGTGTGTGTGTGTGTCCTCCGGCTCTACTGAGGGGCATGTCACTTTTAAAGTAAGAAAAATGAGACGTTGGTGTGGAGGGTGGGGGGTATGCAGGACTGCTGGCAGTCTGCATAGAGGACGAGACTGATGGAGAGAGAGGGTTTGGAAGGATCTGAATTATTGGCATGTTTTTACATTTTTCCCAGGCTATCTCACTCCCTTCCACTCATAGGTATTCTGGGTATAGCCTGTAGGACTGGGCGAAACTTCCTCTCCAGGAATTTACAATAGAAAACCTCATTTCTTTCTCCTAGCAGCGGCTGGTGGCTTTTGACTGCTGCCCTTGTAGTTAGCCACCCAACTCGTAACCACTAATCGACCAGTGCTCCTGCCCAGGGCATCTGGAAGAATGTCCGTCCACTCTTTATAGGGATCATCCTTTATTAGTATTCCTGAATCTGGGGGTCGTTTCACACCTCGGGGTGTCCCGCTAGATAGAGTGCGCACAGGCACACGATCTTTAAAACGCACAAAGATGCTAACGCGTTTTTAGGATTTAGCGCGCAGAGAGGAGGTCCCCCAAAAGGCGGCCCGCAGACCCTTATGGTCCAATGGACGGAGGCTGGGCTCTTCTTTAGACCCACTTCTCTAGGGAGGCAGCCCTCCCCCAGTCTGCACGCCGCAGGCAAAGCAGAGGTGACTAACGTTTGGCTACGCCCGATGCATTCCGTAGCCGGCCTTGGCCGCCCAGAAACCGCGGCGGACTTGCAAAGGCAGACTTGGCGATGCCCCCTCCCCCAGGATATCACCTGGGAGGTGGAGGGTCCCCTGGCTGCCGGAAACTCACACACACACACACACACACACACGCGCGCATTTTACTGAATCACAAAAGCACGCCGAGATTTCTTTGAAATCTCGCCCCCACTTAAGTCAAAAAAGAACCAAGTCGAAAGCCCAAGCGGCGCCCACCCACGTTTTGGTTAAACTTCTGCCGCTTCCCAACAGAACAACAGGTACATCACTGAAGTCAACCACCTTTTCCCTTTTTTGGAGACTGAACATTGTCGGTAGAACACGTTTAAAGTTGAGTGAATAAAGATGGGACACGAGAACGACAGCATCCGCCTTTCGAGAATGAGGGCAAGACTACTTTTGTAAAACCATCATCACAAAGAGAAAATAGAAATGCATTTCCCGGAGTCGACATAGAACCTCCAGGGAAGAAAGAAATCAATAGCACAAAAAAAAATTTTTTTTCTTAAAAAAAAAATCAGTAATTTCCTAGACAAGCATAGTTTTCACTTTATTCTGCGAAGCAGGGAAATCAAGAAAACATGCTTCCCTCATGCCCGCTCCGGAATTCACATGAATTTTACCTTTACCTGCGGGAGGTAACTTGGGCAAATTATTGGAATCCTTCGCAATTCCATTTCGGTGTGCTTCAGAACAAAACGCATGCTGGGACTCAGAAAGGACAATGCTTCAGTTCATATCTCTGGCAAGACGTCACCCTGGACGCAGTTTCCCGGTTTTATGGGGATCAGTTGAAACGATTCTTTTGAGAACCAATATTGAACGGTTACTCCTCGGAAACCCTCCGGGGCCGTTCGACGCCATCCCCTTTACAGGCTCGCTTCGAGTCGCCACGCTCCCCGCCACCAGCCGTCTAGGCTTGCGCATAGAGTCGCCAAGAGTCGGAACCGACTGGATGGAAACCGATCAACAACGACTGCTTTTACAAGTTTTGTTTCTGTTTGCGTTCGTTTGTTTTTCTAAATACGCTTAACTCTACTGATTTTCCTGGTGGGAAACGTGGCAAGAATTGATGGTTTTTTCCTTTGACGTTATTGGGTTTTAACGTTTCTGAGATGCTTACAAAAAGGCGCTTGTGCCATCTGACTGCGCCCAGGGGACTGGGGACCAGCAGACAGTGGAGGCGAGTGCGGGTTCCTAAATCTCCTAGAGCGCTGACCGCTAGGCGAGGCGACCTCCGCGCGAACGGCTCGCGGTCTCTGCGCTCCCAGGCTCCGATGGTTCTTGGGGTCGCCTGGCCTGACCGCCTCTGCTACGGAGCGGACCGCAGTTTGGGGTCCAGTTTACCCGCCCCTCCTGGGCACGCAATTCCGGAGCCTAACGGACTCTCGGTCTCTGCAGCCCTGGCCACGCACTTGGGCGACTTTACGGCACCGCGCGTCCTCAGGTTCCAGGCAGCGACTTTACTGACCAGCTGCGCGCAGCGCGCTCGGCGCGGCGGTGGCTAGGAGAGGCACTGTCCTGGGTTCCCAGGGCCCGCGGGCTCAGGGCTCGCAGGGGGGCGAGGGGCGGCAGCGCGTGTTCGCTCCTGGGGTCCTCTTGGACCCCGCTGGCGACGCTCCTGCTCCAAGTCGGCTCCGCCTTCCTTCTCTACAGGCTGCAGTCCTGGGCGATACCGGCCCCGCAGCTCC
>NW_022106463.1:7080856-7113068 GCF_000313985.2 Echinops telfairi | reverse complement strand
CTTCCTCCTGGCACCTCCTCCCGTGACGTCAAGGTGTCCCCCACCCCTCATCCGCCTCCCACCTACCCTTGTCTTCCTCCCCCGCCGCTTCCCGACGGCTCCGCTGAGGGGCGGGGGCCCGGGGCGGGGTGACCGGCAGAGCACAAGGCCCCCCTCTTCGCCATCGTCGCAGGAAATCCTTCAGGGCTCCCTCCGCCCGGCTTACTCAGCTCGGGGGCTGCCCGGAGCGGGGAGGGAGGAAAGGCCGAGCGGCGCCCCACAAGTCACTCCAGGGGACCTCTGCGCACCGGTGTCCGGGGCGCCAGGAGCGCTCACCGCCCTTCCGGCTCCGGGCGCTGCCGACCTCCCGGCCCCTCCAGCTCCCGGCCCGCTAAGACCCAGCCCGAGACACTCGCTCCGCACCAGGCACTTGGCCGGGGGAGCCAGGAGGCGACCTGAGGGGACTAGGGCTCCCTAGGGGCGGCGCGTCTGTATCTTTTTCGGCCGGCTAGATGCCACCACCCAAGTCATTTCCTCCTCCCCGGGCTTCCTGGATGCAAAATAAGGGCTGATGCCTTCTTACGGACCCCAGCCGAGACACCAACTGCAATGTGCACAAGGGCTGACCCTTGAACTTTAATCCCGAAAATTACATTCAGGCTGAGAAGTCTTCTCGCGGGGTACTGCGGAGGAGCGCATCGGACTCTCGGTCCAGCTCCCGAGCACTCAGGCGCTGGGTCCCTGGCAACCACACGAATTCCACGCTGTCCTCTGCACAGCAGCGCAGCCCTGCTCCTGTAAACAGGACAGCCTCCAAAAGGCGGCTTAGTGGCACCTACCAGGGCGGTCCTGATTTTTAAAAATGACCCTAGTGACTGCTAAGCGAGTCTTCCTGGACTCTGTCCGCATCTGGGGCCAGTTGGGCCACCTGAGGTTACCACGGGCCTAGGCGGCAGTGGCTCTGGCCACCCTCCGCGCGCCCTGGAGACCAATCCGCAGAGAAAGCCCATCCGAATCTCCCAGCGCCTGGACCACAGCGGTCCTGGTTCAGCGGCGGGATAGCGGGGAGAGCCACCGCTAGCCACCACAGTCCCCTTTTATTTCTATCCTTCTTAAAGTTTTCTCCTCCCAGTCTTCTATTCTCGGCCTACAACCCCCAAGTCCCCCACAGGAGGGTTGGCCAGGACCTCTGGGAACCAGTGCTGAACCAGTCGCTGCCACCTGACTCCTGGTGGCACAGCCTAGGAGACCTAGTGGCGCGGTGAATGAAGCGCTAGGCTGTGAACCCCTGGGTGGGCGTTCAACCCTCACCCGCAGCCCAACCTCCACCGCCTGCAGCCCCTGTCGGAGGAAGAAAGACTAGGCTGTCGGCTCCTGGAAAGGTTGACAGATGTGGAACGGAGCCTTTTCCACTCTGTGCTCTAGGCTCTCTAAAGAGCCCTGGTGGCATCAAGGGTTATGCCTGGGGTTGCCGCTGACCTGCAAGGCCAGCAGTTCGCAACCACTAGCAAGCTCGCTCTCGGTGGGAGGAAGATGAGACTGTCTACTGGCATGAAAAGTTACAGTCGGGAAATCCCAGGGGGCAGTTCCTGTAGAGTCACTCACTATTGGTCATCATGGATTTGATGGCGAGAGGTGTAGTTTGGGGGTATTTTACTCTCTCTTTTTTTTTTTTTTTTGGTCCCTCCCACCCCTCTCCCAAGGAGAAGCTGTCAGGTCATCCTCCAGCCCCTGGGCGGTGTTGTGCTGAGACAAAACACAGAAGATGAGCAGTCCTCCCAGGCTGCCTAAGCACCCAGCATCTGATTGGCTGGGGAATACTCCTCAGTTTCCCGTGGGCACAGTGCACCTTCCAGAAAACCAGGCTCACTGCCATGGAGTCCAGGCTGAGGCACAGCCACCTGATCGGGACAGAGAAGAACTGCCCCGGCTGTAACTCTTTACAGGGCAGGGAGGGCATTGTTGACGCCAGAGCAGGTGGTCAGCTGTGAGCGTTATCTAAGGTGAGCAAGCCAGCAATAACCATTTCCTTGCTTTTCAAGTCCATTCTGACTCACAGCAACCCTACAGGACAGAGCAGAACAGCTATCTCCCCAGAAGCAGAATGCCACTTCCGTCTCCTGCAGAACCGCTGGTGGGGTTAAGCAACCGCCCTTTCAGTGAGCAGAATACCTTAACGATCATGATATTCTAACATTCCATCACCATGGAGTCAATGCTGACTCCTCATGACCCTGTAGGATTGCGTGGAACTGCCCGTGTGATTGGAAGGCTGTACATCTCTAAGAAGCAGATAGCTACATCTTGCCCCTGTGGTGTCTGGTGAGTGGATCTACTGATCTTTCAGGGTGGTGTTGGGGATTGGGACGTTAGGTTGCTGACCAGTAGGTCAGCAATTCAAACCCACTATCCTCTCTGAAAGTGAAAGATGAAGGCTTTCTGCATCTGTAAAGATTTACAGTCTCAGAAACCTACAGGGGACAATCTTACTGTGCTCACCGGGTTGCTGTGAATCAGAGTTAATTCAGTGGTAGTGAGTTTGGTTTAGGATTATTTAAGTTTAAAGGGCATGATCCAATCTAACATAGATTTACCCCAAACGTTTCTAAAGTAAGTGTGATTCTCCACAGAATTCTGCTTTTGCAAAATTGCAATTTTCATCGTTTTGGGCACTTTAAAATTTTTTTCCTTTTCTTCCTTTCTTTGACTGCTTCTTTGGTAGGCTTCTTAACCTCCTCACAAGAGATCACCAATATCTCAAATTGCTACAAGTTGTCCCAGGTTTATGCCAGTGATTACCTGCTAACTTAGAGAGGAGAGTTCAAACTTTCCCCCCCAAAAAGAGACGGAACCAGTGGCAGAGAGAGAGAGTTACAGCACTCTTTGAGCTACCTCACAAACGAGAGAGGCTTTATAGGTTATGATGATAGAAATGATCAAACAATATCATTCATACCACATGCAAGTAGAATTTTGCTGAAAATCATTGGAAGACTCAGCCTTAGCACAGCCCATGGAAGCGGAGCTGCCAGAAATCCAGGCCAGATTCAGAAAAGGACTTAGCGCATCCTTGCTGATGTCAAATGGATCTTGGCTGAAAGCAGAGACCACCAGGAAGATGTGTCCATGTGTTTTATTGACTAGCCAAAGGCATTGGACTGTGTGGGTCAGAACAAACTCGATAACCTTGAGAAGAATTGGAATCCCATTGTGCTGGGTGGCACCTGGACACGGACCAAGAGGCCGTCTTGGGAACAGAACAAGGGGAATGTACAAGGTTCAGAACCAGGAAAAGTGTGCCTCAGGGTTGTAGCCTTTCACCATGCTTATTCAATCAGGATGCTGAGCAACTAATCAGAGACGCTGGATTATACGAAGAATAATATGGCATTAGGATTACAGGAAAGCTCCTGAACAGGTTGAGGTACAACCTTGCTTGCTGAAAGCGAGGGGGGCTTGAGGGGCTTGCTGATGAAGGTCAAAGACCACCGTCTTCGCCGTGGATTACAACTGAATGCCACGAAAATAAAATTCCTCGCAGATGACCCAGTACACAAGCATTATAATAACAGGAAAAGGTTGACGCTGTCAAGGAATTTCATCTTGTGTAGAACCCCAATTAAGGTTCATGGAAGCAGCTGTCAAGAAATGAAATGGCTGTTTGCATGGGCCAAATCTTCTGCCCAAGACAACTTTAAAGATGTTACTTTGAGCACTGAGGACCGCTTGACCCCAAGCCATGGTATTTTCAAGCACCTGGTATAAATGCGGCAGCTGGACAATGACTAAGGGGGACAAATGAAGAACCGATGCCTTTGAATCTTGTTCTTTGCAAAAGTATGGTGACTATCCCAGTGGCCAGTGAGCCTGCATCTCATGTGTGTAGCCTGAGCACGTGATCAGGAGAGACCATACGATGGCAGCTGCTGTGCAGGCGGCGCAGGCCTGGGTGGGCAGGGTTTTGTTCGTGGTGGCTATGAGTCAGTGCGCACTCTAGGGCACCTAACCCACCAGGGCAGGAAAGAATTCAATCCAGCGAGCCTGATGGGCACAAAGAGCTATTGAAACGGACTATCTGCTTGCTTCCTGCTCCCACATAAAAGAGCATTTCATTGCCTGCCTGCTGGTAAAACCAGACGCTTTCTCCTGTTATCAGCTCCAAGCATTCTCCTGAGGATTCTTTCTGGTCTCTATTCAGAAGTAACGCCAACAGCTTTCATATTCAAGAGGGACCTAAGGAAGAGTAGCACATGGTACCTGATAGGTGGGAGGGGGGCCCAGGACCTCATCCTCCTACAATGACTGAGACAATGGGTGAGACTCCTGAGGCCTAGTCCCCGAGGCTCAGAGGCTCAGGGGTTGTGAATCCCGTGGAGGTTGGCAGAGCTGACCATCAGCTGCACAGGCGACAACTCAGACCCGGTGGGTTTCCACCCACCACCGCAATGCCTTCCATGCAGGCTGCTTATCCCACTTCCTCCCAGCACTTCCTGTTTCCGTTCTTCCTTCTTCCCGAGCCCTCGGAACTCTGTCCTTTTGATCTTCAAGGGTTGATTATTCTGACAGGGGGGAGAGCTGAGTTCCAGACTTGAAGGGCGACCAAGGGCCTGTCCCTGACAGCTAAGCCTGGTCTCTTTTGTGATCGGGGTTGTGGTCCACATTCTGCCCTCACCAGGGCCAGGATCTTCTACTGCGATCCTTTTCAGAGCAGTTGGTCGTGGCAGCTGATTCTTCTGGTCTCGGGGTTGTGGAGACTGATGTCCGTGAGTCCACTGGGCTCATCGCTTCCACGGGTCTTCTTACCCTTAGCCAGGGAGAGACCCACGGTCTCACCTCCAACGGCCACTCGTGAGCGTTTTCATCGCCCCTCCCCCAGGAGTTTTATTGACATCTAATTCATGTACTTATACACGTCAATGGTTTGAATATATTTAAGAGAGTTATACAATCACCTCCACACTCTGAACCAGACTCACTGCCATCAAGTCAAAGCTGGCTCATAGCGATGGGTTTCTGAGATCGTAACTGTTTACAGGAGGAGAAAGCCCCATCTTTCTCCAGAGGAGCTGGTGGTGGTTTTGAACTGCTGACCATGAGGATTGCAGCCCAGTGCGTAACCACTACACCACCGGGGCTCCTGCACAATCATCACCACAATCAATTTTAGAACATTCCCTTTTTGTACTCATTAGATCTCGACTCTCCATCAACCCTCCCTGCCACAACCCTAAGAAACTAGAGTTACTGTCTATAGATTTACCTGACTTGGATTTCATATATTCAAACAAACAAGCAAACAAACAGAAACCAGTCCCTCCCCCCAGCAACAAAATAAACACAAGAAAATCTCAATCCAAAAGAAAGCAGAAAATAATTACAACTAGAACAAATTAAAAATGGATCAAAAGCAAAAACAAACGATAAGATGTTGAAATGTAACCTAACTATGTTGCTGTTGCTGTTAGATACCACTGACCCAGCGCAATCCTGCGTACCACAGAACCAGAACGAAACATGGTCCTGTACTATCCTCACAATTGTGCTCATGTCTGACCTCATGGTCGACCTAACTATACCCACGTTAATGCACTCTGTCTGCCAGCAGGACTCTTCACATCCCCGTCAATGGTCTGAGGGACTGCTCAGGAGCTTTTCAGACTCAAAGTTGGATGTGGAACATTGTCTTTGGGAATTATGTTATGCCAGTTGACCTCAGTGCCCCTGGGGAACTAAGATGTGTGGTTATGTCCTAGAAGTTTTCCTAACTTTGTTCCCAGTGGTTTCACCACCTTCACAGATATATTTGCAGTAAATAATACCTAAAGACCTTATCAAACCATTCTGTGTTGTATGAAAAGTAACTCAACGAACAAGAACAGTTGGCTCCAATAATGCAACACTGTATGATGCTCACCTTATTGACCCAACCGCTGAAGACAAAGCAGGTGCATAAGAAAATGTGGTGAAGAAAGCTGATGGTGCCCGGCTATCAAAAGATATAGCACCTGGGGTCTTAAAGGCTTGAAGGTGAACAAGCAGCCATCTAGCTCGGAAGCAACAAAGCTCACACGGAAGAAAGCGCACCAGCCTGTGTGATCATGAGGTGTCGACAGGAATAAGTATCAGAAGTTCAAAAACAAGCAGTCACATTGATGTGAAAGGAGCATGGACAAAGTGGAGACCCCAAACCCACCTGTAAGATTGGACAGTCCCTTCCCGAAGGGCCACACGGAAGGGATGATACCATCTAGGGGGCAGTATAACACTGATGAAACATAACTCGCTAGTTCTTGAATGTTTTCTCCCCTTACTATTGTAGTTTGTGTTTTAACTCATTAATCCTGTTAGACCTTCGTATATTCATTTGTATAACTAAGATCTTTCTATGCATGAAAACCAAGGTAGATAACCTTTCAGAAACAGTAATGGGAGTAATGATTCCCTGAGGATATGGGAAGAGAGGGATGGAGGGTGGGGAGGAAGGGGAGCTGATAGCAGTGATGACTGTATTACCCCACTCTAAGGAAAGGAATAACAGAATTTCAGGTGAACAGACACATTGGATAGTGTAAGATACAGCAAAATAATGATAATATAATAATAAGGGTTCCTGGGGATAAGGTGGGGGAGAGAGGGGATAAAGGGGAGCTGATATCAAAGAATTTGAAAAAGAAAGAAAATGTTTTGAAACTGATGGTGGTAGCAATTGTACAATTATGCTTGATCTAATTGAATTATGGACTGCTATAATCTCTGTAAGAGTTCCCAATAAAATGATTACTAAAAAAGATAGGAAAGTAACTTACTGATACCTGGTGACACTTCCTGCTTCTGATCTAAGCAACACCTGTCCTCCCTCAAACCTGTGGTAGAAAGTTCTACTGAGTCTCAAACGGGCACCATTTATGACTCTATCTATCAGATGCTTCTAAGCCCACGGCTTCCAGAATCTTGCCCACGGTAACCTGACTGTGGCAGAAATACTCTCCATTTCTGAAGAACAGAAAGAGGTGGTATCAGTTGTCAGCCAGTTGACTTAGACTCCTGGTGATCCAGTGGGTGTCAGTGTAGAACTGTGCCTCCTAGGTATTCTTAGAAGTTGTTCAACTCCTCCTTTGAGCCAGTTCCTTTACCTCAAGCCTCAGTCGCCACTCAGCTCTCATATTTATACTCGAAGATGGATTCACGCTCCACAAACAGCTATTCTGTGTCTTGTGCTTGTTCCCTAGGCTCATCATCCCTGTCTTTCTACCACTCCTCAGATGACATGCTTATGAAATCTCAGTTTCCTCTTTGTGCCCTCCACGTTCTCAGGGTCCTCACGGGTTAAGGTGGTTATCCAATGGCTAAGCCCTTCGATGGCCAACCCGAAGGTTAATGGTTCCTATCCTGGTGGCCCAACAGTCATCCCTTGGGTGCCTCAACCCAAAGGTTAACGGTTCCAGCATTTCTATGAGTCAAAGACCTGCTGATCTGCTCTCCTGAAGATCGCAGCCCAGAAAATCTGTGGGGCCGTTCTAATCTGTCGTCCAGGGTTGCTGTGAGTTGAAGTCATCTGCAGTCCAAACCCCACCCCAGGGGAGATTGTCAGGATCGAAATAGAAGCAGCACTTTATTTTCCTCCTCCCAAAGAACAGCACGAGGGGAAGTCCAGAAGGTAAGAGGAGGGCAGTTGAAATGGAGGAGGCGGCCAGGGTGGAGAAGGGGCAGAAGGAAGCTCCTCCAGAGGCCTTGAAGACAAGAACAGTGCCCAGTACACGCTGGAGCAACACCCAACCAACTGCCCGTTGTCTGGGAATACTTGCATCTTTTACGGATTAGAAATTTAGACTTAAAAGAATTGATGTGGCAAATAGGGAAATGTGTGTGAAACACAGTTGGATAGCTCAGTTCATGAAAAAAAACATCAACCATTGTCATGCAAAAACTCCATTATATCCGGGAGTTCATGATGACTGACTCATAGTAACCTATAGGCTCATACCCAAAACCAAACCAAGTTCACTGCCATTGAGTCAATGCTGACTCACAGAGACTTCCTGTGGGCTTCCGAGACTGTGACTACACGAGTAGAAAGTCTCATCTTTCTCCTGAGGAGCTGCTGGTGGTTTCGAACGGCCGATCATGGGGGTCACACCCCAGCGTGTAACCAATACACATACTCCCATAAGCCTTATTTTTTATTGAGCCCACTCATGTGCTGTGTGACACCTGGGGCTGCGAACGATCAGGTCAGCCGTTTGAACCCACCAGCTGCTCCCAGGGAGAAAGGTGAGACTCTCTGCTCCCGTGAGGATTTACAGCTTTGGAAATCCACAGGGGCAGTCGATACACGAGTCAGAATCAACTCGATGGCAGTGAGGGGGTTTTCTGGCCATTCAATGGTGTTGCTTAGGGCCCACTGGCCAGGCACCTTCTCTCTATTCTTGTTCCTGCTCCCAGGCTTGGGCCCTTTCCCGAGCCTCTGGTCTCTCACAGAGCTGGGTGCCCTTGCTGTGTTGATAAAATCTCATTGGGCTTCACTTGTGTTTCTAGTTTCTGTTTCGAGACTGGGTGTCTCCTAGCTCTGAGCCATGTCTCACAGCTCTGGGCTCCTTTGACTCCCCAGGGGCTGTGACATAGATACTGTGCTTCTGCTTCTGCAACCTAAGATCAAAGAAACCTATTTTCCCCCCTGTCCCTTCAGTCCTCGTCCCTGCATGACTCTTACGGAGTTGACTGTAGACTCAAAGCCCCGAGGCATTTTCCACAAGCTCTGTTGTCTGGCAGCACATGTAGCTGTAGAGGATGGAAACCATAGACTCCCCCTCGCCCCCTCGCCCCCCAAGCCCCGTTGCCGTACAGCCAACTGGGACTCATTAGAAGCCTCTAGACCCAGAGATACTTCCATGCAACGTCTTCCTTTGTTGTTATTTCTATTGAGCTTTATGTCTTGATTAAGAAATACATTTTGTTATTGTTCATCTGTGCTCTTTTTACAGTTCAGTCATTGACTTATTGTTTGGGAACTTTACTGTGAACTAAGTGAGGGTGACAGGGCAGAGCATCCGTTTCCATCCCAGGGTGCACACTTTGGTTTCCGCTCTTCCATTGCAGTTCCCTCAATGGACCACCTTTCTATTCTCATTTCTGCCCCTTTCTTCTTCTCCTTTCTTTTGATTGATCTTTTTATTGAGGGCTCTTACGGAGATGATAACAATCCATACATCAATGACATCAGGCGGACTTGTACAGATGCTGCCATCATCATCGTCAAGACATTTCCTTTCTACTTTGAGCCCCTTGAGATCAGCTCCTCTTTATTCCCTCCCTCCCTGACCCTACTGCCCTTGTGAGCCTTTAATAAGTTATATATATATATATATATTCATATCTTACACTGTCTGATGTATCCCTTCACCCACAGTTCTGCGATTCATCCCCCTTCGGGGGTGTTATATACCTATCGTAGTTATCAGTTCCCCCTTGTCCCTCTTCCTGCACCCTCACAGAATCGTTACTCCCATTACTGCTTCTGAGGAGTTTATCTATCCAGGATTCCCCGTGTCAAAAGCTCTTATTCTTAAGCCTCTGATCACACAAGAAGGTCCTGGGCAGAGTGGAGGTGGGAATGGGGAGCAGCACTCAAGATCGTAAAGGAGACCAGGTGGACGGGGTGGACAGCGGCTGGTGGGACCTGAGACTAATGCCCTCCGTCATGCTTCAGATCTGAACTTCAACTCCGTCTCAGAATAATTGACCATTTTAAGATCAAAAAGGCAGCATTTACCAGGGACAAAAAGTCTTCTTTCAAAATATGTATTTATCTACTTATTTGTTTTTTAAATTTAGTCCATCTCTGGCCACCACAACCCTTTTGGGCTTCTGGTTTTGGCATCCAGTATCTCTGGCTTAACTTACAAAAGGATAAGTGGCGTATTTGGCGTCGTCGTCAATAAGGGCATGCGTGAATAAATGAATGAACGAATGGACGGATCTTAAGGAGTTGAGTCAATTTCAACTCATAGTGGTCCTACAGTGCAGGGTAGGACGGTGCGTTTCTAAGACTGTGCGTCTTTACAAAAGTTAAAAAAAAGGAAAGAAAAGAAAAAGCCTCATTTTTGTCCCAAGGAGCATCTGTTGGTTGTGAACTGCCAACCTTGAGGTTAGTTGCCTCCAAAAGGACTCAGGTCAGTCTTGGTGTCATCTGTGGACAGATGTTCACCACAAGGGGCTGCACATGGGACGCTGATCTGGTCATTCGTTAGGCTTAGCTAGTGGGAGAGATGAGACAGGAGTGTCTTATTCAAGGCATTCTTGGGGGAGTAGAAGAGACAACGCTCACACTGAGACCCTTAATGGAATAGGGCCAGTAGGATAAACGCCAAAGAGAAGAGACGGAATAGCTAAAGGAGCAGCCATCTCTTAAGGGAATCTGTACGACCGTGATTGTGTCGCTAGAAGGAACTGTTTTGTCTAAGGCCAAGTTTCGGCTTAGCTTAACTGCCAGCCTTGAGCTTTTTCCCTCATTCTTCCTTCCCCCATCACCTCCCCCTTGGCACCCTATCTGACACTGTCCCACTGAGACTTATAAGGTGTTCGCTACACGAGGTAGCATTTTAGAAGGATGGAAAGATGGGGCAGGGTTGGGGGACAACTCACAATTCCTCCATCTCTGCTTATCTACTAAGGACCCTAGGTGGTGCTGTGGGTTAGGTGTTCGGCTGGCTACTCCCTGCAAGATTGGTTGTGGGATACAGAAAGGTTTTTCCCCAGGTTGCCCCCCCGCCCTCCCTCCCCATGTCTATATACACTTGGAGGTCAGCTGCTTAAAGGTTATCTCCCTGAGGGTGTCAGCCATCTGAGGCAATCAGACTCTATAGTTTGTCCCACCCTAAGTAGGGCCCACTATCCGCTGATAAGGAGGATTGCTCCCCCAAAGGAGAGCTCAAAGGCAAGATCAAGGAGGACCAAGGTTAGGCTGCCATCTTGAATCTAAGGCCCGCCCATCTTGTCAGATGCCCCTTCCTGTCGATGTATGCCTATTTGTACAACCCCTTCCCGTTATGTAATCAGGGGGGGCTTGCACATCCCCCCAAATGTATATAAGCCGTGATCGGAACTATACCCTCTCTCTCTGCGTGGACCTGGCTGCTAAGATGCTGGCCATCCCGGAGGTGAGCCCTTGCGTGCTTTCTCTTGTCTGATGTCTCTTTCATCTTACCCCTCAAGTACACGACCGCCCCTGGACCCATTCGATTGTGAGGGCTGGTATCCCACCGTTGGTGGTTCAAATCCACCTGCTCCTCCAAGGGAGACTGACGACGCTATCTGTTCATCTGCAGATTTCCAGCCTGGAAGCCCTATGCAAAGTCGCGAAGTCAGAATAGGCTCGATGGCACGGGTTACCATAACGACTGAAGGGCGTAGGTGAGGGGACTTTAAAAAGATCCCAGAGAAATGGAATGAGAAGTGGATGGGCTGTTTCCACACGTGTGTGTTTTGAAGCCTCCACCTGGTATACTTCATGGTCATATTTTTTTTTATTTTCCTGTTTTATGTACTTTTCTTAATTATTACATTGAACAGTTGCAAAATGTTAGCGTCCTATGGAGCACTCGTGATGTAGTGGTTACCTGTGGGGCTGCTAATCTCAAGGTCAGCAGTTTGAAACCATCAGCTACACCGCGGGAGTAAGATGAGGCTTGGTGGCAGTAAGTTTGGTTGAGGGTGGAAGGAGTCCGGATGGTTAAGAACTCAGCTGGTAACTCAGAGGTTGGGGTCCGGACCCACTAGCTACACTGGGAGGAACCTGTCTGCGTCTGCTTTACTAACGATGACGACTTTGGAAACGCCGTGGAGCAGCTCTATGGCCGTGGGAGCTGGGGTGGCCTAGACCGCCATACGTTTGCTTTCATTCTCCTGCTGCTGGGCATTCCGATTTCATCTTTATAAACAGTTCTCCAGTGATTCGGCCTTGACACTGGGAGGATTTTCAGTAATACACTTGACACTCATTCTTCTCCTTCCCCTTGAAAGTATCCCTCTACACCGCTCCCCCACCCATCAATATGTTTAACATTTTTATTAACATGTAGTTCACGTGCATACAATTCATTAGTTCAGTCACATCAAGAAGAGCTGTACAATCATTACCACCATCAGCTTTAGAACATTATCTTCATTCTGGTACTCATTATCAGCTCCCCCTTTTCCCCAACCTCCCCTGCCAGATCCCCAAGAAACCACTCATCCAGTTACTGTCTTTATAGATTTACCTATACAATAAAAAAACACAACAACAAAACCCCTAACTAGCAATAACAAAGTAAAAACAGATAAAAACCTCAATTGAAAAGAAGGCAGGAAATGTTAAAAACTAGAATGAATTTAAATGGATCCTATCAATTGATAGGGGGTTACATTTTAATCTCACTGCACTCATCAATATGTTGGCCTCATTTGGAGCTTGGAGCTTCCACCAACAGCGACCTGGCTGAGCAGGAAGAAGGTGAAGGGTCTTGTCAAGTGCTGTGGACCTGGTTCTGACTCATTGCAGCCCTGTGCCCAACAGGACAAAACATTGCTCAGCCCTCCGCCATCCTCACAATGGTCCTTATGACAGAGTCCGTCAAGGCAGCCAGCATGTCCATGCGCTTGGTCCAGGCCCTTCCTCTTTCCACCTCATTCTGCTTTGCCGAGTGCAACGTCCTTTTCCAGGGACTGCGCTCTCCTGATCATGTGTCCGAAGCACAGGAGCCGTCTCCCAGCCCTCCCTCCTAAGGCACATTCTGTGTAGACTTCTTCCAGACAGATTTGTTGGCTCATTTGGTAGAGCAGGGGGCTTTCAGTGTTCTTTTCCCAACACCTCTGCCGTGAGGCATCCATTCTTCTGTGGGGTCCTCTCTTCAAGGTCCAATTTTCCCATGCACACGAGGCGGGCGAAAATGTCATGGCTTGGGCCCTGCGCGCCTCAGGCCTCCAAGTACTATCATTGCTCTTCAGCACGTTCTAGCGGTCTCCTGGCTCAGATTCACCCATGGAAATGCGTTGTTTGATTTCTTGACGACCGTCATCATGTATGATTCAGGAAAATGTGTCTGTTCACCCAGTGACTACTGTTTGAGCACATCCTCGTTACACACTTCTGGTCCCAGGCAGGTGAACGAGTCACTCAGAGGGGGTGACTGCTGTGCTCCGAGGCCTTGCAGTGCATTCGAGAAGGCCAGACTCAGCGCAGCAAAGACTTCAAAGGCGGTGAAACACAGGAGCAGGCAAAGAGATAGAAGTCCTCTGCTTGTCTTCAAACAAACAGCCATCTGAGGCAGGCATCAGCTAAGTGCACATGGAAGCAGGACATCGGCCGTGTGATCCAAAGTTTGAAAGTAATAAAATCCAAATCTGAGTGAGGGACTAGTAGGAGAGCATCAGTGGTGAGCACCTGCTCTGCGGAAGGCTGCAGATGGCAGTGGATGGCCAAACTCCAATGGCAGGGTCCACACGTGGATCAAACTTCAGGTCAGTCTCCCCTGAGCACAGTCCAGGGCTGTGGTGACGAGCCTTGTTATCGGACAGAGACCATTACACCGTCCATTATGGCACATGTCGGTAGGCCAAAATGTATTATGTTATCATTTTATCTCCCCTTTGACCTATTTAAAAGCTGCTTCAGTTTAAAAAAAAAAAGAAGAAGAGGGAATACGCATGGGTTAGGCATCTGGTAAATCGCATCAGTGTAGATCAGTGAGAGGAGCAGCCTTGCTATCATACAGAACGCATCAGAAAGTGGATGATTGCACATGCAGTTAAAACTTACCTCAAGGTTGAAAGGTAACACCTTATCCTTTTATCTCCCTGTTGACGCATCTCAAATTTGTCCCAGTTTTAAAAATATTTTATGCCTTTTTTAATTGAGGTTTTTATCTGTTTTACGCTGTTACTGTTCATTTTTTTTCTTGGTATGTTTTGCTGCAGATGTAATCCAGGTAGGTAAATCTCTAGAGAGAGTAAGTGGATTCATAGCTCTTTGTGGGCAAGGCAGGCGCGGTTAGGGGGGGAATGGGGAGCTACTAACAATGAGTAGAAGGATGAGGAGAGAGATGCAGGCTGGTGATGGTAACTAAAGGATGGAGGGCTCACTCCACTCAGAGGCACCATGGAAGAAAGTCCTGGAGATCTACGCCCCCCAGACCAGCCATAGAAACCCCGACAGCCATGGTCCTCCTCTAACAGTCAGGGTATCCCCACATGTTGGGGTTGACCCAATGGCAACTGGTCTCTGAGGAAGAGTGTGGAGGAGGCGGGAGGAGGTGGGTCTTTCTTGACTGCTCCGCGGGTACTCTGAATGTGTGTGGTAGCTGGATGCTTAGTTCACTGGTAGATTAAAGGGGAGTGCAGTGGAAAGGATTAAGAATTAAGTTTATCAAGAAGTATTAGAAGGCGAGTGGACAGGCCAGGGACAGTAGTGTGGGAAAGCAGAGAACTGAGCAGAGGCGGGTTGGCCGGTCAGAGAAGGGAGGGAGGGAGACCGTTGACCCTGCAGCCAGATGAGGGAGAAGGAAGATTCTAGACGCAGGCACTCCAAGGTTCCAGGGAAGGCTCTAAGAATAGCCAGGCCGGAAGGGGAAGTTGGGAAGGCTGGAGAGGGAAGGGGTGGAGGGGAGGAAGTGGCTTGCTGGTTTCCAGTCATGGTGTGAGGTGAGGGACAGCCACCTCCGGGACTGGCCTCTCCTGCTCTAGCCAGTCCAGCTCAGCTCTAATGGGGAGGGAAGTAGGAACTCGGCGCCAGATCGCTGAAGCCCAACTCCGCACAAGAGCCCCCGTCAAAATACGTGGAAAAATTCCATTCTCTTTCAATCCCATTTTCCACAAACCTTTTGAAACCCCTTGGTGTATACATAAACAGGAACACAGGCACGCACACACGTACACACACACACATACACGAAGGAGCTTCAACGAGTGTATGAGATAGTGGAATGAAGTGATAATTATTTCACAAATTCTGGAGCCCACTCTAGGTATCATCTAGATGTGTGTGCATACGAGCCCTGGTGACCTAGGGGATTACACACTGGGCTTCTAAGCACAAAGAAGACCAGTAGTTCGAATCCACTAGCTGGTTTGAGGGAGACAGAAGAGGCTGTCTGCTCCGGTAAAGAATTACAGTCTCAGAAACCCAAAGGGACAGTTCTATTCTGTCCTGTAAGGTTCTATGAGTCAGAACCAACTCAGTGGAAGTGAGTGGATGATATGTTTATCACACACACACGTATAGATGAGGGTTTCAGAGGCTACTTCTGAAGTGGGCAGCCAAGTCCTCTTTGTTTCTTGCTCTTTGTTTCCTGGAAGCTCAGCTGGCACCTGTCCACTTTGGGTGACCCTGCTGGCCTTCGAAATACCAGTGACCTAGCTCCAGCCTCACAGCGACACACGAATCACCACCGTGTGAGGATGGCCCAGGACCAGGCAGTGTTCAGTCTGTTGTGCATAAGGTTGCTATGGGTCAGAACCAGCTCAGTGTCATCTCACAACATCTATGTATTTATACATACATAGTGTGCATCTATAAGAATGTATGAACACATCATCTAAAATATACACACGATTAATATGCATATTATCCACACGCATAATACATATACATAGAAGACAAAGAGCCGGCTAGAAAATCATAAAAACCCTTATTTAACAAAAATATGAGAACATGAGGTTGTTGTTTCTCAACCTACTCTCTATCTTGGCCTATCCATTTCCAAAGGCGGTGTCTCCATCTCTGTTTCTTCTCTGAAGAATCTACCTCTTGGATTTACAAACTTTCCAAGTTGCACTTTGTGCTAGAGGGACAGTAACTATGGACAACCACCGTGGAACGTGCCTTGGCGCTCCCTCACACACTGGGGTGAGACATCCCATAGGACCCCGATACCCCTCTGCTGGCTGTACCTGCTTCTTAATGAGGTAAGAGTCGTGGCACAGACACAGGCACCCCCATGCTCATCACAGCACTGTCCATGACTGCAAGAAGCTGGAAACAATCTCAGTACCTGTCAGCAGAGGGCTGGGTAAAGGCGCTCCAGCCGCACGATGGAATATTACACACCACCGAAAAACGGTGGCGGAACCACACAGTGCCGCACAGCATGGATGGCCCTGAAGAACATTCGTTGATTTAAATTAGCCAGTTCCCAAAGGACAGATCTTATGAGACCACTGTTACCAAAGGTAAAAAGACAAAGGTTTTCATACCAAAGGGAACTGACTTTGGAGGTGTTCAAGGAAGGGGGGTGGGGGATGAAGTCCTAGGCCAGAGGGTTGACAGGTGTTAACTTGGGCGAGGAGGGAGATCGGCAGCCACAAGAGAAAGAAGGGATTCAGAATGTCTGTGTGGGGGGTGGGGGGTGGTGGGGGTGTTAGATAAGCTATTGGGGAATGTTTGGTAAGTAGTTTAAATCGTTGAATACAAAAGTGATGATCTGAAATGTAAACCCCGCTTCATTCACACACACACACGCACGCACGCACGCACACACACAAATAGCTAAAAGACAACAACAGAGCACAACCGCAATTTGTGCATCCGTGAGATATTCAAACTGTGTTCCTATTCAATGTTCCTTGAGTTTAGGGCAGAGAAGAAAGTCTGAAGGGCTGAGATCATCCCTGGAGGGCTGATGGGTGAGGTTTCCGAGCCAAGTTTGCCTAGGACAGCCCTGGCGACTCTCGAAGGGCCACACTGGGATGGGTTGTGTGTGTGTGTCTGTGTGGGGGGGATTCCTCAGCACAATTTTCTTCACCTTTTACTTGCCCATGCATTTTTCAACTTTTCTGACAACTTCTCTCTCATGACCGTCCTGTGTCCTTTGAGAAACTTGACCAAGGTATTCTATAACCGTCTCCTCCCCTTCTGCGCTGGCCGCTCGACCTTGGGCGTACCTGGCTCTGCAGAGGCCCTCAGAAGCCACGGTTTGTTATGTCTCTTTCTTTGGAAGGCACCCTAAGGAGACCAAGACCAGTGTGTGGCCGAGAGGACGTGTCTGCAGCCAGCCACTGATCGCTGAGCCACGCTTACACACATCTGAACAAGCACATACGGACTGGAACCCGAATAGCTGTGCTTCTGGACTCCCCCTGGTGTACATCACATGTCAGTGGAGGCTTGGGAAGCGTTCCCTCTGAGTGGTGTGCAGTGGCTGGGTCCTGGCTAGCAAGTCTGGCGTACATTCAGCTTCCACTCTGGGTAAAAGAAGACACCCCCACATTGACACGGTGGCTGCCACAATGGACTCAAAACATCGAAGTGATTGTGAGGACGGGGTGATGTTTCCTTCTGTGTGCCCAGGGCCCCTATGAGTAGCATGAACTCCAAGATACCTGTGGTGTTTAGATTTGACGCCAACTTGTGTGGCAGTAGGGGTGGAGTCCAACCTGTCAATCAGGTGGTTGCCTGGAGATGCCTTCTGGGGGGTGTGGCCTTTGTAGAAGAGAGACCCTGGGCACTTCTCTCTTCCCTTGCACTTCACCTTCCCTGTTGGCTTGGATTCCGTGTCCGCGTCCAGGGGCAGCCCCATGTGGCCTGCCAACTCCGGGAACTGTCAGTGCCCTGCCATGTTCTCACTGACCGTGGATCTACAGGGCTCTGCGCACACCAGCCTGGGATCTTCCTGCTTCCTACTTCAATTCTCTGCCACACTTGCCCAAAGCTATGTGGGTCTGAAGAGGGCTGCGGCTAGGACCCATGGAGTTGAGTTGGACTGGGCTGCGATGCCCTCTTGATATAAAATTAGTTCTTGGCATAAAGTTCTCTCTTATACAACTAGACAGCCCAGTCTAATAGAGTACTTAACAACCACACCCGAGCAAGGGAGGGTTGAGCAGACTAGGGGCTTCATCTCCAGCCTCCTTCTGCAGAAGGTCCCCTCCGCCCAGACACACATGCAGGGCAGGTCTGCTGGCAATGGCAGTGGAAGACATCCCTTTCCTTCCTGAGCTGCCTCTTCCAGACTCCTCCCAGACTGCTCTTGGAGTCCTCGGCCGCAGTTCACTTTCAGGGTAGAAGACAGCCTCACCCTGCAAGGCACAAACGACTCACCTGAACCAGGAGCCAGAGAAGTGAAAAACCCCTGCCCTGCGACCTTCTCAGCCATCGTCATCACCTCCCCAAATCCAACAGGTCTGGTGTTTGTAAGAAAGCCTGGCGGCCAAGTTCACCTAACCCTACTGTGTATATAATAAGAAACGAATGGTAGAATCCTGGTTTGGGGTGTTTTTGTTGTCTGTTTCTATGGAAAAAAGACAGCCCATAGAATCCTGGCTCAACTGAGGACATTGCTTCCCTCCCATCGTGTTGCTATGAGTCGAAATTGACTTGATGCAGTGACCTTGGTTTGGTTTGGGTTTGACTTCTGGAACTGAAAATGCAAATTATATGCCCGAGGTCCGTTTTAGGGTCCGAACCTAGCAAGGTCAGGGAAACAACGTGGGACACTGAGCCTTATCCGGTGAGTGGGGTGTTTGATTTTCACCCGTGGGGGATACATGTCCACAGAGGACGTACCCCTCAGGCCCACCACATGGATCTCAGCACATCAGCGGTTAGTCCCTCTAACCATGGAGAGGGGTAAGGCAATCACGAGGGAAAGAGCCCTGGCTTTGAGAAACCCCCTGGAGTTAGCACAACTGCTGTGAGAGGAGAGAGAACAGAGAAGTGGGAACCTTAGAGGCACCTTTACTACCTTCAAGGCACAAACCCGTAAGCTGCTCTCTACTAAATATTGTGATAATTTTGGGATTGCTAAACCACTTTCTGTGATAGAAGCCTCCCCAGAGGACCGTGCAAACACAGTTATCATTCCGTCTGTATTTTCAGAAGGGCTCCTGTGTAGCCACATTGGAGGGGAGGAGCGGGGGTGAGTTAAGCTCTTGATAAGATAAACGAGTGATTTTAGACAGAAAACATACCAAGGGTTCAAAGCATTAAGTCAAATAGGAGCGTGGTGTTTTTTTCCTGCTGAGATTGAAAATCAAGTGAGAGCTTAATGTTTGTCCAAAAGGAGCCCTAGTCGTCTGGGCTGCTAACGGTTTGGTCCGTCAGCTGCTCCTGTAAGATTCGCAGAACTGACTCAGTGGCAGCGAGCCTGGATTCACATCAATTCCATTTCTCTGCACACCAACATAGTAACAGATAGTGGTCAGATGTCAGAGCTGTAGAATCATCCAGAGGATGGAGGGCAAGACAAGACGCGCCATGTGTTTGTCGAAGGACACATTTGTGTGTATGGATATAGATAAACATACATGTGTGTATAGATATTTATGAATATGTACACACCCATACCTCCCCCCCCCCAAAGCTATATCATCCTCTGAGCTGCAAAGGTCAGCAGTTCAAAGTCACCTCCTCGGGACCAAGACGGGACTTTCTAGTCCCATGAAGAGGTAGTCTCAGAAACCCACGGGGGCGGTTTCAGACTGTCCTATCGGGTTGCTATGAGTTTGCGTTAACTTGATGGCAGTGAGTTTGGTCTGTATGTGTGTGTGTATTTGTATGTATCCAGTTGTCATGAAGTTGAACCCAGCTCATGACAACCTCCATGTGTGTCAGAATAGGACGGTGTGCCACAGGGCTTGTCATAGCTGCTTTTTCAGCACGTCACCAGGATGTTCTCCCAAGGTGCCATGGGGTTGGTTTAAACCTACAACCTTAAAAAAATAAAAACCAAAAACTTACAACCTTTTGGTGAAGAGCTGAAAGTATTGATTTGGGGCACCACCAGGGACCACACACACACACACACAATCTTCTGATGTGTATATTTAAAATTTATATTAATAATATATATTAATACAATATATATTAATTTATATATATATCCTGTAACAAAACAAAAGAGACAAGGCTTTCTTGTCCTGTAAAGAGTTACAGTCTTGGAAACGCACAGGGCCAGTTCTACCCCCTCCCATCGTGTTGCTGAGTCAGAATTGACTTGATGCAGTGACCTTGGTTTGGCTTGGGTTTGACGTCTGGAACTGAAAATGCAAATTATATGGCCGAGGTCCGTTTTAGGGTCCGAACCTAGGAAAGTCAGGGCAACAACGTGGGACACTGCGCCTTATCCGGTGAGTAGGGTGTTTGATTTTCACCCGTGGCCCACCACATGGATCTCAGCACATCAGAGGTCAGTCCCTCTAACCATGGAGAGGGGTAAGGCAATCACGAGGGAAACAGCCCTGGCTTTGAGAAACCCCCTGGAGTTGGCACAACTGCTGTGAGAGGAGAGAGAACAGAGAAGTGGGAACAAGTCCCACCCCTGTCTCTCTTGCTCTCTGGTGGTCAGACCAGTGTGCTGCGGCTTTAGCTAGTTCTTTGCCTCAACCTGTGTGCTACACTCCCTGTGGGACAAGCCACCCATGGATCATGTCGCTAGAGCTTAAAGCTCCTTGGAGACCTGCTTCTGCACACTGCTGGGGCTTATATCACTTGAACTTGAGGCTGGTGGATCCTACGACCTTGCATTGCTTGAGTTTGATATCCCATCTGGGCCTGCTTTGCTAAGCAACCGAGCTACTGACTGTTGCTGGCCCACCTTGCTGTTTGCAGCCTGTAGGTAAACTCTGCCTGCCTTGCCCAAGGGAGGACCTGTTGTCTTCTTGACCCAGCAGCCCATGTGAGTTGAAGGAATTCCAGCTTATTAACTGTCCCATGAAGTGAGTTGAACTGAGCCCTCTGTACGGCTGTGTGGACTAAGTAGCTGTTATATTCCTTCTTGCTGTATAAATCTATCTATCTATCTATCTATCTATCTATCTATCTATCTATCTATCTATCTATCTATCTAAAGTGTCTGGGTTTTGTTTCTCTAGAGAACCCTGCCTAAGACATTGACTTCTATTCTTTGCTGTATTTATTAAAAATATAAATGTTGATCATCAATTAGCGATAAAAGGGGTCCTGGCGGCCTAATGCGTACACTCTGAGCTGCTAACCACAAGCTCATCAGCTGGAAACCACCAGCCACTCCCCAGGAAAGAAAGGAGGCTGTCAGCTCCTATAGAGAGTTCATCTCAAAAACCCGGAGGGGCAGGTCTGCTCTGTCCTACGGGGTTGGGATGAGTGGCCACTGACGCAATGGCGGTGAGGATTTTAAAAATTATTTTAATGGGAGAAAATGAAACTATAGTGAGTAGATAGAGACCCTGTGTAATCAATTAATATAAGAGATGTTTAAAAAACGATGCTTTTTAAAATACAGGGGGTTAAAAAAGCCAGCATGTTGTGGTTCTTAGGGACTGTCAAGTCAGTGCCCACACACAGGGACGCTGTGGACAACAGAAGGAACCACGGACAGGCTCTGTGCCCATCTCACGGGTAGTCACTGTTGACCGTCTTGTGGCCGCCACTGTGCTGATGCTTTTCCTGGACAGTCTTCTTTCGCAACAACTTTCTTCTCTACCAAGCAGGATGTCCTCCAGGGACTGGCCTCTCCCGCTAATACACATCCATCCAACAGTTTTTACACGCACGATCCCTTGACAACGGTTACACCACTCACTCTGAGCCATCACCTTCATCTTCTCTGCCCCTGTTGCTTTCACGGCTGTTAGCAGAGGTGTGCTCAAACACATTTCCTTTCCAGGAAGCTCGTGCGTGGATGTGCCTGTTTCCCAGCAGCTCATCTTCCAGTGGGATTCCGGATAGTGTTCTGTTGTGATTCACAGGGTTTGTGTGGACTGATTTCTGTTCCAGATTTGCTGTTGACTCATCTAGAACATTCTTCAGTGGGGCCCAAGGCTCAAGACAGGCATTCCTTATTGCCCGAGTGAAATGATTGTTTCCTCGAAAGGTGTCTTTTGGGGGTCTTTCTTAGCTTAAGGGTCAAACATTTAATAACCATATTTTAAATAAGCAACAGGAGCAAAGAACAAATGCTGAAGAGGATGCGGGGTGACCCGAACGCTCCTACACAGCTGGGGGACTGCAGAATGGGCAGCCATGCTGGATGGCGCTTCCTTAAACAGACGCAAACAGAAATACAGTACGATTCTAGGGTTTCTCTACTTGGTATCTGCTCCCCCAAACAAAATACCAACAGACGTATGAACACCTGTGTTGATCACAGCAATTCTATAACAGCAAAAAGATGGAAACAACCCAAAGCCCCATCAGTAGAGGAATGGATAAACAAACCTTGTACATACACACAATGGAATATGACGTATCTCGTCCAAACAACAACGAGACTGTCGAACACCTCATGGCAGGGACACAATGAGAAGACATTGTACTCGGCAAAGTTCGTCTCATAAAGATGAGTATTTCATGATGCCGTTAGAATAGAGAACAACAACAACAGAATGATTTCCACCAAAAGACACGACTTTAAAGATGATGATGAGGGCTTGTAGGGTCAGGGCAGGAGAAAGACAGGGAAGGAAGGTGGGTGGGAAAAATAAAGTAAAAGTGCTAGTCAGCATCTGTCTTAGCCAAGTTTCTCTAGAGCAGTGATTCTCAACCTTCCTACTGCTGCGACCCTTTAATACAGTTCCTTATGCTGTGGTGACTCCCCAACCATAAAATTATTTTCATTGCTACTTTATAACTGTCATTTTGCCACAGTTATGAATCGGGAGACCCCTTGAAAGGGTCGCTCAACCCCCAAAGGGGTTGTGAGACACAGGTTGACAATCGCTGCTCTAGAGAAACAGAACCAGTTGTACATATATGCACCTACACATATATATGTACCAAGGGTGCTCTGCAAAAAACGCTGCTCATTTGTTTTTGTTTTATATGTGAGGGGGATAGTGAATTTGGAATTCATTTCATCAGGTCAGACTGTTAATCAAGCTTTCTATTTAGAGGTTCTGAAAAGATTGCATAACAGTGTGTAACGAAAAAGGCCTGATTTGTGGCAGATGGGGGACTGGTTTTGCCTCCATGACAATGCACGTGCTCATACAGCCATCTCAGTGCACCAGTTTTGGGCATAAAACAACATGCTTCTCTTGCCCCAGGCACCTTACTCACCTAACCTCACTCCATGGAACTTCTTTATGTTTCTGCAAATGCAGAGGAACATAAAAGGACAACGATTTGATGATGTAGAAGAGGTGAAGAACAAGAACAAACAAACGAGGGAGGTGCTGTCAGCCATCCAGACTGTTGAGTTTGAAAAATGTTTCCAAGAATGGAATCTCAGATTTGACAAATGCATTAAGTGTAATGGAGAGTAAGTACTTTGAAGGTGATAAGTTTGTTTTGCGAAAAATGTAAATACATAGCTTTGAAAAAAATTCTGTTTGGGCCCGGGGGGAGACAATTTCAAGGAGTCCAGGAAGAAAAGGAATGTTGGGAAACTGGATAGCAATTGTACAATATTGTTCAATGTGCTTGAACTGTGGAATGATATGATGTGGGTATTACTTCCCAATTAAAAATAGATCATCGCCTTGGGTAAATCTGCTGCACAAGACCTCTTTAAAGTGTTGAAAAGCAAGAATGTTATTTTGAGGACTAAGGCGTGCCTGACCCAAGCCATGGTATTTTCAATCACCTCACACACATGTGAATGTTGGACACCGAATAAGGGCGACCAAAGAAGAATGGATGTGTTTGCCTTCGGGCGCTGGCAAAGAATATTGAAAGCACCGTGGACTGCCAAAGAACCCACTGGTCTGTTGTGGGAGAAGTCCAATTCGATGCCCCATGAGAGCAAAGATGGCGAGACTTTGCCTCACGTACTTTGGACACGTGGTCAGAAGAGACCAGCCCCTTGAGAAGGACGTCAAGCCTGGCAAAGCAAAGGGCAGTGAAAAAGAGGGTGGCCTGGGTTGACACAGGTGCCGCAGTAAGGTGCTCAAGGACGGGCATGATGGTGTGGGTAGCACAGGGCTGTATGGTCGGCATGGTTCTGCTCTGCACAGGGCCACTGTGGGTGTGAACCAACGTGGTGGGACGGGATGGCACTTAACAACAATAAGAGCAACAAAGATGATGAGTGAACAGGTAGGGACAATGCAGGTTCTGTAATACATGGCGTACACCTGCTAGTAGACACAATGAAGACACACCACCATGAAGACAAAACAGATGAGTGGGACCGCTTTAAAAAAGTACACACTTGGGCAGATCAAAAGATATCACCCACTGGTGATCTGCTGTACTCCCTTCTTGTTTTGCCCCCATGTGGGGAGGTCAGGCTGGCCGCGCTCCCCAAATTGTCTCTTCGGCGCTGCCCTCTGTAGTGCTGTGATCTAGGGTGGAGCATTCATGTCTCCAGTTGGGGCTAGCTCTACGGTCCTCCCTGTGTACTAGCTGCTCCAAGTAGGAACGTCGCCCTCAGGGCCTGGTGTGCCAGAATGTGGTCTCTCTCTCCCTCTCTCTTAGTTTGTTTCCATGTGAGTGGGACATATCGGCCGCTCTCCCCAGACTGTATCTTCAGTACTATCTTCTGTATCGCTGTCATCTAGGGAGGGGGACATCATAACTTGAGCTGGGGTTGGGCTTGTGGAGTGACTCAGGTCTTAAAAAGCTCATGAGCAATCCTCTTAGGTACAACAACGGATCCCTTCCCAGTTGGAGGGAAGAAGAATCATAAGTAGGTGGGTAGACGTATGAAAATAATTTGTCCGATGGCTGAACGGAGCACATACACATCAATTTCTACCACCCTCAGACCAGAAGACCTGGATGGTGCCCGGCTGCCACCACCAACTGCTCTGAAAGGGATCCCGTTAGAAGGTCCTGCATCGAGTGGGAGAGAAATGTGGAACAGCTCTAAATCATCAAAGATACCGGGCTCCCTGGCCGAACAGAGTCCGGTGGGACCCTCACGACTATGACCCTTTGTCACTGTGTAGGTCGGCAACCGAATGCACCCTCAGGCCAGAGTCAGCGCCGTTGAAGATCAGAAGGTCAACACGGACTCCAGGACAGAGCTGGGCGAGTTAGGGAAGGAGGAGAAATGGAAACAGGAAACTCAGGAGGAAGTGAGAACTGTGATGAGACATTGAGGGGATTTCAATGAATGAGACGAAGCAAGACGTGTGTCAATTGCTGACTGTAAGACTGTGACCTGCTCTGTAAACCTTCATGTTCAAACTAAGAAAACAAACAGTATTCTAGCAAGTGCGCGCAGGTGCACGCACACACACACACATTGAGGGGGCTCATGAATGCCATCCCCTGCCCCCCAAAATGCAGAGTGCAATCCATGAGTCTTCCCTCGCCCTTCTCTCCAAAGAGCCATCACACGAGAGAAATCCTTGAAAACATCACAAAAAATAACTCCAAGCTTGGGGCAGGGGCAAATCCTGGTGCAGGCATTTTAATAACCTGGCTTTTAGGAAAGAGATAAAGAAAACCTGCTCTAGAAAATACTTCTTAGCAGCCCAAATGAAGCCGTCCCTTCTCACGAAACCATCCCCACGCCCATACAAAGTCAGAAGGTGGAATACTCAACCCGCTAGCGGTGACTCGGAGTCGAAAAGTGGCCGGGAACGAAGAACTCAACACCCGCCGCCATGGAATTGATTCCGACTCATAGCGACCCTGTCTGGGGTCTTCGAGGCTGTCAGTCATTACAGGAGCAGCCAGCCGGAGGGGTGGGAGTAGTCGGACAAGTGTGGAAATACATTATGAGAAACAAGGCGAGCAACCAAGGGCGGGAGAGGAAAGGGGGAAGGCAGGAGACTGGCAGAGAAGCAAAAGATTAGCAAAGAATTCAGAAGAAATTCCACCTGAAGAGAAGAATATGTCCCTAGACTTTTTTATGTTCTCAATAGAAATATGTCAGGGGGTACCCCAAAAAAGAAAAACCAGATTTTTTCCCCTAAAGCTATGTATTTAAATGTTTTCCCCAAAGCAACCTTATCACCTTCAAAGTACTCTCCATTATGCTTAATACATCGGTCAAATCTGCGATTCCACTGTAGGAAGAGTTACTGAAATATTGAAATACCAGACTGCTACCAGGACAAACCCATCTGTATTGGAAAGAGCAAAGCCGGAGCGCTCCTGGGGAGGCAAGGATGGGAAGACTTCGTCTCACACCCTTTGGACGAGCTGTCAGGAGAGACCCGTCCCTGGAGAAGGACATCGTGTTTGCTTCAATGGAAGGGCAGTGACAAAGGCAGGCCCTCCGAGATGGAGGGCCGCCGGGGCCGCATCAGTGGGCTCAGGCACAGGAACAATTGGAGCTGACTGGACGGCGCCTGAAGCTTCATCGTCGTCCTGAGCAGCGACAGGCGGGACTCGGCACTTACCTCAGTGGAGCCTCGGGTCTCTTCCCAGGCGGTCTATCACACACCCCCTTTTGGCCCTCGCACGATTCACTTCATCGTGACCCTCGAGGACAGAGTGAAATGGCTCTAGGGAGTTTCCTAGGCGGCAGATCTTCGTGGCCACTTTGAGGACTGAGGTGGCCCTGCCTCAAGCCATGACATTTCAGCCCCCTCGTGTGCCTTTGAAGGTTGGACGGTGGATGAGGAAGGCCAAAGGAGACCGGATGCCTTTGAGCGATGGTGCTGGTGGAGAACACGGAAAGTACCCGACTGTCCAAAGAACAGACAGGGCTGTCTTGGAACGTTCCTTAGCGGCAAGGGTGGCAAGCCCTCGTCTCATTTACGTTGGCCATGTTGCTGGGAGAGACCAGTTCCTGGAGGAGGACATGCTGCTTCAGTGAAGAGAGAGGAAGGCCTTCTGGGAAATGGGCTGACCCCAGGCCTGCACCAAGAGGCTCAACCACAGCAATGATGGCGAAGCCGGTGCAGAACCGGCCAGGGTTTCGATTTCAGTTTATTTTTTTGGTATCTAGGGGTTGCTAGGAGTCATAACCAACTCAGTGATGCTTAACAATAGCAACAGCAGCAGCAGCAGATCTGTACGGGAGCACACAGCCTCGTCGTTCTCCCGAGACAGGCAGCCGAAGTTAAAATCACGATGTCCACTCTTAGATTTCCTGGGCTTACACCCTGGCTCTCTAGCTGCCCAGCCAACTCAATTGCCAGAGGCCCTTCCCAGGGGGAGTGTAAGCATCTGGGTCTCTCACCTGAGGCTCTGGGCCTTGATTTGTTTTCATATGTGTACATCTCTTTCTTTTTCTTTTTTTAAGAGGCGTTTAAGTTCTATATCCTTCTGGCCCCACAGAACCTGGCTCTGCCTCTGCTCACTGCAAATGACTTGGGCTGTCTGCACTCCGGTTTGCTCTCCTGTCCAGGGGGGAATCATTCTGAAGGCATGGGTGAGAAACAAGGCTCCAGGAATTGATGGAATACCAGTGGAAATGTGTCAACAAGTGGATGAAGCCCTGGAAGCACTCACTCGTCTATGTCAAGAATTTGGAAGGCAACTATCCGGCTCACTGACGGGTAGAGATCTGTATTTGCACCCATTCCAGAGAAAGGTGACCCAACAGAAGGCTCACATTCCGTAACACCGTCGCTGATGGCACATGCAAGTAAAATTTTGCTGAAGATCCTTCAACAACAGTTGGCAACAGTGTATTGACCGGGAGCTGCCAGAGGTTTAGGCTGGATTCAGAAGAGGACGTGGAACAAGGGATATCATTGTTGGTGGATCTTGGCTCAAAACATCGAATACCTGAAAACATGCTTACTTGTGTTATTGATTATACAACGGCATTTTGACGGTGTGGATCCTAACCATCTCTGGATAATATTGAGGAGAATGAGAATTCCATTGTGCTCATCGGGAACCTATACATGGATCACACAGAGTAAGGGGATATGGCATGGTTTAAAATCAGGATTGTATCCTTTCATGATAGTTATCGTATCTACATGTTGCACACATCATCAGAGAAGCTGGATTAGATGAAGAAGAACTTGGCATCGGGATTGGAGGAAGGATCGTTAACAGCCTATGGTATGCAGATGATCCCGCCTCACTTGTTGAAAGTGGGGAGGACTTGAAGCTCTTGCTGGTGATGATCAAGGATTATAGCTCAATGTCAAGAAAACCAAAATCATCCCAACTGTACAAGAGATAACAGGATTCAGTGGGGAAAAGATGGAAGTCTCGAGGGTTTAATCTTGCTTGGATTCACAGTCAATGCTCATGGAATGAGCAGTCAAGGGATGCAAAGACATATTGCATCGGGTCAGTCTGCTGCAGGAGACCCCTTTGAAGTGTTAAAAAGCAAGAATGTCACAATGGCTATTCAGGCACACCTGACCCGAGGCATGCTGTTTCCAATCGCCTCGCATGCATGTGGGAGTTGGACGTTGAATAAGGAAGACCAAAGAAGAATTGATGCGTCTGAATTATGGTGCTGATGAAGACTATCGAAAGGACTAGGGGCTGCAAAGAACCAGCCAATCTGTCTTGGGAGAGGTACAGTCAGAACGCTCCTTAGAGGCAAGGGTGGCGCGACTTGATCTCACATACTTTGGACCTGTTATCAGGAGAGGCCAGTCCCTGGAGAAGGACACCATGTTGGGTAGAGCATTAGCTAAAAAGGAGGAAGGCCCTCAGCCAGATGGCTTGGCACTGGCTGCAACAATGGGCTCAAGTACAGAAACAACTGTGAGGGCAGCGCAGGGCTGTGCAAGGGTTCGTTCTGTTGTGCAGAGGGTTGTGGGACTTACCAACAACAGACAATAACTCTCGTTCCGTATCAGATAGACCTAATGACAGTGAGTTTTTTTAATAGGGGTATCTGCTAGGAACCCTGGTGTGGTGGGTTCAGCGTTGGGGTACTAACTGACAGGGTGATGGTTAAACTCATTAACTGCTCTTGGGGAGGAAGATGGGGCATCTACTCACATGAAGATTTACAGTGTTGCAAAAGAATATCGAAGCCATCAAGCATCACCTGACATGGTTGATTCGGAAGTTATTACACGGAGTAGTCCGTCCATCCCATAGAGACAAGTGCAGGGGGAGACCACGATTATAAAAGCGGAAATGGTCTTCATTTCAAAAAGAAACAGACTTGGGTGATGATAGAGAAGCTGGGAACGGGGAGGTAGATGATGGGCTGGAGAGAGAGGGAAGAAAGATGTATAGGCTTGGCAACCTGATAGGGATGTTCTACTCTTGCCCTACAGGGGAAGGTAGAGTATCTAATATTCGATGAGTTGGAATCTACCGAAGAGCAACAAGAACCACGTGAGAAAAGTAGGCCAGGAAGTAAGTGCCATCCAGCAAGTTCTCAGTAAGCGTCAGCGATTCATATTGTCGCCATCATCGTTATTAAATGAGTTACGGTCATGTCAACATGCTCTTGATGGTGGTCCTTGAAGAACTTCATGATAGGCAGCCTCTGGCTCCCTGTCCACACTGGAGCGCCCCTGTATGGAGGGGCCAGCTCCTCGGGGACAGCGGCTTTGGACTCCGTGGCTGTTTTATGATTCTGTTTCAGCACGGAGGCTCAGAGAACCTGGCATGGTGATGGTCCCTTGTAAAGGTGGAGGGGAATGTCTCGGCTTCGTTGAGATCAAGCTCTAAGAAAACACAGCGGCCACTTTCTTTGGGGCGTTAACAGAGTGAAGAGGTTTGCTCTCTAATGAAAGGAGCCAGAAGCTGAGCAGCAGGCTCTGCCTCATTCCAGCAGGAAAGGAGAGGCCGGCCACTGGCCCTGGCGCAGTGGGTAACCGCTTGGCCTTTCAAACCTACAGGGCGTTCCACAGAGAGAAAGACGTGGTGCTCTGCTCCCATAACCATTTCAGCCTTCAGGAAACGCAGGGGTGGGGGGACCCCACCAGAGCGGCGTGGGAAGGTGGTGTGCGGGCATTAGAGAGCAGAAGGAAGCAGCCAGAGGCAGCCGTTCCTGGCAGACACACAACACACAAGGTGCGGGTGCCAGGAGTCCCCTTTGCTGCTTTAGAACATCATCCCGCCAGTCCTTCCTGCATGCACCCGAAGGCGCTACTAACCTGACTTCCTGTGTGCTTGAGGGTTCACCGGATCCTGAGACGCCACTGTCTTCTGAATGGTCCAGCATCTGGCAAAGAGGTACAATGGGCCTGGGGAGGAAAAAGTGAGCCAGCATCTCTGTTCGGGAAAGGAGGAGGAGGAAGAGGAGGAGGAGGAGGAGGAGGACCACATGAGCAAGAAAATGCTCACTCCAAGGAGGGAAAGTACACGCGGGCTGAGCTGAGTGATTTAGAAACTTCTGGAGAACAGCTCCCCCACAGCTCTAGGTTCACTTTTTGTGGTTCACATGCCCCCACAAGCTGAGGTAACTTCTGATTCACGATCTTGCTCACACCAAGGGCGGCACCGGATTCTATTTGTGGCCCCCAGTTGCTCACCGCCTTGTTCGGCTCAGGACTGATCTCTCGTGGAACACCCTCATCTCAGAAAGCCTTTCTCCGCCTTGGCCTTGGGCACTCATCCACCGTTCTCCAAGCCAAGTTCACTGCCATGGAGCGGATGCCGACTCACAGCAACCCGATAGGACAGAGTAAAGCTGCCCCTGTGGGTTTCCAAGAATGGAACTCTGTGTAGGAGTAGAAAGAAGAAAGGACTTCTCTTTGATTACTTGATTACTTGATGGCTGTTGCCATGGGCACTGATGAGAGATCCAAGCCAAACTCCATCCTTGACACTCCATTTTCTTTCTCTCTCCATTTGTCGTAGCGTTGTTCATGGGCCCAATGGTGAGCAGTTTAGTTTGATGGCGAGGTGTCATCTGCATCTGCGGTGAAAGCTGAGGTCCCTGGTTTTCCTGCCTAAGGGCTTCAAGGTCTCTTTCCTTTCAGTTGCCCAGGTTATGTCCTCTGGGTTTCAGACATGATGGCCACCCACTGTCAGGACGGTCACGTCTGCAGGGTAAGTTGACTCAGGCCCAGCTCTGTCACGGACCAACTGTAAGATCCTGGCCGAGTTACATCAACACCCCGGGCCACAAGTTCCTCATTTGCCAAACAGGCATCACACACAGGTCTTGTCTCAGGGAAGTTGCAAGAGAGAGCCCTGGGCATGCGCAGCGTGGTCCCAGCACATGGTAAGCAGCTGTGGAGTGTATTATCCCTCAGGGTCACCCGGGAGGGGAGAGTAGCCCTGGGCTCCAGCGCCTAATGACTTGAAGTGGAGTGTCAGGCCTTTGAGGGTCTCCAGCCCTCACCTCTTGGTTCATAATCAAGTGTATTAGCCTCCATTAGAATGACTCGTTATGTAGGCCACTCTACTGTCCCTCTTTATAGTTAAATGTCTTAAGAGATGGAATCTGATTGGCTCACTCATGCCTGGGGTTTGGTTTGTCTTGAGCTGAGTGACAAAGGTGTGTACATTCATGTGGTGTGCTGTGTGCATATGGACAACGTAGGTGTGGTGCAAATGTGTGTGTGATATATATGTGTGTATAAGTATCGTGGGGTGTATGTGTGTGTCCTGTGTGTTTATGTGTCCTGTGTGTTTATGTGGGCTTCATGCATGTGTATGGTGTGTTCATGGGTATGTATGTGTGTATATGTTATCTGTATGTGTGATGTTTGTGTTGTATGTGTGTGAGTGTGTGGTTTACATGTGAGCATTCATATATGTGAGTATGAATGTGTATACATTATGAGGATATGTGTGTATGTGTGTGTGTTTGTGAGTATGTAGTGGATATGTTTGCATGCATGCACGTATGTTGTGTTAGTCTGGGTAGACTAGAGAAACAAATCCATGGACACACATATGTGTATAAGAAAGAGATTTATATACAAGAGCAGTTGAACATTGAGAAAACATCCCAGCCTAGTCCAGATCAAGTCCATAAGTCCGATATTAGCCCATATGTCCGATACCAGTCTATAAAGTCCTCTTCAGACTCATGAAACACATGCAATGACGGCAAATGTAGAAGATCACAGGCCAGTGGGTGGAAAGTCTTGTGGATCCAGTGGCACTGGAAACATTTCAGTGCTGGCAGGGGTCTCTGCATCAGGGTGGGTCCATGTGTCTTGTCAGCTGCTATGTCTCCCAGGATGTGAGCAGAGAGTCTCCCACCTCCAAGAAGGAAAGTACCGGATTTCCCAGAATTCTCAAGAGAAGGCCATGCCTACACAGAAGCCTCATAGGCTATGACCTGATTGACAGGCTAGACTCCACCCCTTCACTCATAATCCTCAAATTGGCAAACGATTGTATATCTACTCCATATGTGATTGAGTGTGTGTGATGTGTGGGTGTGATATATGTGTGTGTGTGGTGTGGTATATGTGTGTGTGTTTGTGGCGTGATTGAATGTGTGCATAGATATGTGTGGATGTGTGTGCATGCTATATGCGTGGTATGTGTGCACAT
>NW_022106463.1:7068166-7080756 GCF_000313985.2 Echinops telfairi | reverse complement strand
TGTGTGCATAACTGTGTATATGGGTGGGTATGTTGTGTGTGTGGTGTGATGTGTATATATGCGTGTGCTGTGTGCATGTCTATGGTGTTTGTCTGGTGTGTGGGGTGTAAATGTGTGCACGTGCGCAGGCATGCGTGTGTACCACAGAGTCTGCAGCTCCCTGCAGGACAAGGTGTGCATGCATGAGGAAGGGAAGGAACACAGCTGTGAGCACTTCTCCTGATTGGGCATAAGGCACGCTATGCCCAGGTTGCTGGCTCTTCACTCAGTGCCGTTACCCAGAAGGCACAGTGAAAGCAGGAAGAGGCTGGTGGCAGTGGCGGCTGAGAAACCGACTGCACCATCCATGTTCTCGCCACATAATGTGGGGGTCTGAGAATTAAACTTATTCCACTTATTTACAGCATGGTTCCACGGAATTAGAATAGTCCTGATGAGGTAGAGAGTAATTTGTTGGGCTGCTAACTGCCAGGTCAGCAGTTTGAAACCACCAGCCGCTCCTGGGGGAAAAGATGAGACTTTCTACTCTGGTAGAACCAGGGTGACAGTGTCACCAACTGCTGCGACGGTTTATCAGGATGGCGGGGGAGGGGGTGTGGGGAGGAAACAATCAGTGCAGGAGCTGGGAGGGAGCATTAGAACAGATTGTGATGGCGCATATACAACTCTTCTTCAAAGCAATTTAACGATGGAAGTGTGCAATGTGTGACTACTTTATCAAGAAAACTACTGAAAAAGAGAGAAACCAAGCTTGGCCACTGGTTACCATAGGTGAAGGAGGAAGAAGTAGTGCTTAGAAAGCACAGCATTCATGTTAGTGGTGGTAGAATACTGTGGGAAAGGACATCAGTGATGACTGTACAACATGAAGAGCATCATCAATGGCTCTCAATTATCCATGTAAAAGCTACTGAATTCTGGGCATGTTTTTGTTGTGCATATTTTTTCCACAATTAAAAAAATACATAAATAGCAATGAGTACGAGGAAGAAGAAAGTGCTCTGGAATTGATTGTGCTGATGACTGTACAACTCTTCTTGATGTGATGGGATTACTGAATTGTGTGACAAGTGGGTAAGTGCTCATCAAACTGTTAACAACAACAAAAAGAGAGTGACAGTCTCAGAAACGCACGGGGGCAGTTCTACCCTGTCCTGTAAGTCGCTCTGAGTCAGCATTAACTTGGTAACAGGAGGTTAGTTGGGCATTTTTACATGAAATCCAGAAACCTTGTGCTAATCTTCAGCTGTTTCGGGCTCTCGTTTTTGTAAGTTGCAAACCCCTTTGCATGCCGCTCTAAGCCCACAGCTGCCACTGCCACCAGCCTCTTCCTGCTTTCACTGTGCCTTCCACTGTCAGTGGAGCCTGCGTGTTGCTGTGCTGCTGGGTGAGTGGGTCTCCAGGGAGCTTCCAGACGAAGGCTAGAAAGAAAGGGCTGGAGATCCACTTCCAACAATCAGCCAATCAAGACCCCATGGATGACAAGAGTAGATCCTTAACCAACCGTGGCGTGGGTGGCATCAGACCGGGCAGCATTTTTGTCCTGCTGTGTGTGGGGGTCGAGACCTGCTTGATGCAGCTTTACCACCGCAACTCAGGGTGGGGGAGGAGGGGCTACCTGGAAATGAAAACCCAAACCAGCGAGCCGTGGCCAATCGGACATCCATATGCCGCTCTTGAATATTCATATTTACGTGGTTGAGACCCTATTTTGTGTGGTCTCATCTTGATATGCATCCTTTATTATGCTATGCTCTTGGAATGCTACCTACATGCTCTGCTCCGGAGACTCCAGTTATGGGGGAGTCTTACTGTTGTCTGTTGCCATTGAGCAGTCCAGCCTCATAGCAACCGACCGAGACACCGGTCCTGCGCCGTCCTCACCCCTGCAGCCACTGTGTCTGTCAGTCCCCCTCACCGAGGGGTTCCTTCCTTTTCAGTGACACTCGCTTTCCCCAAGCACGATGGTCTTCTCCGGGGACTGTCGCTCCTGATCGCCTGTCCAGAGTATGAGAGAAGAAATCTCACCATCCTCACTTCTCAGGAGCATCCTGGCCGCACTTCTTCCCAGGCAGATCTGTGTTCTTCCGGCGTCCGTGCCACTGTTGTTATCCGTCACCCGCGTCATCATTCCAGCGCACCGATTCTTCTTCCGTCTTCCTTCTGCAAGGTCCAACTTTCCCAGGTGTCCGAGGCGATGGACAACACCTTGCCTTGGGTCAGTCTTCAGAGTGACATCTTGTTCTCCGACCCTTTAAAGAGGTCTTGTGCAGCAATGCAATGAGTCATTCAACTTCTCGACAGCTGCTTCCATGAGAGCTGATGGTGGATCCAAGCAAAACGGAGCCCTTGACCCTTCATTTGTTTCCTCTGTCTATCATGATGGTGTCTGTCGGTTCAGTTACATTGAACTGCAACCCACAGGGGAGTTTAGTCATTGTGTAACCTTTAGACACCGTTGCTAACCAGGTGACAGGTGGCTTAAAATGCCAGCAGGTGCCTCATGAGGAAGCAAATCCATTTGCACTCTAGCCTTACAAAGCCACACCTCCACGGGATGCGGACGCCATCATGGATAAAGCTCTGTGGCCGCGGCTCTCACCTTCCTCACACTGTGACCTTTTCATACAGCTCCTCCTGTGGTGGTGACCCCCCAACCATAACATGATTTCCGTTGCCACTTCATCACTGTGATTTTGCTACTGTTGTGAATCGTCATGTAAATATCTGATAGGCAGGATACATTTTCATTGTTACAAATTGAACATCATTAAAGCATAGTGATTCATCACAGAAACAATATGTCATTATATATTGTGAAATATTTATTTCTAATGACAAATAAATGAAATTTTGTCTTGAAGCATGGTGTGGCATGGGTAATAGTCACACTCGTGGGTTGGAGATGCGTCCCACTCTTATTCTCCTAAGTAAAAGTTATTCCCCACGATGTCCCCCCACAATAATGCCAAATGTAAGGTGCTGTTTGCAAACCCATGGTCACTGACTATACACATGGAGGTCAACTGCTTGAAGGTTATCTGCCGGAAGGCTGTCAGCCAACTAAACCAATCACACCCTATTGTCTGTCCCACTCTGAGGAAGACCCACTCCCTTCTGATCAGGATCATGGATGGTTCCCCTGAAGGAGAGCTCAAAGACTCCTAAGGTCAAGCCAACTCAAGAAGGCCAAGGTTAGGCCACCATCTTGACAGCTTTCCTGTCACATGTGTGCCTCTTGTACTACCTCCCCTTCCTATTGCATGTACCCCTCCAGCTCTTCCCCCTCCATTGCACACCCCTTCCTGTTACGCATGTGCGCCCCTCGTGCCTCCCCTTCCTATTGCATGTACCCCTCCAGCTCTTCCCCCTCCATTGCACACCCCTTCCTGTTACGCATGTGCTTTCTGTGGCCTGCGTGCCCCCGATGATCTAAGTTTGTGGGATTACATTACTCGCTCTCTGCTCAGATCTGGCTCCTGAAGTCATGACTGAGAAGTGAGCTCTTACATGCTTTATCTCGTCTGATGACTCTTTAATTTGCTCCTCAATTACACCACCGCCTCTTGGACTCATTTGGTTGTGGGGAGGCTGGTCCCCCACAAGTGACTTTGCTGACATCTTTCACAACGTGTCACCATTCTCAATATTTCCCTTCTGGTTGTTCTGTCTCCATTCATCTAGCCTTCCTGCCTCCTCCCTTACATCTGTGCTTCAGGACAAACGTCGACTATTTGCTTTTGTTAGATCTGTTGAGTGAGAAATTTACCTCAGTCCTTGGCTTCTCATGAGAAAGAATTCACACCACAGCCTGGCTTGTGATCCAAGCGAGACTATCAAGGTAGAAGAAGTGTCAGGTTTGACACAGGCACCCTCAGGGCACTTCACAGTGCACGGGAGTCCTGAGGCCAGAGAAGACCGCGGCATGGCCTCCCAGGAGCAGCTTGAGGAAAAGAAGGGCCGCAGGCTCTGGATTCTGGCATTTTCAGGCTCTCTGCTGGGAGGCGTGGCCGAATTAAACTCACCTGGCCTAGATGGGCCAATCTAGGTGTACTGCCCACCTAGGTGTACCACCCCTTCCTGGCCGGGAAGCTCGGATTTCTGAGCACATCCCATGGACACCCTCATCCCTGTTCTAACTACCTAACAATTTCATATAAGTTTTCCTTTTTTTAAGGAACATAGCACTTACTGGTGATTTTGTTTATTTTGTGAGCTGAAAGGACTTCCAAGGCTGCTTCAGTTCCAAGTTCAAAGGGTATCTCAGGTCAATATTCTCGGGGATTCCTCTAGTTTCTACCTGTCCAGGAAATCCCTTTTTTAGGGATTTGTGTTTTGTTCTACATCCTTCTCCCATTCTATCTGGGACCGTCCATGTGTTTGTTCTTGGTCAGCATGGACAGTAGTGGCAGCTGGGCACCATCTAGTTTTTCTGGTCTCAGGATAGGTGAGGCATGGTGTGTGTGGGCTAGACTCAGGGATGGATGAAGGAATGTGAAGGTCAAAGGCACTGATCATCTGTGGCGCCCCCTATTCTGCTAACTTACCCATTCCAACAGGCTGTGTGTGTGTGTGTGTGTGTGTGTGTGTGTGTGTGTTGAAAGGATATGACCCTGACACACACCTTTCCTGGTTTTAAACTATGTCGTATGCTTTGTTTAAAGCAAAATTGGTAAATGTCAGATTTCCATTGAAACAACTAAGTTCACTTAGTCACCCCATCCACTAAAAACACTTACAAACTAGTTAATCTCCGTCTGCTAAAATAACACACGCCACGCTTGCATTCTATCATTCATAATAGAATCACATTTAAAAATAAGTTACATAGCGGGTAGTGAAGATGCGCGCACGCGCGCGCGCGCACACACACACACACACACACACACAGTGATGCTGTTAGGTGTTAGCAAGTCAGTTCCAGCTCACCAAGCTCCTGTGTACAACACAAAGAAACACTGCCCATCGTGGGACCGTCTTCAGAGTTGTCATGTCTGAGCTCATTGTTGCAGCCACTGTGTCAGCTGATCTCACTGAGATCTTCTCCTTCTCACCGACGGACGCTCTATGGAGCAGAACGCCCTTTCCCAGGCACCAGTCCCTCCTGATCATGTGCCCCAAACACATGAGATGAAGCCTCACCATCTCCACTTCTAAGGAACATTCTAGTTGTATTTCCTCCAAGACAGACGTGCTGGTTCTTCTGGCTGTCAGAATGAGATGAACCGGTTTATAAAGGTTTCAGCGGTTAGGGGGGCACTAAAATCTTTTACTCTGCACCCCATTTCCTACAACAAAGAAAATCCGTGAGCCTATTTGTTTCCATGTGAATTCTCACTTCTGCCAATTTTGCTTTAAACAGCTCATACTTCAGTTTTGATGCTAGTTTTCTATCGAATGCTCTAGTGATTAATGAACACATAAAAGAAGATCTGATGAGCAGAAAACAAATATCACAGCGACTGTGTTAGTCTGGGTGGACCAGGGAAACGAATTCACAGACACGTATGTGTATAAGAAATAGCTTTATATGAAAGAACAATTGTATATTGAGAAAACATCCCAGACCAGTCCAGATCAAGTCCATACATCTGATATTAGCCCCTATGTCCAATACCAGTCTATAAATTCTTCTTCAGACTCATGTACACATACAACGACGCCAAATGCAGGAAGATCTGAGGACAGTGGTTGGAAATTCTTGTGGACCCAGTGGCAGTGGAACCACCTCAGTGCTGGCGTGGGTCTCTTTGTGGCTCCTTCAGCTCCAGGGCTCTGGCTCCATCAGCTTAGCTCTGGGTGGCTTGTCAACAGGAATGTCTTGCAGGGAGTCAATCAGAAACAGTATCTGGCCCCCAGTGAGCTATTTATCTCCTTAGCGTCTCCAAATGAGGTCCTTAAGCTGAGGCCCGATTGACAGGCTACACTCCACCCCTTTGCTCAAGTTGACAGGAGATTATGTAACTGCCACTAGGCTTTCTACCAGAAGACTTTCTACCCACTGGCCTGTGATCTTCCATCGCATGTATTACATGAGTCTGAAGAGGAATTTATGAACTAGTATTGGACATATGGACTAATATTGGACGTATGGGCTTGATCTGGACTGAGCTGGGATGTTTTCTTAATATATAATTGCTCTTTGATATAAAGCTCTTTCCTCTACACATACGAGTGTCTCTGAATTGGTTTCTCTAGTCTGCCCGGACTAACACAACATTAATTGTTTTCCCTGTTGCATGTTTTCATAACACCTTGATATATTGGCAGCATTGCCATAGGAGTGGCCTCTACAATTAGGAACATCAATTTTGCAAACTTCTTATGAAGAGCGAAGTACTTGATTTGCAATTTCTTCACTGTGTGTGCCTTTGTAAGTTAGTCAATGTGGTAAGTTGCTTGACCCGTTTTCCATCCATTGGAAATATGTATCTTAAAACTTAGCTGATCAAGATGAAAAAGATTAGAAGTGGAGCATATACACAAACTGAGATATCAAGTTAGAGTTGTTTTATAGAACTTTATAACTTATTAAGTTTTTTAATTCTTCACTTGCTGTTTTGGGGGCATACAATGGATTTCCCTTTCCTATGTTAATCTATTTTAAGGTGTGACTTGCTAAAATGGATTCAATTGAGCAACAAATTCAAGTAAATCCACCCAGTTACCATTTTCGAGACTCAAAGACGTCATCCTTCATTCACAGGACAGTCCTCCCTCAGCACCTGCTACCATGGGCGCCACAATGCCCTGCAAAGCTGGCATTCTTCATTAACTCGTGCTATCAGTTCATGAGTTCAACCAAAACCGGGCCTTCATTTTAATATGACAATGTACCATCTCTGCGAGTGTTCCAGGGGTCTCAGTTGCTAAATCCATCCGTAGCCAAGCAAGATTCAGATGATTCAAAATAGACTAGCTAGTTTGCAAACCAACAAAGGTATGAGGAGCTTCAATGGGAAATGGAATTTAAAAAAAACACAAGATAATGGAATTTTCCCACAAACCTTTTGAAGTCCTTTCATGCAGAGCAGACTACTGGCGAATTCAGCAGCTGCTCCCGCTCCTCATTCTCACGTCCACCTTGCACTTCAGGAATACATTCCGGCTACAGAACCTAGCTTGCTCGCCTCCAGAAAGTCTCAACATGGATTTCCCAATGGCCCATTTCGATGGTGACAATCACCTCGCCCTCTTTGATCCGATAATTTATGTCATTAGAGGAGGAATTATTCCACCTAGCAGAATGTGTATTTCTGCTATTTACTTGTTTCTTTATGGGGTCTGCCAATGGGACAATTTTAAATTCTAAAGTAGTTTCACTTCCTACACCAGCACTAATTTTTTTTCCCTACAGCAAGGAATGGATGCAGCCTTCGGGACAAATGTTGTCATATTCACATCACCATCAACAACACAATGAGTATAATGACAGCAACGCACAGCGTGCAGTGGAAGAAATAACTTCTTACTCAATTCAGAGTAAAAAGGACGTCAATTTAGGGACTGTCTTTAGGGGTTCCCAAATCCGTTTCTTCTTCACTTTCACAAGCTTTCTTTTCCCACTGGCTTGCTGCCACTTCATTTTACCCAGATATAAAATAATGTCACTTTAAAAAATGTGGTTCTATCGTAGCCAGCACATTTGAATGATCAAGAAGAAAGAAAATGTCTCAAACCAGCAAACTGTAGAGAATAAAACATACATTTGAAATGTGGACGGTTAGCACATGTGAACCTTTGAGTGAGGACATGCCATTTGGGTTCTCTGGGTCTGAGATCATCCAAAGAAACAGCGCTAGGAAGGCAGCCAGACACAATGTCGCCTGTTTGTCGCAGGGTTATTTGTAGGCAGGCCCCTCACAGGTATCACAAACATCTGCGGTCTTGCAATAAGACTTAGAAACGTGCCCACTCACTTCCCATTCTTTCATGCTGCCTCTTCACTGTTCATCGGACCATTGTTGCTGCTCCTCAGTGGGGTGAGCAGTAGAGCGCTCACCTGCAGAAAGCATGATGCACATACAAAGGGATGCTCAGTCTGGTTCCCTTTGAGCAGGACCAGCTACGTCCGGAGTCAGGGAATCAGAGTGCTGCTAGCACATAAAACTGCCGGCAGGTGGTTAAAGAGAGAGATCTGCATGGGAGGTTCTACCCCATCCGAAGAGGTGATTGGGATCATACACCAAATGCATACACTGGGTCCAACTCCAGGTAGTGTCCTGCCAGGTCTTTTCTGCCACTTCTCCTTGCAAGCATCCGCCTTGGTGTGTAGGGGGTCTCTGTTTTGGGTGACTGGTAGCCCTGTTTGTAGATGCCTTAAGTGTGTACTCCCTCGCTTACCGAGTAATCCGTCCCTGGCTAGATCCTGTACTGCATTGCAAAATCTTAACAGCTGTCCTTTCAGAAGGGTTTTGAGCTTGTCACTGGGTTGGGTGAGGAAGTGGCTGGGTACTAATGATAGGAAGAAGGGTGAGGGCCAAGCCCAGTGTGGAGCAGAAACAGGGTGAGTTGACTCAGCTGAAGAGGTTCATGTCCTACGCCTTGGTCTGAGTCCAGGAAATTAAATCAGGGACAGGGAGAAGAGGCACAAAAGAAGAAAAGGGCTATCTGGAGATGTGGGCAGGGCACCGCATGAGAAATCTAGGGTGGATGTGTCTCATAGCAAGGGGTGTCTGGTAGGGCCGACCCTCCCGGCCCAGCCCACACAAGACCAACATTCTAGAAAGAACCTGGCAGCAGGCCTGGAAGGAGCGACCAAGGCAGGAAATCCAGGTTGGAACCCAGGGCGGGGAGCAGGGAGGAGGCCCAGCAGGCTGGGAAATGAGGGCAGAGAGTAGAAGACTTCAAGTGTTAAGTCTCTGAACTGATCCATCTCATGGAGACTCCAGTTTCATGGAGACAAGGACTGGTTAGCTGAAGAAAACTTCACTGATAAACACCCCAAACCCGCTGCCGTTGAGTTGATGCTGACTCATCTTGAAGAGGCAGGCTGTTGCCCGCGTCTTCCCGGGAAGTGGTTGGTGGGTTTGAATCACTGACCTTTCCGAAGAATTCCTGACTCCTCCCAGCTGAGGAGGTATTATCAAAGAAGCTACCCAGCTCAACGAGACCCCGACTTGCTTAGTTTAAATTCTGGCTAGTCCTTGCTGTGAAGGAGTCTTGGTGTCATAGTGGCTGAGACCTTGGGCTGCTAACTGCAAGGTCAGAAGCCCAAACCCACCAGCCACGCTGCAGGAGAAGGATGAGGGCGCCTGCTCTGGTGAAGAGTCCCAGTCTTGGAAACCCACCGGGGCAGCTCTTGATCTTACAGGTACGGAGCATTGGAATCAACTCGATGGCAGTGAGTTTGATTTTGGTTTTAGAGCCCTGATGTGAGAAGACCGTGGGAACAACCTGCTTTGGGTGGAAATGGGGTGTGGGCAGGTGGAGCTTCTGGAATTGGGCACGGCAGTGTAGACAGCGAGGCTTTCCTTGTTGTCCCTGTGCATGGAGTAGAGCGAGTGGTCCAACTGGGTTTTGCGCAAGATTTGGTACAGGGAGCACACAGTCCCGAGTCTCTCCCACCTGAGTAGGTTTAAGATGGCAGCTTGTCCCGGTCCGTTGTGTATTTTCTGACACACTGGTTTGCAAGTTTATTCTACACAGAAATTCACCCGAAAACCACCCAGGAAAGACCAATTGCTAGAAACAGACTTCATGCTTGGAAAAGTAGAGGGTCAGGGTGGGGGTGGGGTCACTGCCACTGGCTCAATACAGACTCATAGAGACCCTATAGGAGTGAGTAGAACTGCCCCCACAGGGCTTTCAAGAGGGTGAATCTTTCTGGGAGTGGAAGGCCTCATTGGTGGATACGAAGAGTTGACCTTGTGGTGAGCAGCCCAACTCCTAACCCACTGCACCCCCAGAGCTCCTCCCTTGATGAAACGGACCGGCCCCGAAGCACAGCACTATATCCAAACATCAAGGCCGTCCTGAGGACGATGGGGTAGGAATGGGCAGCGTTTCCTTCTGCTATCGCACACAGTCACAGCGAGTAGGAGCTAGCCCCACGGCAATAGGCCGCAACCAAATAGGAGGACACATCTCCACTCTCTGCCGGTCTCTGGAGTCATGCCCATGGAGTGCCATCGGGGACCTGACACGGGAGAGCATGAGCCATGATTTAATGTACTGTGTGGTTCATTTCACATGACCTCTAAGTTCATTTCACATGACCTCCTACCCTTTTCGGTCACCAGACGTGCATTGGTCTATATCTATGTGTGTCAAAAGACGATGGAAAGAATACACAGAGTCACTGTATCAAAAGTGACTTCAATCATTTCCACAGGTAGCATATGAGCAAATGACAATGGTACTAAAGGAAGAAGTCTGCTGAGAACATTAGCCCCAAACTGGGTTCCAGGAAGTGATGGAATGCCAATATTTCAACAAGCTAATTAAACAGTAGAAACATTCACTTGTCTATGCCAGGAAATTTGGAAGACAGCCACTTGGTAGACACACACATTGGTACCCATTCCAAAGATGGGAGATACAACAGAATGCTTAAACTCTAGAACAATGTCATTGATATCACATGCACACACAAGTTTACGGAACACCATCCAACAATGATTGCAGCAGTGCATTGACAGGGAATTAATTGCCAGAGGTTCAGGCAAGATTCATATGTGGCACAAGGGTTACATTGCTGAAGTCAGATGGATCTTGGCTCAAGGCAGAGAATACAACAAAGGTGTTTGCTTGTGTTATATTGACAATGCCAAGGCATTTGACTGTGTGGCACATAATAAACTAAAACTATGGATCACCTTGAGAAGAATGGGAATTTCAGAACACTTGATTGTGCTCATGTGGAACTTGTACATGAATCAAGAGGCAGTGTGCAAACAGAACAAGGGTGTACTACATGGTTTAAAATGAAGAAAGCTGTGTGTCAGGGTTGTATCCTCTCACCATACTTATTTAATCTGTATGTTATGCAAATCATCAGAGAAGCTGGATAATATGCAGAATGTGGCATTAGGATCAGAGAAAGGCTTACTAACAACCTGACATATGCAGATGATACAACCTTGCTTGCTAACAGTAAAGAAGACTCGAGGCACTTGCTGATGCAGGTCAAGGATTGCAGCCTTCAGCATGGATTGCAACTCAGGGTAAAGAAGATCCAAAGCCTCACTACTGGACCAAAAGGTAACATCACGACTAATGGAGGGAAGGTTGAAGTTGTCAAGGGTTTTTGTCTTACTTGGGTCCACAATCAATGTTCATGGAATGAGCGGTCAAGAGACCAAAGATGTGTCGTGTTAGGTCAATCTGCTGCATGAACGAGACCTCTTTAGAGTATTGGAAAGTAAGGATGTTAATTTGAGGACTAAGGTGTGCCTGACCCAAGCCCTAGTAGTCCCCATTGCCTCATATGCATGTGAAAGTTGGATACTGAATAAGGAAGACCTAAGAATAGTCAACTTTGAACTATGGTATTAGTCAAGAATATTGAAAATACCATGGACCACCAAAATAATACGCAGATTCGTCTTCAAAGAAGCACAGCCAGAATGCGCCTTAGAAGCAAGGAGGAGGAGACTTTGGATATATTATCAGGAGAGACCAGTCCCTGGAGAAGGACATCATGCTTAGTAAAGTAAAGGGCATTGAGAAAGAAGAAGGCCTTCAATGACATGGATTGACACAGTGGATACAACAATGGTCTCAAACATAAGAAGGATTGTGGGGATGGTACAGGACCGGGTGATGTTCCCTTCCGTTACACATAGGGTTGCTATGAGTCAGAGCCAACCCAAGGGCATTTAACAACAACGTGCAGGTAACTGTTACAGACAGACCAGGCACTCACTAGCTAGGTGGAGCACACCTATAAAAAGATGGCACGTGCAACAGATTCCAAGCAGACTTGCACAGGATGCCAGAACGCTATGGTGATGGAAGAGGAGCGAAATAAGACTAAGTCAATACAGGAATGAACAAATAGCCCATTTCCCAAAGAAGATATACAGATGTCAAGAAAAGAAAGCGAAATAGAATGAAAAAAATATATATAGATATGGTGACTGTGGAAAAGAACCTCAAATTCTTCCAAATAACAAAATCAACTTACCGGACCAGTGGAGGCTGTTCTCTTCGATACTTCTTAAACCCTGACTCGAAAGGAGCCCCTGTGGTCACCTTTCAGCGAAATAACTGGACTATCCCCCAGGAATAGTGTGCTCCTTTGGAAACTCAGGATCAGGGGTTGTGTACATGGAGAGGTTTGCAATGAATATGCATGAATTGTTGAATGTAAAACCGATCTGTTCACAGGATATTGTAGGACTGCTCTAGAGACTTTTGCTTAATTTACAATGAAAAGTTAAGACATGAAACAACATCTATAAGAAACCAAAGGGAGCCCTGGTGCCACAATGGGTTTAGCTATTGTGCTAACCACAGTGTGTTGGGCAGGGATCTCTAGAGAAACAACACTGTGATAGTCTGGGTGCTTTAGCGAAACAAATCCACAGAAACTCATGTATAAGAGAGAGCTTTATATAAAGGTTAAGTGCACATCAAGAAAACATCCC
>NW_022106463.1:7065581-7067353 GCF_000313985.2 Echinops telfairi | reverse complement strand
TGATGGCAACAAACGTGCAAATGTGTTTGACACAATGGATGTATGTATAGATTGTGATAAGCATTGTACGAGCCCCAATAAAATGATTAAAAAAAAAAAAAAGCTTAGTGAAGCAGGCCCCTATGGGGATCTCACATTTATCTCAGTCACCTGCCAATCAAGGTGCAACCTGATTAAACTCCACCCACGTGTTCCTACGGAGGCCTACTTGGCACAGCAAACCTAACAGTCACATACAAGGTCAAGGAGTTCTAACCCACCAGTCGTTCCTTGGGGGAAAGGTGAGGCTGTCTGCTCCTGGAAAGAGTTACAGTCTTGGAAACCCACAAGGACAGTCCTCTGATGTCCTATGAGTGTGGATCCACTGAGTGACAGTGGTCCTTCAGGGTTTTCATAAGAGACCGAAAGGTCTACAATGACCTTGAAACAAGCATGAAGCTGTCAGTGGACAGGGAAACTAGAGAGACTGGAAATGGAATGACTAGAACGGAAATCATGAAAATGTTCACCAAGCATGAGGGTGGTGACCAATGTCACTGCACAATTCATGCGAAATGGCCTAATGGGAGCCTCCATGGCAAAGGAAACCTTCACCAAATCACAACGAAAAAACAAACAGGCCCACAGTCCTCTGGGCTAACCACGGTGACGGGCCAACTTCTCCATTATGGAAAGGCATTTAATGAACCAAGAACCCTGGGAGCACCATGGTTCAGCCCTCGACTTATACTAAAGATGTCTGTGGTTCGAACTCACTCACCGCTCCTCGGGAGAAAGATGAGGCGGTCTCTTTCAGTCCCGAAGGAGCAGTTCTTGTTTGGCCTCTAGGGTCACCAAGAGTTGGAATCCACTGGATTTTGTTTGCTTATGGAACAGTTAGGATTCACTTATCTAAGCCTATAGCTAAATTAACATGTAAAGGAAAGAGAGAGAGGGAATGTCACGCTCTGAGTTGCTTTAGCTTTACCTTTGGCTCTAGGCTCCCGTGGGCTCACTCAGGCAGACACTGATGAGGGCTGCCAATATCTGAGAGGATGGTTTTCCACGTTCCTAAGGGTCCCCACTGTTGGAGCAATGAGTTAAGTGTTAGACTGAGAACAGAGAGTCAGTAGTTTCAAACCCACCAGCAGCTCTGTAGGAACCACATGAGGTTGTCTTCTCCTTTAAGGATTTACACTTTCAGAAACCCTAAGGGGCAGTTCCACTCGGCTCTAGAAAGTCGCTGTGCACTGGATTCACCTGTAGGTGATGTTGTTCTTGTTGTTGTTGTTGTTTAAGACTCCCCAAAGCTTTCCTTTTAGGGCTTCCTTAGAAGATTGAAATGTCTATGTATTGACTTAGAGCTCAGTCATTTCTTGTCTTTTTCTTTTTTTAAAAAATCATTTTATTGGGGGCTCTTATAGCTTTGATAACATTTCATACATTAATTGTATCAAGCACATTGGCACATATGTTGCCATCATCATTTCCAAAACAGCTCCTCTTTTTGACCCTCCCTCCCCATCACTCTTGTAGCTGAAGGGGACATGTGTGATCAGGGGAAAGAAGAGTTACTCCTGAAGTGTTAGAAGCCACTTCCACCAATGGATTAGTTATCCCAACGGTTCTCATTCATGTACTACTTGTGTGTGGACAGGTGCACAAAACGCTTTTTTAGTTGTAGCTCTATTTTTGTTCACATCGGGTGGGTTGAGAGTTTACAAATTGGTTCAGAGGTAACCTAACCCCCACCACCCGCCACCCAAATAAATTTACACTAAGTGCTTGAAGAC
>NW_022106463.1:7054663-7064129 GCF_000313985.2 Echinops telfairi | reverse complement strand
GGGCGGTGAGGACCGACTTCCTGAAGAAGGTCCTCATACCCTCTCACCCACAGGCCTCTGCGGGGTTACGAGGCCTCCAGAAATCTAGTGGTACAGTGGGTGAGGCAAAGGGCCGTAACCACAAGCTCAGTGGTTCAAATCCACCAGCCACTCCCTGGGACAAAGATGAGGCTATCTGCTCTCGTAAACAGAACTGCCCTAGACTGTTGAAAGCCCTACCTTTCTCCCGAGGAGTGACTGTTGGCTCGAACTGCTGACCTTGTGGATCGCAGCCCAACCTGTAACCACTACACCTCAAGCCAGCAGGGACTGAAAGGCGGGAGAGTGAGTTTTGACAATTGTGAAGAAGAGAGAGTGGTTGAAGAAGTGAGGAAAGGCAAGCATATCATTAACCTTCATAGTGGTAAAATGCCTACTATGTACAAGACCCTGGCTAGGCCCATGCGAAGTGCAAGGATGAACATTTCTCCCCGATCCCATGCTTTTGCATTGAAAAAAAGAAAAAGATTCAGTGCCTGACTCCTGGCACCCAGTGTGTGTCAGAGTAGAACGGCTCCGTTGGCTTTGACCACTGACTTTTCATAATAGAGATTGCAGGCCTCTCTTCCAGGGCACAGCCAGGTGGATCCTTCTGGCTCACAACCTGAGCACTGTTGGCTCTTTGCAGCCCCCAAGAACGTTCAGGGATACTCTAGGGGTCAAGAAGCATCTTATAACCTGGTGTGTGAAGAGAGATAAATAAGGATCTACAGGCACAAAGTGAATAGGAGAATGTTAACCAGCAGTTTAGGGGAGCATCCGGGCGGAGGAAGGTCAGTCACAGGCTGAGATTTACAGAGGACACAATCTCGCTCGCCTAAAGTGACGACAACCCGAAGCACTTACGGATGAAAGTCCCAGTGTTGGTTACATCTGAACATGAAGAACAGGAAAATCTTTACAACTGGACTGATAAACATCATGATAAAATGGCAGAGAAGTTGTGTTAGTCCGGGATGACTAGAGAAACAAATCCAGGGACACACATGCATATAAGAGAGCTTTAGATTAAAGAGTGATTGTATGTTAGGAAAACATCCCTGTATGAGCCCCTAATAAAACGATTAAAAAAAAAAAGAACACATCCCAGCCCAGTCCAGATCAAGCCCATAAGTCCAATATTAATCCATATGTCTGATACCAGTCTATAAAGTCCTCTTCAGACTCACATAACACATGCAATGATGCCAAATGCAGGAAGATCACAGGCCAGTGGGTGGAAAGTCTTGTGGCTCCAGTGGCGGTGGAAAGCATCTCATCTCCGTGCTGGGTGGGTCTCCACGTGGCTCCTCCAGCTCCAGGGCTCTGGCTGCCATCAGCGTAGCTCCATGTGGCTTGTCAGCAGGAATGGCTCCCAGGGAGAGTGTGTGCCCGCCTCCAGGGAGGAAGACAGGAGTTCCCAGAATCCTTAGGAGAAGGCCATGCCCATACAGAGGCATTGTTGGCTATGACCTGATTGACAGGCTAGACTCCACCCCTTCGCAAGTTGACAGGAGATTAGGTAACTGCCACAGAAGTCAAAATGCCGAGAACTTCATTCTTCTTGGATAAGCAATCAGGAGCCCTGGTGGTGTGCAGGGTTACCAGTTGAGATGCTAACCTCGAGGTAAGCTGTTCAAAACCACCAGGTGCTCCTCAGGAGAAAGACGAGGCTTTCTACTCCCATTGAGAGTTACAGTTTCCATACCCACATGCGAAGCAGCAGTCAGGCAAACAACATTGCAGTGGGTACATCTGCAGCAAAAGACCTCTTTAAAGTGTCTTTTATTAAAAAATTAAAGCAAAGATGTCACTTGGATGACTAAGGTGTGCCTGACCCATGCCGTGGCAGTTTTCATCGCCTCACCTGTGGGTGGAAGTTGGCAAGTGAACTAGGAAGACAGTAAGATTCGTGCATTTGAACGATGGTGGACTGTGAGGAATACGAGGCTCCCTAGTGGGGGAGTGGTTCTGAATTGGTTTGCTAACCACAAGGTCAGCAGTTTGAAATCACCAGCTGCTCCACTGGAGAAAAGATAAGGTTTTCTCTTCTTGGAAAACACGTATGGTCTTAGAAACCCACGGGGCGGGTCTGCGCTGTCCTACAGCTCTGCTCTGGCTGCTATGAGTCAGCTGCTTCCCTGGCAGTGAGTCAGAAGAAAGAATGATCTTTGGAATTTGTGCTTCCGGCAAGAAGTGTAGCCAGAAGGCTCCTTAGAACCGAGGATGGCGAGACTTGGTGTCACGTACGTAGAGAATGCCATCAGGAGGTACCAGTCCCTGGAGACGGACATCGTGTTTAGTACAGTAGGGAAAAAAGGCCCAGACCCTCCCTGCCTTCTAATTATTCTGACTTATCGTGGCCCTGTGGGTGGAGTAGAACTGTGCTCCTTTGGGGTTCTGAGTCTGCAAATCTTCATGGAGGCAGAAGCCTCACTTCGCTCTCTCGGAGCAGCTGGTGGGTATGAACTGCTGACGTTATGAATAGCAGCCCAACGCCTAGGCCACTCAGCTACCGGGGGTCCTTGGTAACGTGGAGGGGCAGCAGAAAAAGAAAGAAAGAAAAGAGGGACCCCTTACTTAAGGAGCCGGGATGACACACAGCGACTGCAACAATGGGGAGCACTGGGGCAGGCAGGGCGACCCTGTCACCTAACTTTAGCCACCGAGGGCAGACCCCTGAGACCTCCAGAGAGGGGCTTCTGGACGCTCGGGAGTGGATGGCAGCCAGCAAGGGCCGTGAGGCTTGGCACAGGAGGGTCGGCCAGCCCCAGTGGGAGGTCACAGTGGAGACACAGGGACATCTCATTGTTTCATCAACAGGAGCTTCCTCCCTGCGAGCCGAGCGAGCGGGAAGGGGAGGGGGCCCCGGGCAGGAGCCCCTGGGATGTCTGTGACGGCCGCTCCTGTCCTCTCAGCCGGCTCGGCTTTCCCGGGGTGTGTGCGGATTCTCAATAAAAAGGGAAAAGCACGATCCAAGTTAATTTTCCAGCGGTGAAAGGAAACGCTGCTTCCTGCATCGTACACGACTGGTGCCAAGGAGACTGACACAGGAGCCCCAGTGTCCTGCTAACAATGACTGCGGACGGCAGCCTGAGAAAACAGAGTGTGCGGCTGCCCAGGGCTTTTGATCTTTCCCCATAAGTGATGGGTATGTGTGTGGGTGCGTGTGTGTGTGTGTGTGTGTGTGTGTGTGTGTGCATGTGTGCGCGTGTGTGCGTGTGTGTGCATGTGTGCGTGTGTGCATGTGTGCATGTGTGCGTGTGTGCGTGTGTGTGTGTGTGTGTGAGTGTGTGCACGTGTTGAGTGAGCAGGCACACCAGCACCCTCCCTGCCTCTGGCTCCCTGGACAGTTCCTAAAGGTGACAAGAGGGATCTGATCCCCAGCACCACCCAAGAGAGGGAGAAGAAGAGGAAGGAAAGGATGAGGGTGAAAAAAATTCCAACAGGGGGAACGATTAGAGAGAAACACAGGCTAGGACAAAAAACAGGAGAAGGAACAGACAAATCAAGGAAGGAAAAGAGAAGTAGGCTAGGGAAAGAAGAGATAAGGGCCAGAGAAGAAAAGCCCGGAAGACTTTAACGTGGGAAAGGAAACGCAAATGTAGACCTCGAAGAAGGAGACGAAGGAGATGGAGAAGAAAGCAGTCAAATACAAGACCAGAAACTGATCAAAAAGAAACATCTGAAAGTTTAAAATAGGAAAGGAGAGAGGAATTTGAAAACAGGAAAGGACTAAGAAGAAGAAGAGAGAAACAAGCATAACAAGAAATGGACGAAGAGGAAGGAGAAAGAATAGACAGGAAACATTGGCCCAAGAAACACCGTGTTTCATTGAGCCCCACCGCGGGCCCACGCCGGACGTCTCCTCCACCAGGCCCCTTCTTCGGGGGACACTGGGCAGCCCTAGGCCCCTCGCAGAGGCTGGCCCTGGGGGGCGAGGTCGCAGGGGGCGGGGCCGCTGGGAGGTGACCTCCGCAGGGCGGCCGGTGCAGCAGCATTGCATGGCTGGCTGGCTGGCTGGCTCCTTGCACCTGGGCGCCCTGGCGTAAGGACACGGAGCTGCAGGGGACGCGGTTCACCCCAGAGCCGCACAGTCACCACCCCACCCTGCGCTCGCTCACGTAGTCCAGGGGTTCAGGAGGTGAAGTGCTGGCGAGGAGGCCGCTCAGGCCTGGCGTGAGCTCCGGGATAAACAATGGCCCAGGATACTCGGCACCCTGTGCTGTCAAGAGCCCTTCACAGGAAAAGATAAATCACTTCTGGGCAGCCAAGGGGCAGCCAGCAAACACCAGCCCCCCCACCGCCCCCCCTTCCCTGCTGAACACAGGCTGCTAGAGAGAACCTGATACAGGCCCTCCCCTCTCTCTGCTCTTGGGGACACGGGGCTTCTTCCATGGAAATGAGCAAAATGGAATAAAATGAAAAAGCAACATAAACCCCCAACACCATCCGAAACGTCCATGCAAAAGACCAGCAGATTGCTTTGTCCTGAGCGCAGCAGGGAATTTCTCCGGGGCACACATGGGCCCTCTCTGGAGTAGGGGCAGACCCAAAGTGAGTTTTCTGGAGGAGAACATAGCGGAAGGAGAATTTTGCAGTAAAGCAGCCCTTTCCCCCAAAGGTATGCTTCTTGTGGTCATGCTCTCAGTAGCCGAAGCCACCCTGGTCAGCCTGCAGTTCCTGCTGGCGCTAAGGGACGGTGCCTGATCAGAAGGGAGGTGGGGCACAAGTTTCAAACTCAACACCATCCAAACACAGGACGCACTCACTGCCGCCCCGTGGACTCCAACGCCCAGCAACCCTCTAGAACAGGCCAGAGCTGCTCGTGGGATTGTGAAAGGAAATCTTTACAGGAGCAGAAAGGCTCAGCTGTCTCTGCTGGGGCAGCTGGGGGGCTCAAACTGCTGACCTGGAGGCTAGCAACCCAACACATAACCACTGCACCACCACACACCACTGAAGGCGTAGTCTGATCTATACTGCAGGCTTCAGTAAAATGAGTAGCAGCGGTAGTAATAATAATAATTATAACAAACGCAGTCCCAGCAAGTTGATTCTGACTCATAGTGACCCTATAGGACAGAGTAGAAATGTCCCTGTGGGTTTCTGAGATAGTAAGTAGATATATTTTTAAATTTAAAATTAAATTTAATTTTTTATTAAATAAGTCGTTTTATTGGAGGCTTGTGTCAGGCAGGGTTCACTAGAGAAACGAAACCAGGACACATGATTATATATACATAAGAGGATAGGTTTATACAGCAAGAAGGAATATAACAGCTAATTAGTCCACACAGCAGTACAAAGGGCTCAGTTCAACTCCCATGAAACAGTAATATACTTGAAGTCCTTCAACTCACGTGGGCTGCTGGGTCCAAGGTCAAGGAAGCGACAGTGGAGTCCTCCCTTTGGTAAGGCAGGCAGAGTCTGCCCACAGGCAGCAAACAGCAGGGTGGGTCAGCAACAGTCAGTAGCTCAGGAGCTTAGCAAAGCAGGCCCTGATGGGATTTGGAACACAAGCCATGCAAGGTGACAGGATCCACCAGCCTCAAGCTCAAGCGATGTACACACCAGCAGCGTGGAGAAGCAGGTCTCGAAGGCACCTCAAGCTCTAGTGACATGATCCACAATCCCCGGGTTGGCTGTCCCACAGGTAGTGTAGCTCACAAGTTGAGGCAGAGAACTAGCTAAAGCAGCCACATGCTGGTTCAATCACCAGAGAGCAAGAGAGCTTTGCTGAGCCATTTATCTCTTTGCCCTCCAATCAAACTGAGACCTGATTAATCCCACATGTTTCTATTGGCCAGGTTGGCACAATAAACCTACCTATCACACCAACAGAATTCAACAACATATTAAAGCAAATAAACAACAACAACAAAAACACATAATGATCAAGTGGGATTCAAACCAGATATGCAAATATAGTTCAATATTAAAAAAACAAATGATGCAGCTTATGTAATCCACTACATAAATAAAGCAAAGAAAAATAATCCTATGATTCTATCAATTGATACAGAAAAGGCATTTGATAAAATTTCACATCTATTCTTGATAAAAATGTAATAAAATAGGAATGGAAGGGAAATTCGTCATCACAATAAAAGCTGTGGTAGTCCAGGTTGACTAGAGAAACAAATTCAGAGACACTCATGTGTGTGCAAGAGAGAACTTTCTATTAAAGAGCAATTGTACATTAAGAAAACATCCCAGCCCAGTCCAGATCAAATCCATAAGTATGATCTTAGCCTATATGTCTGATACAGTCTGTAAATTCTTCTTCGGACTCACACAGCCATGCAATGAGGCTGAATGCAGAAAGATCACAGGCCAGTGGCTGGAAAGTCTTGCGGATCCAGTGGTAGTGGAAACATCTCAGTGCTGGTGTGGGTCTCCATATGGCTCTTCCAGCTCCAGGACTTGGGCTCCATCAGCTTGGCTCCATGTGGCTTGTCAACAAGAATGTCTCACAGGGAGACAAGTAGAGAGTGTATTTAGCCTCTAGTGAGCTATTTATCTCCTTCGAGCCTTCAAATGAGGTCATCAAGTTGTGACCTGGTGGACTGGCTAGACTCCACCCCTTTGCAAGTTGACAAGAGGTTATGTAACTGTCACAAAGGCCATATATGCAAAACCAATGTCTAGTATTTCACTGAATGGAGAGAAATTGGCAGCATTCTCCCTCTGAATGGAAGCATACAGATTGTCTTTTACCACTACTCTTATTTAATAAAGTCCTGAAAGTCTTAGAGAGCTATAAGACATCCAAACGATATTAAAGGCATCCAAATTGGCACAGAAGAAACAACATCTCTTTATTTGCAGATGATATCATCCTATATATTAAAATCACCAGAGTCAATTGAACATCACTATAGCTGAAAAATTTGGGAACATAGCAGACTATAAGATAAACATACAAAAATCATTTGGGGCAATGAATGTATCAGTGTGCTTTTCACAATTGATGTATGTGTGGATTGTGATAAGAGTTGTATGAGCCCTAATGAAATTATTTTTAAAAAATCATTTGGAATTTTGTACTGTAGAACCCCAGGACTCTACTGCATTAATACTCAACATCATCAGATTTCAAGGTGAAATGTTGAGAAAATTTTGCATCGGAACTCAAACAAAACGTTGAAATCTGACCCCACGCACGTGATTTTTGTAAACAAAAGCAGTTTGTGTTTCAGGCACTCGGCATTAGTTGGTGTTGTTCGTACACCACTTTTTTGCGGCTGTGTTCCGAGCATTTTGCTATAGTTTCCTTAGTTTTTGAGGCTTTTTGTACTGTCTTTAGATTAACAACATGGGCTCATCATGATAAGGTTGAAAACAATCATCATAAGTAACTGGCTAACTGTGCTACTGATATTGTTGATGACAATTTAATAGAGCCTTTTAGAAAACAGTTAAGGAAACATCAACAGCAGACCACATTAGACAGATTTTTTTCAGAGAAAGCCAGCCAGGTCCTAGTGAAAAAAGTCAGAGAAGGGAAAAAACTCCTGAAAAACAGCTGCCAGTTGATTTGATGGAAGGGGATTCCCCTTCCAAACAATGACTCTCCATCCCTCCTCTCCACACCCGTGTCCACAGATTCAGATCCTCATCAACCTCAAAGTATGGGCCACACTGTAGTTGTTAAAAACCTTTTTAAATGTTGTGTTTCTTATTTAAATTATATTATTTAACTCTGAACTGATTTACTTTAAAATGTCTGTGTCATGTTTTGTATAAAAAGGCAAGGTTAGGGTAAAAACTTGGTGATCGAGAACGGATTAATCCGTTTTCAGTTATTTCTTATGGGAAAAATTGATTTGGAACTTGACTGCATCGCATCTCGACGCTCCTTCCAGAACGATTAGCATCGAGGTCCAGGGTCCTACTGTACATTAAAGGAGAGGGCTCTGAAAAGGAAACTCAAAGAACAATGCCATTTAAAATAACTACCCCAAAGATAAAACCCTTAAGAATAAATCTAACCTAAGAAAGAAAAGACTTGTACGAAGAAGACTATAAAGCACTCTAGTAGAAACTAAAAGAGACACAAACGGAAGAATGCCCCATGCTAAGGAATAGGAAGATTTAATATAGTGAAAATCTCACTCAAGTTATAGAGTGCTTTCGGATTATTGAAAGGAGAGAAACCTAGGATTAACAAAACACTATTTAAAAACAAAGTAGGAGGCCTTTCACCCCCAGATTTCAAAACCTATACAGCCATGGTAATCAAGAGTTTGGTATTGGCACAACAGTAAATGTGTAGACTAACGGATTAGAACGGAACACCCAGGAATACAAACAAATACCTGTGGATACCTGATCTTCGATAAAGGACCGAAATACATCAGGTGGAAAAGAGAGAGCCTTTTCAGTCACTCGTGCTGGAAAAATTGGATCTCCAGCTGCAACAGAATGAAACGGGGCTCATACCTCACACCTTGTACCAAAATGAGCTCAACCTGGATCACAGACCTAAATCTACATCCGAGAACCATAGGGTCATCAGTGGAAAAATAGGGACAAACTTAAGTACAGAATACAAGGCATAAGTACATCACCAAACATAGTGACAAGCACCCACACTGTTGGAGACAAAACGGAGGACCGGGACCTTCGAAATTTATGCACGATATTTATGTGCATCAAAGGACTTCATGAAAAGAGTATAAAGAGAACCCACAGATTGGGAAAATATTTGGGAAAGATATATCAGACAAAGACCTCTTTCAAAAAATGTACAGAAAACCACAACACCTCAATAAGAAACAGAACTGACCCAATTTAAAAAAATGGACACAAGACATGACTGGAGAGACACAAGACATCTTCAACTGAAGATGACATCCAGGTGGCCAACAATCATGTGAAGAAATGCTCCAGGCCATTAGCTGTAAGAGAAACACAAATGAAAGAAGCAATGCTATACCACCCCACACAAAATTGAAACAAAACAAAAAACCAAAAAATAATATCTGCATGAGAGGGTACGGAGAGACTGGAATGCCCATACACTGCTGGTGAGGTTGCGGAATTGTATGGTGCTTCTTTAAACGAGCGCAAATACGATTACCTTGTGACCCTGCAACCTCTCTACTCAGTAGCTGTCCCAAAGAACTGAAGAACAAACATCAACAGACACATGCACACCCACGTTCATTGCAGCGATGTCTGTAAGAGCAACAAAGGTGCCAGACGAAAGCAGCTTGTTGGCAAGGAGTGGGGAGCCAGTGGAGGGGCCTGAGGGCTCAGCCCCCATGCCAGTTACGTGGACAACCGCCCCCCCCCTGAGCCCCCCCTCCAGAAGAAGCTACTTGAGAGGGGGGACACGGGAGAGGGGGAGACGGGGGTAAGGAGGTGGTGCTGACCAACCCAGGGACAGCAGAGCAACAAGTGATCCAAAAACAGTGGCAAGGAGGGTGTGAGAGGCCTGGTA
>NW_022106463.1:7052520-7053568 GCF_000313985.2 Echinops telfairi | reverse complement strand
GGATCAGGTATCAAGCATCCAAGAACAAAAAATCATATCATTGTAAAGGTGGGTGAGTGCAGAGTGGGGTTGTGGGGAGGATATGAGCCAATCAGGGAGCAGGGTAGCAATGATGAAACATACAACTTTCCGCTCGTTCTTTAATGCTGTGTGTGTGGTGGTGCTGGGGGGTGGGGGTGCCTCTGGAGCTGAAAGCAGTAACAACCACATGAAATCAGGTCCAACTGCAGGTTTAGAATTGTTCCTCTACTTTTATTTTGTCAAAGACTTGTTTCCCAAACACATAATGTACTGTTGAATCCCTTTAAGCAGCAGTGCCCTGGAGGGCAGGAGCTTGTTGGGTTCCCCCCCCCCCCGATTTCAACTGGCATTTTATTAAATTTCTGTGTTTAATAGGGCTGAATTAATTTGCAAATGAAACCTCATTTGCTAGTGTGTAGTATTGTTTTGATTCAGTTTTTGGATGTGCTGATCTTTGTTTCTCATGAAGCAATGTTTATCTTATCTATGTACATGTTAAACTCTCCTATTTATTTACTTTTGGTAGCTTGAGGCTTTCAGCAGGTCCCTGGGCAAGGTCCTGACAGGCCCCCAGGGTTTGTGGATCACAGTTCTGCTGCACGCACACCAGCCTGGAGCAGGTGTCAAAGCATTCAGGTCAGAGTCTGAGGACACAGGGTCAGAAGGGATTGTATTCTTTATTATTTAATTGTAAACACAGAGGAGCAGGAAATCAAAGCACCAAAAGCCAACTCACTGCCATCAGTCCATGCTGCCTCCCAGCAACCCCAGAGGACAGGGTAGAACTGCCCCTGTGCATTTCCCAGACTGTCTCTCTTTATGGAGCAGACGGCGACATCCTTCAGGTAATCAGACTAATTCATGAACTAGTTATATGAAGTCAGGGTTTGAAATCGTCACTGTCATTTGGACAACAGCTATTAGAGATGCAAGCAGTGTTTAAATCTCGCGGCTTAAAGGTATCGTTGAAAACAATCAACGAGCTGGATGAACAATCTGGAGGAGAAAACAATGGGACTGACAGTTC
>NW_022106463.1:7033407-7050276 GCF_000313985.2 Echinops telfairi | reverse complement strand
TTATCTGGTAATGACATTTTCCCACAAATGTTTTGAAGCTCTCTTCTTCTGTTTGTCCAGTTCTGTGTAATTTGAGAAACTGTTTTATTTGTAGTTTACTTTATATACATCTTTTTGCAATTGGCAGGATGAGGGGGAAAACAATGGCTTTCCCAGGTATCCTTAAATTTATTAAAAAGCCATTTGAATTCCCAGGAGACTGCAGGAAGGATTAAGGTGGGGTAGCTGGTTTACTTCAACAAGGAGATTTACGTAAATCCAAGGACTCTGAAATGCTTGTCAGATTCAATCTCCTTTTTAGAGCATAGCAAAGGATGAACTTTAGCTGAGTTGTTTTTAAAATTTGATTAAATCTTTTGGGGCACATCTTACATTTCAGAGTTTTATTATGATAGCTGTAGTTTTAAAACACTTTCACTCGTCCAAACGCAAAAACAAGACAAATAAACCAGACCCACTGCCCTCGATTTGATTCCAACTCATAAGGATCCTGCATAGGGTTCCCAAAGCGGCAAGTTAATATGGGACGAGACAGCCTCATCTTTCTCCAGAGGAGGAACCGGTGGCTTTGAACCGCCAACCTTGCATACATTTTTTCCCTTCAATATATTTGAAATGAGTGTGTATGTCAGTAAAGACTCCAAGTTCACGTCAGCTTTGTTTTTCCTCCTATTTCAGTCACTCAGACTGACGTTTGGCTCCCAGGGGTAATCTTGGGGGGAAACGACTGTGCGACTCCGCGCTCATTAAACATTTTGTTTCTGTTTTTACAGAAGCATGTTCTGTGGTTTCACAGCTCGTCTGGACATATGAGATCCCCAGTAAAGGTGTTTCTCGCTCTCTCTCCCTGCTTGTCCCCCTCACCCATCCTTACTCCTCCCTCTGTAATTTCCTATCCCTCCCCTTTCCCTGTTCCCAACCCTGTCCCCGGCCTCCCCATCGTCTTCCAAGTCTTATCTTTTGGAGTAAAAACCACTTTCCCTTTTCTTTGTTTTTCCTTCTGGTAATGGTGTCATTAAAGACTGGTCTTTATAAGACTGACTAACTTTGATGAGCACAATGTGCTCTAGGTTTTCACGTCTTGTGGTGTTTAAGAGAGTTGTCTTATTATTATTACTAATGCATAATATTCCACCGTCTGAATGCACTAGACTTTGTTTTATCCACACAATTGGAGTTCCGGGTTGTTTCCATGTCTTTGCTATTTGGAAGTTGCTTCAATAAGCTGAGGTTGCAGCTGTCTGTTTGTGTTGTGTTCCTGATTTCCTTGGGGTGTATACCTAGTAGAGAGATCGCAGGATCATAAGGCATTTTGCATTTGCACTTGTTTAAGGACGTGCCACACCGATTTCCATAGTGGTCCTCTGGGCCTTCCAATCTCTCCACATCCTCTCCAGCATTTATTATTTTCTGAAATTTTACTAAAAGTGCCAGTGTGAGGTGATATCACATTGTTGTTTTAATTTGTGTTGCTCTTACTGTTCATGAACGCGAATATTTCTTCATATGGTTGTTGGCTGTCTAGATGTCATCTGTGGTAAGCTGTCTATTCATGTTTTGTATTCATTTTTTCTTTGGATTATTTGATTTTCCTATTAAGATGTTGTAGTTTTCTATACTGTGGTAGTTAAATAATCTCGTGTCAACTTGAGACTATTAAAAGTTAAGGGGTGGGGTTTAGCCTGTCAATCACGTCAAAGCTTGATGACCTCATTTGGAGGTCATGGAGATAAATAGCTCACTGGAGGCCAGACAGACACGCTCTCTTCCTCATCTTCTTGCTGACAAGACACATGGAACTACACTGGGGCTCTGGAGCTGGAGGAGCCACGTGGAGACCCACGCCAGCACTGAGATGCTTCCACTGCCACTGGATCCATAAGACTTTCCACCCACTGGCCTGTGATCTTCCTGCATTTGACATCATTGCATGTGTCGTGTGAGTCTGAAGAGGAATTCATAGACTGGTATTGGACATAGGGGCTAATATTGGACATATGCACTTGATCTGGACTGGACTTGGATGTTTTCTTAATATACAATTGCTCTTGTATCTAGTGCTCTTTCTTAAACACACATGAGTGTCTATGAATTAGTTTCTCTAGTTTACCCAGACTAACAGACATTTTTGAAATGAGCCCTTTATATGATGTATCATGACTAGCTATTTTTCCCCCAATTTGTGGTTTCTCTTGGGTGAAGTCTTCCAATGTGCAGAAATGTCACATTTTTAGGTCTCAGTCCTCTATCTTGTCTTGCGTGGTGTGGATAGTTTTCTTTCTGTTCAGTTGCATGGATGATCTTGCATGCTTTTTTTTTTTTGCAGCAGAGGATTGCAACAGGAAAATAGCCACTCTTCTGTGTATCTCTAAAGTTGCAAAAACATCCACTTTGAAATAACTTATTTCACTGTTTTGATGGCTGTTGAAAAATATTATACAGCGTAACATACATGCCCAGTGTAGAGTGGGATCCCCTGTGTCCATCCACACCCTCAAGGATCTTCCTCTTTCCACGGCCCCTCTGCTTTACCACGCATGAGATCTTTCTACCAGGCCCATGTCCACAGGATGTGAGGTGGAGTCTCACTGGCCCCCCCTTCTAAGGAGCGTCTGGCTGCACTTCTTCTAGAACAGATCTTTTTGTTCTCCCGGCAGTCCGTGGTGGTGTCAATATTCTGTACCAACACCAGCATTCAGATGCATCCGTCCTTCTCTGAGCTTCCTGATTCCATGTCCAACCTTCCTAGGCATAGGAGGTGCTTGAACCCACCATGACTTGGGTCAGGTGCACCTTAGTCCTCAAAGCGACGCCCTTGCTCTTCAATCCTTTCCAGAGGTCTTTAAAGAGACTCACTGCCTTGGAGTCAATGCAGATTTAGAGTGACCCTGTGAGTTTTCTAGACTGTAAAAATCTACAGCAGGAGAAAGCCCCATCTTTCTCACAGTTCGAGCACGGGAACAATTGTGAGGCTGCACAGCGTTGCATTCTGTCGCGTGCAGGGTTGCTATGAATTGGAACCAATACAATGGTACCTAACAGCAACAGAATGTGGGGAGTTGGGGGGTGGGAGAGTCTTAAAAACACAGTGTGTTGGTGGGTGGAGGGGAGATTGACTAACCAGAAAGGAGCAATGGCGGTCCAGGAACACACAGCGTGTGCTTCAGCCCTGAGGTCCAAGTACCATGAGAGGAAAGCTGGTGGTTGCTGCTGGCTTGATCCGGACTCGCGACAATCCCGGGAGCAGACTAGAAGGGTCCTCCACGGGGCTTTCAATGGATGATTTTTCGGAAGCCAGGCACTTCTCCAAAGGAGGTTGGGCTGGGGGCTGGACCAATTTGAAGGCAGAGCAGGGTGGTGTGTGACTGTGGGACCCTGGAGAGGCTGGGGTCCCGGCAGTGATGGTGGTGAGGTGACATTCAGACAGACGTGCAAGCTGTGTTGGGATAGCCCATTACTCATGAAAACGCCCCCCTGTTATCAGACTTGAGAGCTCACAAGAGTTTCTCTTCTAGGATGCCTGAAATTCCAAGAAGCATCATCTGCCATCTGCTTTAACCCCCTGCATCCTGGGGGTGGAGCCTTGGTGTCCTAGTCGTTAATAGTTCAGCTGCTAACCCAACGGTTGGTGGTTCAACTCCACGAGCCACGGGAAAAAGAGGAGGCTGTCCGCTTCTGTCAGGAGCCCCGGTGGTGTAGTGGGTTACAAATTGGGCTGCTAATCACAAAGTCAGTAGTTCAAAACCACCAGCTGCTCCTAGGGAGAAAAACTAGGCATTCTAATTTCATCAAGAGTCAGTCTCAGAAACCCACAGAAGCAGTTCTTCTAAGACTTCTAAGCAGGACTTCTAAGAGTGGGGATCAACTTGTTGGAGGGAGGAGTCCCTGGGTGGCACAAACAATCTGTACCCCTCTACTCTAACCTCAGGATTGGTGGTTGGAACCCACCCAGCTTTGCTGTGGAAGAAAACCTGTTGATCTCCTTTGTAAGATCATAGCCATTGGAATCTTAGAGATCACGGGTCCTCTCTGAAATACTACAGGGGACACCAGGGTGGGAATCAGTCCACTGGTCATGGTTTTATTTGGTTTGGGGTTGGGGTTCAGATGTCTAGCTTTCAATGCCAAGTTCTTGGCCATACTATTCTAGCCTTGGAGAGAGGTTCTCTTTGAAAATGAATGACCAATGTCTTGTGCTTGTCTTGTTTTGTTTTCTTAAGCTATCTCTGTGTGACCTGAAAAGCAGGTCCTTTTATAGGATTACAGACAAAGAGCCCTGGTGGCATAGTGGGTTACATGTTGGGCTGCTAGCCAAGAGGTCAGTAGTTCAAAACCACCAGCTGCTCCTTGGGAGAAAGATGAGGCTTTCTGCTCCCATAAACAGTCGCCGTCTCGGAAAACCACAGGGACAGTTCTACCCTGTCCTATAGGGTCTCTAGCAGTCAGAATTGACTCATTGGCAGTGAATTGTGAGTTCAGTTGTCAAATTGTCATTCTCAAATCTTAACCCATCTTATTATCAAGGTACTTTGTCCCATCTCTCTGATTTCTGAAACTTCTCCTCTGGACAACAGTGAGCTTTCACAAATACTAATTATAAGCCATAGTTCCCAGGATCACTTGGCTTACCCTCATCTTTTTCAGGAAAACAAAACAAAACAAAAACCTCAGCACCCGCTGACAACTCAAACATTTGTGCCATAAGCCTGTTGTGCAGGATAAAGTGTAGGCATCTGTTTTTGGGCACCCCCCCCACACACACACTGAATCATTCCAGTGCTGCCATCCAGGGGTCGGTATTGACCATTTTGAGAAACAGTGTTCCAGACCAATCTGAGTGTCCAGCAGCGGTTCTCAACTTGTAGGTTGCTACCCCCTTGGAATCAAATGACCCTTTCACAGGGGTTGTCTAATTCATAACAGTAGCAAAATGACAGTGACGAAGTAGCAACGAAAATAATTTTATGGTTAGGGGTCACCACCGCATGAGCAACTGTATTAAAGGGCCGCGGCATTGGGAAGGTTGAGAACACTGGTCTAAGGATATGTCATCTGCTAAAGATGAGACTTTCTACTTCTGTGAAGAGTCATGGTCTCGGAAGCCCACGGGGGAGTGCTACCCTGTGGTAGCCACTATGAATCCACATCCACTCGAGGGCAGTGAGTTTGGTTTGGGGAGTGTATTGCAAGTGGGAGAAAGACAAGGCTTTCTACTCCCATAGAGAGCGACAGTTTCAGAAACCCACAGGGGCAGTTCTACCTTGTCCTTTAGGATAGCTGTAAAGCAGAGTCCACTCAATGGCAGTGAGCTGTTTGTCTGTGTTTAACGTATCCCAAGAGGTTCCTTGGCGGCCCACTGATAAAGCCCTGAGCTCTTAACCAAACCATTGGCAGTTTGAGAAAGACCTGGTGACCTGTCTCTGTAGGAATTACAGCCAAGGAAACATGGCTGGGGCAGTCCCATTCTGTGTCACATGGGGTTGCTACGGGTCAGAATGGACTCACAAGTCCCCCTGGCCCCCCACCCCAACAATATCCTCTCTCCTGCTCTCTGCCAATGAGGGCACCCGAGGGAACGCACTGGACACAGAGCTTTGTCTCGAGCTTAGAAACTCCAAATAGACACCCCACCACCACCACCACCACCACCACCACACCGTCTGCTCTGTTACTGAGAGCACACTGAATTCTCTTTTCAAAGAAACCCATTTTATCCCCCGGGGATTTTCGACGTTAGATTATCACCTCTGAAGACACGAGAAAGGGTCTCTTGGGTTTTGGCCTTCAGATGATGGCCTTCAGTGCGGTAGGGGGACAAATGAGAAAGGCGATATGCATTGTAGGAGAGCTGGTAGGAAAGACGAGGCAGGGGTAAGTTGGTGTGAGCCCCACTGGGAATGCCGTGAGCATCCACCGTTACATGGTCTCTGAACAAAGTGAGCTCTCCGATAGAATTCTACATGCACTCTACAGGTCAGGGGGGTGGGAGGAGACGTAATGGATTACACGAATAAGTCCCCAACAGAAATGTGGAGCTTATTAATGATTCAGAATCATAGGCGTCCATCGGGTGCATCTGAAGTAGGATGCTGGTGAAGAATATTCCAAGTGCCATGGACTAGCAGAAGTACAGCCAGCGTGCCCCGCAGAAGCAAGGCTGGCAAGACTCCATGAACTCACCTACTACGTGGCACAGGTTATCCGGGGAGACCAGTCCGTGGAAAAGACCATCACGCGTGGTAAAGTAGAGGGGCAGTGAAAGAGGAAGACCATTAACAAGATGGACCGGCACAGTGGCTGCCGCAATGGGATCCAACACACGAACAACTGTGAGTTAGTTAATTGTGCCAGCCTGGCCGATAATCACATGTGGTGCTGGTTGAAAGGCGGAGGGATAAATGGGTGGTGAAGCCTCTCCTTTCTAGTTCTCGGGTCTCTTGCTTTGTGATGGTCGCACCAGGATGCAGCTGCCTTAGCAGCTTCCTGCTTCAGCTTGCAAGATTGACATCCTACAAGACATCCCCAAGGAGAAGCCGCATGGACCTATCCCGATGCAGCCCTGGGTGCTGGAGCAGCCTTATGGAGACCCCTGCTAGTGCTGAGATGCTTATTCGTTTACTGACTCAGCTTTCCTCCTGCAGTCGGCATCATTGCCTCTGTTTTGTGAGGTGAAGGACTTTGTGGACTGGTGTTGGGTATGGGTTAATGTTGGACTTGTGGGTTTGGGCAGCATTGGGTTGGGATGTTTTCGTGATGCACATTTTCTTTGCATAAAACTCTCTCTTATACACGAGTCGCTGTGGATTTGTTTCTCCAAAGTACCTAGACTAATACAAACTGTGAACCTGGCGCAGCGCCGGGCAGTGTTTGGTTCTGCTGTGCACTAGGTCCATTGACACGGCTCTTGGTCACTCACGTTTCCTGTATTTAGAAACCTGTGAGAATCGGTGGCCATTACGTCGATTGTGACTCCTGGTGACCCCAGGTGTGTCAGAGTAGAACGGCATTTCTTTCTGTCTTTGTGTGGGTGTGCCGAGGGCACGCATGAGTGTGTGTGTGTGTGTTCAGTGAAGGTTCACACCGTGGTCCAGGGTCACGTCTAGCAATTCCTCCTCGAGTTGATCAGTGACCTGTTGGTCACATTCTTCGCCACGTGTGACACATTCCCCGGGGCTTCCATTCCGGTTGTGCCATTTCCAGTCACCTAGGTTCCCTGCTCTCTACTTTCTCATCCTGTTTCTAAAGTCTTTGTTGGCCACTGGTCGCCTGTGGGTGGACAGGTGGTAGTCTTTACTTCGTGAGTCAGTTCAGCCCACGGTGAACTTAGGGAGGGGATAACTTCAGGTCCACCTGCAGACTATCACCAGGAGCTCTGACGGTGTGATGGGTTACTCGTTGGCTTGCTACCTGTCAGGTCAGCCATGGGAGCCACCAGCTGCACCATGGGAGGAAGCTGAGGCTTTCTGTCCCTGTAAAGTTACAATCTTGGAAGCCCGTGGGGCAGTTCTGCCCAGTCCGTGAGTCGGAATTGACTCCATGGGAATGAGTGTTTGTCTTGTTTGATTTTTTTTTCAGGGCAACATCTCTAGAAACCCTTCCTTCTCAACCAGTCCAGTGCATCTGAGTCTTCTTTTTGAATGACAGAAATTTGAGGGTCTGTTCCGCATTTGTCTTCCACTCTGCCGGGGACCATCTAGTTCTTCTGGTCTCTGGGTAGATGAGGGACATGGCTCATGGAGGCTAGTAGCTCTGTGGACTCGATTCTTATTAGTCTCTGGTGTCCTTCTTTCTTTCTGGATACAGATGAGTAGACACAGCTGCATCTTGAATGGCCGCTCTCAAACTTTTCAAACCTCCAGGCAATCCTCACCCAACTAGAATGTAGAGCATCAACTTTATGAACGATATTCTGCCAAGTGACTGAGCTGTCCCCCAAGACTTTCACAGGCTTTTCAACGGCCGGTTATTGAGAGTAGGTCACCAGGCCTTTCTTCTCAGGCACACCTGAGTGGATTCAAACCACTGACCGCTTGGCTCACAGCCAAACACGTGAACCTCTTCATCAATGTAAGATGAGGTATCTGTGCCTGTATCGGACAGAGGCTGTGAATCTCTATAGAAGCAGACAGCCTCATTTTTCTCCCATGGAGCAGCTGGCAGATTTGAACTGCTGACCTTTGCCACCAGGGCTCCCCTGCTGATGCACCAGAGTATTGTTGATTCTTCTGACCTGCCACGTCCCACCCTGAGACAGGGTGCCCTAAAGGCCTCTGCCCAGCTCCTCCATTCCTATGAGACTTCCATGTCATCACCCTTCCCCAGGCGACCAGTGGCCAACAAAGACTTTAGAAACAGGATGAGAAAGTCACGTCTTGTCAGATTGAGACTAGAAACCCTGCTCGGCCGGCCTAAACCCACCATCATGCAGCCCATCCTGACGCACGGCGCCCCCGTGTCCTCTCTGAAGTTGTCCGTCTTTATGGGAGCAGACGGCCTCGTCTTTCTGCCACGGAGCAGCTGGCGGGTTTGGCTGCTGACCTGTGCTGAGTAGCCCAGTGCTCCTTAGGGAATTCTCCAAGTGGTCCACGGATGACAGCGCTCTGTGCGTCTGAATTGACGACCGGTGGCGTGCGGGGAGTGTGGGGTGGGCTTGTATTCTCTCTGGACTCAGTAGGGACGCCATGAGGCAGAATGGCCCCGCGGTGGTCTTTGTTGGTCTGTTTCAGTTTGTCTCTTAGCACCACCATCGTCCATTTATCAGCCTGCGGTGACTGTGTTGCCAGAGGCACTGGTATTTCAAGCACCAGCAGGGCCACCCACGGTGCACGGGTTTCAGGGGCGCTTCCAGACCAAGACAGACTAAGAAGGAAAACGTGGCAGCTGACTTCCAAATGGTTAGCCCAGCAGTTCTCAACCTGTGGGTCGTGACCCCTTTGGCGGTCAAAAGACTCTTTCACAGGGCCGCCTAAGACCATCGGAAAACATATTTCTGATGGTCTTAGAGATCGAGACACCGCTCTTCTATCCGTCTCCAGGCGGGTCCGCTCACAAGCAGATATGCTGATCTGGTGAGAAAGAAGCTATCTCAACCTTCCACACTGACGCTGGCTTTTTACGCAAACTGTCGCAAAATGTAGCGATGTAGTTTACTGTTGTTATATTAAGACTGTTACCCATGCCACACCATACTTCAAGACAACATTTCATTTATGTGTCATTAGAAATCAATATTTCACACTATATGATGACCTATTGTTTCAGTGATTAATCACTATGCTTTAATGATGTTCAATTTGTAACCATGAAAATACATCCTGCCTGTCAGATATTTACATGGTGATTCATAACCACAGCAAAATGACAGCGATGAAGTAGCAACAAAAATAATTTCATGGTTGGGGGTCACCACCACAGGAGGAACTGTAGGAAGGTCGAGAACCACTGGGCTAGCTGATGAAAACCCAGGCCTCGCAGCAGAACGCAGCCTGATGTCACCGGGAAGGGTGGGCCCTGGGCCGGAGGGGGAGTCAAAACACGAGGTGGTTGCCACAAGGAACTGCAGCTGCCCAGGCGTCCCTCAAGGACAGCTGACCCGGATAGCAGTGACACATGGGAGCACCTCGCCAGCGTTGTCCCAGCCTGGTAGCAAACCATCCTCCCTTCCACTGACATCGGATGGGGGCACCGCCTTGTGTTCAGAGGCCCCGATGGAGGAAAGACGCAAAGTCTTCAGCCCTAGCAGCCTATGAGGTGGCCCTCAGGAAGTTCCTGGGAAATTCCATTATCGTTTAAAAAAAAAGTATTTTGACTTTTTAGTTGTGAATCGGGCGAAGGCAGGCATCCAGCGCAGACAGTTCTGCATTCAGCAGTCCACACACACTCTGACTCGGCCCATCCGCTGCACGCCCCTTTCCTTTCCACTTTTCTTTAATACCGTGTTTTCCATGGATGTTGGGAAGCCACTGCCCCGGCCCTGGACTCCCTCACCCTCACATAGTCAGAGGGCAGAGGTACACGAGTGTCTCCATCTTTGGCTTATAGGAGGCAGTCACTCGGGAAGGGCAGACTGCTCAGGTGCCACATCAAGTCTAGCAGTCTGCGAGAATACAGGGGAGGGCTTTTCTGGGCTGGGTGTCTCCTGGGGGCCAATGGGTGAGCTGGCCACAAGGGGCAGGAAGACAGGGTACCACTCTCACTTTTGAAGGATCCACGCCCAGTGAGGGTCACAGCCACGGGAAGCCAGACTGCATCGCGCGCCAGAAGGCCATAGCAATGGAGACGTGTCAACGTGGCATGGGGAGGGGAGGCGGCAGCAGGTGGGGGTGTTGGGGAAGGACCACACTAAGGGACGATGTCTCTGGGGTCTCAAGGGTGGACCAGGAGTTCACCTGAAAACCAGGGCTTCTCTTACAAAAGCTCAGAAGATGCCCAGGCTCAAAGCTGAGCGCATTCTGATGTCCTCTTTGAGAAAAATCAGCAAGTGAACTTTGGAGGCCATCATTCCTTCCTGTGCCCTGTTCAGAGGAGAGAGAGTCTGGCTGTCTTCTGCCCGCTCCCTATGCAGGAGCAAAGAGAAAGTGCCAACCATCTACAGGGTCTTCTCTAAACCTCTTCCCAGATCTCCTTCTTTAGACTTAAGTCCCGCCTCGGCACAGGGCAAGTCAGTGCTGCTGCCCCACCCCGCCCCAGGCCTGCCAGTACACCTCTCCAGCCCTCTTGCTCGTGTCCCTGACAAGCCAACACCTCCTCCATCTGAATGGTCCTTTCTCCCTCGGATGGAGGGTTGCCCTTTCACCCAGCCCACAGCAAAGGCCCTCGTGAAGAGCAGCAGGCTCGCTGGACACCGTCCACCCGTTCGGCAGGAGCCACCTTCAGCAATCCAGGCAGGTGTGCCCTTGCCAAGCAGTAGGGATTTGGCCAGCACCCAGGAGGAAGGGAAATGCCAGCGCTGAGTTGGGGCTCATTCTTCCCCGTGTTATTTGGCACCCGAGTGGGAGCAGCCCCGAGGAAGCCCGAGGCGAGCCGGGGCAGGCCAGCGCAAACCAGGCCGGCTTGTTCCAGCCAAGGTGCCGCCGAGAGAAGGGAGGCCCTCGCTGGAAACGATGCCCTAATTCTGAGAACAAAAGCTGGGCCACTGGCCACACGGTTAACCCTGCCCTTGCCTGGCTCCCAACAGCTGAGTCTCTCTTGTCGGTGACAGGTGGTCCCGAGTCAGCTCCGACTCACAGCAACCCTGTGGACAACAGAACAAGGCACCACCTGGCCCTGCGAGCCACCCTCACCGTGGTGCTAATTCAACCATCACCTGGAGGGCCCGCCTCTTTTTGGCTCACCAGGCATGGCGCCTTTCTCCAGGGACTGTCCCCTCCTGATCATGTGCCCAGAGAAAGCCAAGACCAAGTCGCACCCTCCTGGCTTCTGGGGAGCATCCTGGCACTCCCTCCGAGACAGTCTGGTGTGTTCGTCTGACCGTGCGAGTTACCTTCCACCTTCCTTGACAGCCCTGTGAGGCAAACACGTCAATTCAGATGGAAAGAATTTTCCCACTGGAGCCAACAGATGCATTCCCAGGATGAATATTTGAGAAGGTCCCACTCTGGGAGATCTGTAGAGGGACTTGGGGAAGGGTGAGCCCCATGCGTGCCCCTTCTTCCCCGATCCTTTTTAGACAAGACTCGGGACGGGGGTTTCCAAATAAAGTCTTCCAAACATCTGGTTTTCATTGGACATCTAATTAGAAATGCATCCTTAATATGTAAGGAATTTTTTTTTTTTTTAAGACAAGAGGAAGTCCATTTCTGGGTGACCAGATGCTGGGCATGATGTCACACTTGTGGCATGAAGAGGTACACCATCATCACGTCGGCAACGTTCTCCGGTATTATTCCCCCGGGGCTGGCTGTTTTATTGCTTCTACGAATCGCTGTGGACCCGTGAGATATGAAGGAAGAGCAGAGACTAGAGTCCACCAATCAGGATCCAGGGCCTGCTGGGTCTCAACAGTCAAAGGAGCCCTGGTGGGGTCTGCCCTGTTGTAGTTAGATAGTCTCATGTCAACTTAAAGATGTATCAAAGAGTCGGGTGGAGTCCCACCTGTTAATCAAGCCTCAGCCTAATGACTCCTTGATGGCAGAAGCGTGTGAGATGCTGGGCACTGCTCTCTCTCTGCCCCTTTGCTTTCCTGCCTTCTGGGACTCTGCCACTGACCCTGGGAGCTGCCAGAGGCCAGCCATGTTTCCACTGACCTCAGATCCACAAGACTCTGCACCCACCGGCCTGCGATCTCCTGCCTCCTGCATCAGTGCATGCAGCCTCGTGAGTCTGAGGAGGGACTCACGGGCTAGTATCAGACTTATGGATTTGAGTTGGACTGGGCTGGGATACTTTCTTGATATATGACTACTTCCTGATGCCCAATTCTTATCCATGTGAGTGTCACCGGATTTGTTTCTCTAGTCAACCTGGCCTAACACACAACCAATGGTTGTCTGTTCGAACCCACCCAGTGGCTCTGAGGAAAGAAGACTGGCCATCGGCTCCTGGAAAGAGGGCAGCTCAGGAAGCCCCCGGGGGCAGTTCCACTCCCACACGCGTTTGTCAGGAGTCAGAATCAACTCAGCAGCAATGATTCACCACCAACAAGGCCGTAATTCTGAAAGGTGGCCCGTGAGGTAGCCTCGCAAGATGCTCGTCGAATGCAGGACGAGTGGGTTCTTCCTTTTCCTTTTCGATCTTGTCTGCCCACCCAGCCCCAGCCCTTTCCCACCCCTGTTTGCTTTTCTCCCTTCCGTTTCTCGCTCTGGGGACACGGCCACTGAGTGGATTCTGACTTGGCATGACCTTAAAGGACAGGGTAGAACTGCTCTGGTGGGTTTCTAAGACTTTGACTCCTTAGGAGGGCAGACAGCCTCCTCTTTCTCACACAGAAAGAGCCTGGCGGGGTCCAGCCGCTCACCTGGCAGCTCAAGGTATAGCCCACCAGGCCACCTGGGCTCCTGGATAGAGAAGGAAGAGGACACATCTGATTAGAAAATCAAAAGACGGGCCTTGCCAGCTCAGTCACTTGCCTTCCCTGCACTCACGTCACAGGTCCCGGCCCCGGCTGCACCCACACTAATTACATGAGAAGCCCAGGGTGGGAGCAGTACTGTTTAATGTACAGCCAAGGCTGGGAACCACTGCCCTCAACCACCAACATTTGAGTAGTGGGAGGCCAGAGGACGTGTGTGTGTGTGTGTGTGTGTGTGTGTAGAGCACAGCTGCTGAGCCGGAGAGGGATCAGGGTGTGCTCAGGGTGTCTGAGGACCTACTGGTCGCTCAAGGTGACTGAGGCAGAGAATCTGACACATATGGACAGGAAAGAGCCTGGGGAGAGAATCGGGGCTGTGCCCCCAAAGCCTTGAGTGATGGGCCAAGTTCATTGCCATTGGGTGGATTCTGACCCCTGGCGACCCCGTGTGTGTTAGGGCAGAAGGGCTCCCTGGGGATTGGGGGCTGTGTGTTGCAAGGGTTCACACCTCGATCCTTAGGTTAGCATGTGAACCTGTTACCACGGAGCCAATCCCGACTGCTCACAGGTCTGTGGAGAGAGTAGAGTCACCCCACAGGGTTTCCGAGGCTGTCATTTGTACAGAACCAGATCGCCTCATCTCTCTCCCATGGAGCAGCCAGTGGGTTCAAACTGCCAATCTTTCAGTGAGCAGTCATGCGGCCAGGGCTTGTTCTTTAGGTTAGCAGTCAGGTGCAAACCTGTTTTTGTTGCCTTAAGGACCTGGCCTGCAAAGAGGGCCTTTGAATGTCATCCTGAAGTCGTTTCCAACTGTGCTGGCCAAAAGATTTGGTTGCTATGCAAATGCACACTCTGTCCTTGAGTGATTACCTTGCGTCATCGACCTCAGATGGAGAGTGTGTGTTTAGCAGGGCATCAACCTGCCATCTTCCTCATCCGGGTAATCCTTTCAGACCCCATAGTTTATACATTTGGTCCATTCTGGTTTCACGTCATTGGCCATGACTGAGCCGAGAGGAACTGGTTCGGAGCTCTGGTGTGTTGGGACTAGTTCCAAGACAAGCAGTGTCAGAAGATCAAGGACAGGGGAGAGTGCTCGTCAACACGTGACCTCCTACAAAACCAGTGGCACAGAGAGAGAGGTGAGTGCCATCCTGGTACGGGTCTCAGGTGGCGGTGGTGCTGAACAACAATGGAGGTGATGTAGCTGGCCTTCTTCCTGAACATACCTGGCTTCCCTACTATCATGATGTGGGGGCCAGACAAGCCTCCGTGGTCCATCCTTCTTTTTAAAATCATTTTACTGGGGGCTCTTACAGCTCTTATAACATTCCATGCATCCATTGGATCAAGCATATTTGTGCATATGTTTCCATCCTCAAGTTCTGAACGTTTACTTTCTATTTGAGCCCTTGGTATCCGCTCCTCTTCTTTCCCTCCCTCCCCCACCTCCCACTCTTGTGACCTCTTGATAAATTATTATTGTTTTTATATCTTACACAGATTGCTGTCTCCCTTCCCCCACGTTTCTGTTGTTCAGCGCCCTGGTGTGTGTGTGTGTGGAGAGAGAGAGAGAGACCTGGTGTGTGTGTGTAGAGAGAGAGAGACCTGGAGAGTGTGTGTGTGTGGGGGGGGAACAATGCGTCGATGATTGCGATTGGCCCCCCCCCACCATTCCCCCCCCCCATCCACCCTTCTTTACCTTCTCTGACACCAGCCATTCCTCCCACGTCACTCTGCATCTGTGCTGGGTTTGATCATTCACTGCAACAGCCGCATAGGACTCACAGACAATAGTCACAAGTAAGAGGGTGTATCAGAGAAGTCAAAAAGTTACCACAAGCCGGGATCGACAAAGAGTAGGGATACAGTCATTCGTCTCCTGAGCCAGCAGCCAGGTCTCTCTCTCCAGTTCTCAGCCACATGGTCCCTTGCTCTTTGCCTCCTAATGCTCTGTCTCACAGTACCACAGTCTCAGGTCAGGTGAGGAGAAGCCCTGTTGAACTGTATGGTAACATCTTACGTACCTAAGCGAAACAAAAGGTATAGCCTAGTTCACAGCTGGTATGACAGAGGGATCTTGATGCTGTCAGCGAGGAAGCAAAGAGTGTGGTCTGGTTCACACCCAGTGCTAAGTGGGGGTCTTGAAAACGAGGCAGGAGTAGAGTGGTGTGTAGTGAGTCGACGCTTCACTAAAGTGCATGACACAAGTCCCTTTCCTTAGTTTCCTTGAGGTGGGCTTGTGATCTGCATCCAGTATAGAGGGATGCTCTGGAAAAGTTCTCTCTCATGCGCTGAATCCTGCACCTGACTCTGTCTTCATCTGACTTCCAGGTCTTGAAACTTGAGCCAGCAAGCCATCATCTGACCTGATCTACTGGCTTCCACCGTTGTGTGAGCCAGCAGCTTGTCATCTGACCTGCCGCTTTGCGGTTGTCCACCCCTGCGGCACATTCAGGGAGAGGCCTCCAGACTCACAGTGGGCCTACAGATTGACAGCATCCACAACCAGGTGAGTCGCGGTTTGTGAATTCGGTGGGACGTTGCGGTGAATTAGAAGCCTTGGCGTGCTGTGGGGTAAGGATGGTGATACGGCACTAACTGCAAAGTTCAAACCCACCAGCAGGAGAAAGATGAGGCTGTCTGCTTAAGTAAAGATGTATAGACTTGGAAACTCTTTGTAGGGTCACTATGAGTTGAAACAGACTCACGGCAATGGGTTTGATCCCTGAGATTAAGACGGGAGGGGAGTGCAGAAAAGAGGAGGCATTGATGTCGGACAATGGAGTGGCACAGCCATTTAGAACGCTTGGACCTTTGGAACATCTTTAACCTTCACCTCCTATGAACCAGCCTTGTGTTGATCCTTCTAAAAATATTTCTCCTGCATGAGAATTGTGTTCTGGTCCTGATGGTGCTGTTAGCTCAGTTCAAACTCACCTAGCAACATCTCTGAGTACAGGCCAGGTGAGCTACTCGCCTATGACCAGAGCCAAGGAAACCTAATGGAAAACAGTTCTACTTTGTAACACATGGGGATGCCATCAACCGGCTTCCACTCAACAGCACCAAGTTTGGTTGTGTTGCTTTGTGCTTGGCAAGACATCCACCAAGGCTCCCTCTTGGTACTGGCCCCGGCCCAAGAGTTTCCCCGCCGCTCCCAGACCCCTTCAGCCACTCATCTCCGGGGTAACCCTTCCCTCAAAATTTTGAGTATTTTTCTCACCCCTACTCCCCACACCTCCAGTTGAAAACTTTCTTGATCAAATCTTTCAGCCTCCCGGCAAACACAGCCTTCCCTTTCTTGTGCAAGGCACCCATCCCAGCCAGGAAGCTGGCCTTCCGTGACCCTAAACCATGCTCCCACCTAGCTTATCTGTATCAGGTGAACCTAGGTAGGGGTTCATCCTGCCTGAGGCCACCAGGTTTAAAAGAAGGACCCCAATAGACTCCCTCTATTCTGAGGTCTGGGCCGCACAGTGGCCTTTTAAGAACAGAAGGCAACTGCTCACCCATGAGGGTGTCAGGCTGTGGTGGCTTGGGTGTTGCCGCAATGCTGAGACGATGACCCCGTTATCTCAAATACCAGGAGGGTCACTCTGGGTGGACAGGCCTCAGCAGAGCTTCCAGACTAAGGCTAGGAAGACGGCCTGGAGAGATACTTCAGACAACGGTCAGAAGGGACGCAAAATACACAGGAGCCTCACCGATGGACTGAAGCAGACCCAGGAGGATGGCAGAGACAGTCCAGGGGCAGCATGCAATGGACATTCCTGTGTGTTACACACGAGGCCACTGTGAGCAGGAGCCAGTTGGATGGCACCTTGGCAGAATGACGGGGCAATTCGTGCTGTCCTGGC
>NW_022106463.1:7030773-7032822 GCF_000313985.2 Echinops telfairi | reverse complement strand
CGAGTCAATGCTGACTCCTGGCGACCCTGTAGGATGGAGTAGAACTGCCTCTGTGAACTTCTGAGATGATAACTCTTTACCGGAGTAGAAAGCTTCCTGTCTCTCCTGTGCAGTGGCGGGCAGATTCGAACAGCTGACCTCGAGGTGAGCAGTCCGACACGCCACCATAGCTCCTGACATGAAGTGGCATGGCATTGTGAAGCCTGCCCCAAATAGTTCAGACAAACGCCAGCCTATCTGGCGCCAAAGCACAGAAAGATCCCCATGTCAACACCGCCTCTCTGCCCAGGGAGGCCTGGCCAGCCTAGTTTGCTCTCTCCCTTGCGAGCTTGGTGTGCTGCGGTACAGGTCCTGGGGAGTCCCTGGATAGGCTAGTTCATGCTCAGTGGGCAACCCAATGTTTGGAGGTTTGAATCTAACCAAAGACAGCTGCAGAAGACAAGACGGAGGGTGGCCCTCCAAGAAACCAGTGACTGAACACCCTGGGGAGCCCAGTCCCACCCTGACACACAGAGGGTGGGCCACGGGGCTCGTTGGTTGGTTGGTTGGAAACATCTCTGAACTGGAGACCTGGTCCTTGTTCTCGCACACAGCCCCACAAGGCCCCATTGGTTTGTTTCTTGGGGCTTTTGGTTTCTTTTCTGGGGGGTGGGGGGAGGATATCAGCTTTAAGAAGGAGTTTCCCAAGGATTGAGTGAGAAAACACATGGGACCACCCTTTGATTCAATGCGGAATGTGTAGTTTCATCGGTACAGGCTGCGTCAAAGCACAGCTGACCTCTCACCTGGAAATTGAAATGCCTCCTTTTCAAATCGTCCAGAGTGGAAATGCACACCTGTGCTGTCCTACGCATGTATATTGCGATGCTTTTTTTAAAAATCAGGCGTGGTCCGCGTCACAGGCCCAGAGGGGTGTGGGCTGCTGAATGGGAAACCAGTTGGCTCCTGCAGCCTGCACCCTGACCACAGTTAGAAGTTTTAAAAATTTGATCATGACAAATAAAAACAAGAGGTGGATATGCTGTGGGCAAACAGAGGGGAAGACAATACAGTCACCTTAAAGAAGGCTTCACATCAGAAATAATCATTGGATCTACTTTATACACAGCCCCTTTAACTCTGAGACCCGAAGAACTAGATGGTGCCTGACTTCCACTACGCACTGTTCTGATCAGGGCAACAATAGGTGGACTCTGCTAAAATGGGAGAAAAGCACAGAATACAGAATGCAAATGCTTCGAAAGGTCTGAACTTCCTGGGCTAGTTGTCATGAGGGGACTACTGGGACTTTTGCCCTGGGCTTGCACCGAGACACGTTGAACTGAAAGTATCCCCTGAGGCCACCATTTAGCCAAAGAGCAGACTGTCTCAGTGAATAACAATTATCACCTGTGAGCCAGGTGCTCCTTTTAAAAAGTCATCTCTAGGAGACTGAGGACTCTAAAGCAGAGGTGGGAGGGGCGGGGCCAGGGAAGTGAGAGGGCTGGACGGGAGCACCGATAAGGGAATGAAGGCGAATGCAGACACATTGTGACAGTCGTAACCAATATCATCCAAAATGGGAGCCTGATGTTTCTGTGTACGGTAAATGGTTCCGCAAAGACACAATCTCTTTTGCAGATCAAAACAACGATAAGATCTCACCTTACACCCCTAAAAAGTGTCCGATTCAAAAGAACAGAGCAATCAGTGTTGGAAAGGGTGTGCTGGAGATTGGAACTCTTATACACTCTCTGTGGGCTCGTAAACATGTACAACCACGTGGAAAGTGATATGGCGCTACCTAAAGGAATGGACTAGACATCCTATGTGACCTAGCAACATGTTTGCTGGGCAGCTACCTCAAAGAAGTACAAGACAGAACACTAACCGATATAGACTCTGGTGTGTTCATTGCAGTGCAGCTCACAATAGGGAGAAGCTGGAAACAGTCCAAATACCCATCAGTAGAAGAAATGGATAAAGAAACCGGTACACACACACAGACACACACAATGGAATCCTATGCATCCCTATGAAACACCTCATGACATGGGTGAACTTGGAAAC
>NW_022106463.1:7028461-7030264 GCF_000313985.2 Echinops telfairi | reverse complement strand
AAGGGAGGAGCAACCTCCCACGGGAAAAAATGAAGCAAGACTTACATAGAACCCAAGGGGAGAACACTCCAGTGCTGTGTTCCTAAGTGAACGATGTTTGACCTAGCTTCTGTCTAGCCTTGGTGACTCAGGCAGTGAACTTTAGTCATTTTCAGGTACATAATGTCCGTCAAAGGCCATGCCAGAAGGATTCGATGTGGAAACCCCATTAAGTGAACTGGGCTTTACCTCAAACTCTCCTGTAGCAGATTTAAGGAATGGGCATACTCCCTTGGACTTAAGGCTGAACTGCTCTAGTGTGAGAAGAAGCAGATGACTCCTCTCCCACGGTTATGGGATTGGAAGGCATTGGACTTTGATTTGGATGTCTTGCTCTGAGGGTGCCCAATGCGTGGTGGCCTGGGGCTAGCAGATGCCTACTAGGTTAATGCTTTCCTTGCTTTCTTAGGACATGTACTTGTCTGGTGGGCGTGGTTCTGCCTTTGTGAATGAATGTTATTGAACGTTTTGCCCCATCACCAACCCCCATTGTTTGTGTGTAAATGGTGTTCAGTCACCATTTGTAAGAGTTGGAACTGTACAACTCCACAATTGATGTGTTGTGGTCTGAAGTATAATATCCTTTTTTCTCAACAACATTTAAAATTCTATACCATTGGCTAAATTAATAATACTATCAATAGAGTTACATTATTCTCCGGGGAGGGGGGTGATTTATAATGTTCTCCATCATAAAATGATAATAATATCTTTAAAGTGAACCAGAGACATAAACTAGAGACATATGAATGGATTTGGGGCTTGCACTTAATTCTAGCCCCAATTTAAGAACAACTCATTCTTAAGACATGGCTCTACTCGATGCTCACCCTCATGAAGCGATTACTGAAGATAAAATCCAAATCTGAAGGTGGGAAAGGTATCAGAGCTTAAATGATGAGCACCTGGCTTGCAGGGCTGTGGATGACAGTCTCTCGCTGCCATCGAGTGATGCTGACTCTTAGCGACCCTATAGGACAGGAAAGAACTGCCCCTGTGGGTTTCCAAGATTGTAACAACCAGAGTAGAAGGACACCAGCAACCAGGGGTTTCGAACAGCTGACTTTGGGATCCCAGTCCAATGAATAACCACTACACCACCAGGACTCCTTATGGATGCTACTGAAAGTCCAAAATGCTTTTGGTCCACACATAGGTTAAGCCCCCAGTGAGTCCTTTGATTGTCATCTATGAATATGAATAGCCTTGCTATCAGACATAGAGTGTTGTAAAGTGGATAATGGCAGATATCGTGGGGTTATTGACCCATTTTAAAGTTGTTTCTGTTTTTAATATTTTCTCATTTCCTTTGGATTGAGGCTTTTTGATGTTTTAGCTCGCCATTGTTGTTGTTCCCTTCCCGTTTGTGTTTGTGTGGTTTTCTGTGCATGAAACCCAGGATAGAGACATCTATAGACACATCTATACCTACAGCTGGGGTCAAGAGGGGGAACTAATGACAAGGAGTATGGAAAGAGAAGGTTCTGAAATGGACCATAGCGATAATGGCACAGTTCTTTTGAATATGACGGAGTGACTCAAAAGTGTATGATATGTGAAGTGTATGCCAATACAAGTACGTTTTTAAAAAAAAGGAAAGTGTAAATATTGAAAGTGTAAAATATTTAAGACTTGAATACATTTAAAATGGGTGGAGGGAGAGATCAAATGATAGGGTGTTACATTTTAACCTAAACTGCATCAGGTCTCAATATATTTTGAAGACTTACTATGAAAAATATTTGTCATGGGAGCAAATGAAGG
>NW_022106463.1:7015438-7026248 GCF_000313985.2 Echinops telfairi | reverse complement strand
TAGCAACAAGCGAGCCTCCAGCCAGGTTGGGGCCGGGTATGAAGAGCGATTGGGAACCAAACGCCTTTTGTGAGCCACCCCTCACAAACGCCCTGAAAATGCACATTCTTCCACTGAGCCGCTGTAAGTGAAGTATCTGATTTAACAACAACAAAATGACAATCTTAAACAGAAAGAAAAAAGCATAGCTGGATTGAGCCTTTAAACAAAGGGCAGCGTTTGCCAACCTTATTTCTAGCATGTCTTCTCCCAAGGGGAGTTAAAATGTAAACCAAATCTCTGTTGTTGATGGAGATACAAAACTTTTTGCCAAAAACTGAAAGAGAGAGAGATAAAAGGGGGGAGTGGGAGACTGCGCTTTGCTCCTCATTTAAACGTCCTTTATAAACGAGCAGTTGCCGTCGTCGCTAAGCCGTGTCTGATCAGTTCCAACTCCTGTGGTTCTGTGGGCAGCAGAGAGATACGCAGCCTTGTCCTGAACCATCTTCACCATCACTGTTATCTTCAAGCCCAGTGTCACTACCACGGTGCCAATGCATCTCCTTGAGGGTCTTCCTGCTTTTACCAAGCGCTCCCTCCTCATAACACAGACAACGTGCACAAGACCACGTCCCGCCATTCTTGCTTCTAGGGAGCATTTGCTACACAAGAGCATAATCCCTCAGCACGCAGTTCTCAACACAATGACCCAGGGGTGTGGTGTTAGTTTCCTGGGTTGTCTGTGCTTCTGTCTCTGGTATTTTTTGCAACCCTCAATCCTATCAGGCAGGCGTGAGGGGCTCTGTTCTCAGGTTCAGAGAAGGAAAGGCACACTGGTTTTATTTTGTTTTGTCTCAAAATAGACTTTGGAGCCTCATAGCAGAGATGAGCGTTTTATTTGTTTGTCTGTTTAAATTTAGGGAAGTCGTCTCCAAAGTTGAGGTTTTGAAAAGCTGAGGGCCCAGTGTTTGTTCCATAAACCACAAGGTTGAGACGATGACTGATCAGATAAGGGTGCGCTTTTGGAGTGCCCCAAAGGAGTCATCCAGGCTGCATGGGGCTGGTGAGAAGGCACGGGATGGGAAGGGAGGGATGCTGGAGTCTGGGGAGGGGAGGGGAGTGTGGAGGAGGGCTGGGCTTCCATTTTGGGGGTGCCTGTTGGAGGCTCAATCCTGCTGGTGGCTCTGTAGCAAGCCAGGGGAAACGGCAGCCTGAGCATGCTACACAGAGAAGACCTAGAATAGACCCCCTGCTGACAGGATCGTCCCAGAATGGACCATCGCTCTTTGTCCTGGAGAGCCAACAGTGAGGAAGCGATGCGCTCACAGAGCATGACCTAATTGTAGCCAGGAACCAGAAGCAACACTGCGTCCCCATCAGTGGCAGCGTGGAGAAGTGACAAAGACCAGGACTAGATGCAGCATGGGGAAATGATGCCCACTGGGAGCCGGCCCTGTGGAAACATGAGAAGGAATCTGGAAGTCTTGTTAGGTAGCTAGCATAGGGACTGGGGCGTCAGTTGCTGATGCTCAGAGTTCAAGCTTCCTGCCAGGAAGGGGTGGTACACCTAGGTGGGCGTTACACCTGCATTGGCCCATCTGGGCCTGGCGAATTCAATTCAGCCAATGGGGTCGACCAGGATCGTTGACCATGCCTCCCAGGGGAGGACCTGAAAAGGCAGAATTCAGAGCCTTGCGCCCTTCTGCTTCTCCAGCTGCTCCCAAAGCTGTGCAGCATGTCCTCTGGCCTCAGGACTCCACCTGCAGCTGTGAAGTGCCCTGAGGTGCCCGTGCAAACCTGTAATTTCTCCCCATTTTCATAAAACCCACTTGGATCACAAACCAGGCTTCGGTGTGAATTCTTTCTCGCGAGAAGCCAAGGACCGAGGTTTATTTCTCCCGCGAGAGAGATCTAACAGTCTTACCTAACAGGAACTCCCCCACTCTTGAAACAATGAAGTTTTCACCCAGGAGAATGGAAGCCCAGTACACACATAGTCGAATACCAGGCTTTTCTTTCTTTCTTTGGTTAAGTTGTATATGTGCACATATCCTTATCTTTGCTTTTTTGTGTGCACGGAGATATTGTCAGCACTTAAATGCATCGAGGAGTCTTGGTGGTGCAGTGGGTTAAGATCTCGGCTGCCACCTCCAAAGTCAGCAGTTTGAATCCACCAGCTGTTCTTTGGGAGAAAGACAAGGTGGCCTGCTCCCTTAAAGAAACCCCAGGGAGCACTTCTATGGGGTGGGGGTGGGGGACACCATGAGTTAGAATTGACTCAAAGGCAGTAGGTTTGGTTTGGGGGAGGCTCATTGTGTTGGGTCATTGGTTAATCATTCAGGCATGTACACCGGCCACTTCTTTGAGGACTGATGTTCTGCTGATCTACCCGGGACCATGACACATATTCGGACAGCCACCTTGGTTGATGATTGGACCACACTCATGATCCTGCATTGGTTGATGATTGGACCACACTCATGATCCTGCATTTTGAAATCACCCCTGAAATTTGCTCTGTGTTTGGGTCCTCAAGATGATCTTGGATGACAAACATCTCCCTTTGTTCAGAGTCCATGGGGGTGCAAACAATGAAGTGCTCAGCTGCTAACCCAAAGCTTGGACGTTCCAGTGTAATACCTTGAAGTCCCTCGGAAGCAAGGCCTGGTGATCTACTTCCAGAAGAACACCAGCCCCTGGAAACCCAGTAGTCACGGGCCGCCGTGCTTCAGAATCAACTCATTGAGTAAAAATGTACATTCCTCCCATATACCAAGAGCGAGGCTGCCAGTCGAAAGGAGCCCTGGAAATCCAGTAGGTTAAGTGTTGGGAATGCTGCCTGCAAGGTTGGTGGTTTAAACCCACCAGCTCCTCCTTGGGAGAAAGGTGAGGCTGTCTGCTCCAGTAAATATCCAGTCTCAGAATCCTGATGAAACAATTCTGCTCTGTTCTACAGGTAGGGTCTGATATGAATCCGAATCAACTCAATGGCAGTGGATTTGGTTTGGAGTTCTACTGACAATTTAGTAGGCAAAAGAAAAAGGGGAGTGGGGGTGGGGCACAGTTTCTGCCCTCATGGCCTTTCAGTCTAGTGGTAAAGAGAGACAACGTTTCAGAACCATAGAACTAATGTTCAGTTACAGCTGTGGTGCATGGTGCCTGAGAGAGGTGCCCCAGCGCGATGAGCATCCAGAACCGGCCAAAGATGGACCCCGAAGGTGGAGCTGACTGAAGAAAGAAGAGAAGTTAGCCAGGTGAAGATGGAGGAGGACATCTTAAGCAAAAGAATGTCCTTTGCCATGGTCCTGGGTTTGGTGGCAGCATGGTCCCTTTGAAGGACTGACAGGCAGAGGGGTTGGCACGTTGGCATGCTGAAACTGAGGCAGCAGGGGCCAGAAGCAGGTCTTGATCCTCAGGAGAGGAGGAGTTCTAAGAAGGAGACACTAAAGTAGCCTGACCTTTCTTTTTAAATCATTTTATTGGGGCCTCATACGACTCTTATCACAATCCATACATACATCAATTGTATAAAGTACATTTGTACATTAGTTACCCTCATCCTTCTCAAAACATTTGCTCTCCACATAAGCCCCTGGCATCAGCTCCTCATTTTCCCCCCTCCTTCCCTGCTCCCCCTTCCTCATGAAACCTTGATAATTTATAAATTATTATTTTTTCACATCTTACACTGTTCGATGTTTCCCTTCACCCACTTTTCGGTTGTGTGTCCCCCAGGGAGGAGGTTATATGTAGATCTTTGTAATCAGTTCCCCCTTTCTACCCTACTTTCCTCCCACCCTCCCAGTATCACCACTCTCACCACTGGTCCTGAAGGGATCATCCGCCCTGGATTCCCTGTTTCCAGTTCCTATCTGTACCAATGTACATCCTCTGGTCGAGCCAGATTTGAAAGGTAGAATTGGGATCATGATCGTGGGCGGGGAGGAAAGTAGGCCTCACCTCAAATGCTTCATGTCCATGTGAAAGTTGGACAATGAATAAAGGAGACCGAAGAACTGATGCCTTCAGATGATTGGGTTGGCAAAGATTATTCAAAGTACCGTGGATTGCCAGAGAACAAACAAACCTGTCTTGGAAGGAGTACCGTCCTTAGAAGTGAGGATGGAGAGATGTTGGCTGTACTTTGGGCATGTTCTCAGAAGAGACCACTCCCAGGGAAAGGACATCCTGGTTGGGAGTCAGTGAAAAAGAGGTCGAGTGTGGATGTGATGGACTGACACCGTGGCTACAGCAATGGTGTCAGCATAGGAAGGATTGTGAGGATGGTGAAGGCCAAGGAGTGTTTCCTGTTATAGTAGGGTGGCTAGGAGCCAGAACCCACTTGACGGCAAGCAACAACAACAACAACAACAACAACAACAACACAGTGTGCCTGGAAAGGAGACATCGTTTAGAAAGTAGATTTCTTGAGTACCAGGGAGCGTGAGTAAGCTCCCTCTACTTTGAGGAGGCAGCTCCTCCACAGTCAGATTCTGAGTGCGTTCTAACCTTAGGGACTCATCTTCCGACATCTCTCGGCTACTGTTGATGGGTTTCCAGCGGCTAACGCCTCAGAAGCAGTCAGCCTATTTCTTCTTCCTGTTCTTCTGTCACTTTGTGACTTTGTGTGTGGCCGCGACCCTGGAAGCTACGTCGCTGGTATATCACATACCTGCAGGGTCACCTACGGTGGAACGATGTCAGCAGAGCTTCCAGGCTGAGAACAGACTGGGAAGAAGCTCAGACCTACTCATCACCTTCACTCTGCCTCTTTGCTCCTTTCCTTTACATTGTCGGTGTGCTCCTCCCTTGTCCACTTTTCCCACCCCCCGTCCATTTCTCTGTGCCCCATTCTCCTCGCCTTCGGCCTGGAGCCACTTGCTAAGGCCGTCTTGGGCACTCCGTTAAGAGAGGGCATCCAAGGTGGATATGCATGGATGGACAGTAGAACCAAAGGTCACCTTCAGCTTTCCGCCAGGCTAGAGGACTCCCCTCAGACACGTGTTTCTAAAGAGAGAGGAAGTGTCTGAGGCACCTTTGAGATCTCCTTTGTGACGGCTCCACAGAGATGGGCCTTGTCCAGCAGCCCAGCTAGATGACTCACAAGAGAGTCTTTGTTGCCTTCTCTTCGGCGGCGTGAAGTGAGTCATGCTTCTGTGCACTGGATTCTATTGAATACGAGGTGGAACATTTCCCCTTCGGAGCAGGGAGTTCCCGCATTCCTTCTACAGACTGCATCAAGGCTGCGACCTGATCGAGCGGGTAGCAAGCCACATGTTCTTCCCATAACTGCTGGGCTACTCACGCAAGATCCCATCACCGAGTTGATGACATTATGTTAGATCACATCTTGAGAGAACCCTGGCCTCCTGCGATTAGACAAGGCGGACGACAGCAGTGCGCACGTATGCTTCATGAGCGGACCTTCTCCACTGGAGGTGCTCAACTGGCTCGGGAGAAGGGTCTTTCTTCTTCTTCTTCTTTTTTAAAAAAATGCCCATTCCACATTTATACTGTTGACAAAGTGTGCTCTGCGATGAATATTTAGATGGGAGGATGTAAAGCGAGAAAGTACCCTGGGTGCCATTGATAAAAAGGCTCTTGAGAATTCCAATCATTCAGTTTTCCTATTGAGGAAGATATTCTCAACCAATGGTCTTTCTCTGTGATGGAGAGAGGATGGGATAGATGATAAAGAGATAGATGCTAGATAGATAGATAGATGCTAGATAGATAGATAGATAGATAGATGCTAGATAGATAGATGATAGATAGATAGATAGATAGATAGATAGATAGATAGATAGATAGATAGAAGAAAGATAAATACATGTTGTGATAGTTAGGTTGTCTGTCAACGTGGCTGGGCCAGGATTCTCCAAGGATGTGATCCAACATAACGTGGTCCACTCCATGCAGGGCTCTTGTGTTATGGGAAGAACAGTGCAGATTGCTACTCCCTTAATTGGGTCACAGCCTTGATTCAATGGAAAGTAAGTTGAATTGTGGGTGTGACGCGCATAGAAACAATTGTGAGGACGGTGCAGAACTAGGCAGTGCTTCGTTCAACAGGGTTGCTGTGGGTCAGACGACTCTATGCACCCAACAACAAGTCACTCTTGCAAGGACTTTGGAATACGAACAGATGCAGCCCTCTTCTCAAACAGAACACCCACGTTGAAGAGCATCACTCACTCATTCATCTGGAACGGGGAACATGTTCAAATATTCATCATGTGCATTTCTCTTCTGCTGTCCCCCATATTTGGTTTGGGCAGTGAGTGGAGGGAGACAGTGATTCACTCTAGAAAGGATTCTAGGAGTAAGACCACAGCTAATCGCAAGCACAAAGTTCGAATTATGTAGCACCAGGCTACTGAGACTTTGTTCTTCTGTCCGGCATCGTCAGGATGCAGGGTTTGGGAACCCTGGCCCAGCCAAGTTGACACAAAACCTTCACTGTCCCATTACTGCGACGAAGAGACCCCCGAGGAAAGAGACTCAATGAACAAAACATCTTCTCTGTTTTTTGACTATTTGTTTGGCTTCAGTGAAAGTAGACAACTTCCCACTCAATAATTTCCACGACTATTGTTCAGTGGCTTGGGCTATATTATTCCCGTGAGTCAATTCTCTCATGATATCCTTTCTGGTCCTTCCATTTCCACCCAACGCCATCTTACGGCCCATTGCCAGCCCCAGCCTTTTCATCTATGTCTTAGAATGACCATGTAAGGAGCCCTGGTGATTAGTGGCTTGCAAAATGGCCCACCCACTGACAGGTCAGCAGTTTGAACCCATCGGTCACTGGGCAGGAGAAAGAGTAGGCTTTCTGCTCCTATAGAGATTTACCGCCTCAGAATTTAGTTAGCTCTCCTCTGTCGCACAGGGTCACTGAGTCCGCATCGACTGGGTGGCTGTGAGGGTCTGGCCATTTGTTCACATATTTGCATTTGGCGGGGGAGGTGATCAGCTTTAGTGAAGTAGTAAGTAATGATGAGCAGCAAAGCAACACACCGTGTGCTCTTTCCATGTTCTGTTGAAATAATTCATCATTAACAGTGAGACTAGAGATACCAGGAGGATAAGGGGAAGGTGGGGGGAGAAAGGATCCATCTATGACCCCCTGCCAGGGGGACGAACAACAGAAAAGTGGGTGAAGGGTGACAGAGGACGATGTAAAGTATGAAAATAATAATAATATGAAAATAATCATCTATAATTTATCAAGGGTTCATGAGGCAGGGGGGAAATGAGGAACTGATATCAAGAGCTCAAGTAGAAAGCAAATGCTTTGAAAATGATGATGGCAACATAGGTAGCAATGTGCTTGACACAAGGGATGAATGCATGGATTGTGATAAGAGACGCAAGAGTTCCCAATAAAAGTATTTAATAAGAAAAGGAGAGAGAAGAAATACTTCCTCATTGTGCCTTCAGGTTACAAGGTCTTTGCAGAAGGAAGTGAGATGGGGCAAAGAGCTGAGGTGATTTGGACAGAGCATATATTTCAAGTCCATGAGAACATCCCGAGGCTATATTCCCTGGAACCCCTTGGAAGTTCCCGAGAACCTCCTGTATATCAGGGAACTCTTGAAAATGCTTGGTATGCATGCGGGGTGGGGTGGGCGGAGGCAAGAATGGGCTGGTAAGATTTTCTCCCTCCTGCGAGTCTCTCACTACAATGCTCTTGTGAGGCTCCATGTCTTCCAGAAGTAAACTTCCTCTGGGTGAAACAAGGACCTGAGCATGTGTTCCTGTTTGAGGAGCATTTCAACGGAAAGCGCTCCAGTCTCCAGGGAAGCGAGGGTCTGGGTAAGGAAGCAAAAATAGACCGAGTCTTTCTTTTTTGAAAAACAACCAACTGTCCCTCTCTCCCCGGCTTGCAGATCATCAGGGTAATTTCTACATGCATTTTCTCTTGACACGTACAGAAATCAAGATTTGGGAATTTTCTGGGATTCTCGCAACCCAAACCCAACCCACTGTCACGGAGTGGATTCCAACCCTTAATGACCCTGTAGGACAGGGTAGGGCTGCTGTGGTCTTTCTCCGTCTATAAATCTGATGGGAGCACTCAGACGCCCTCTTTCTCTCCGAGCCACCGGGGATTTTGAACTGCCGACCTTGTGGTGAGCAGGCCAATGCCTAACTCCCAGTGCCACCAGGACTCTTAAAGAGAGAAGACTAAAGGCAATCATGTGAGGGGCTTAAGACAGGCTTTGATTCTGAGGACAAACATCAGGAGACTGGGGGAAAAGGAAGCCCCAGACGGGCTTACAGCTGTTCGATTTCTCGGGTGGAAATACCTTGATTCTTGGCTTCGCACCAGAAAGAAATTCAAGCTGAAGCCTGGTTTGTGATCCAAGCGGGTTTTTATAAAGGATGGAAGAAGTTTCAGCTTTTACAGTCACTGAACACGGGATGGCACCCCCACACATGGTGGCCTGAGGCCCGAGAGAGCGACCGTGGTGGCACGGGCCCAGTAGAAGGCCAAGGAGCAGCTGGCAAGAAAGGGAGGTGGTCTCCAGGGTCAGGATTTTTAGGGCCTTCCGCAGGGAGGCGGGGTAGATGGTACTAGTTGACCCTGGTGGCTGAATTAAGCCCACCTGGCCTAGATTGGGCCAAGCCAGGTGTACCGGCCACCTAGGTGTATGCCTTCCCCCCACCCCCCACCTCAGGGCCTGAATTGGCACATGCCCTTTAGTTTTTATCAGCTTCCAACTTCCTGTAGTCAGGGGGTAGGGTGGTGGAAGCCTTGGCATGGCCCCTAGCCCACCCCCCACCCCCACCCCCTGCCCCGTCCTGTTCTGCTACCTAACACAGCCAAAGATCATCCGAGTCACTTGCAAATTCGGTGATAACTACCCATTTCCCATGTGAACAGTTGTAAGGTGTGGCCAAGACAGTTCTGACTCACAGCGATGTTACGTACAGCAGAACAAGACATCATCCGGCCCTCACAATTGTCCTTGTGTCTGAGCCCGCTGTTGCAGGCACCATGCCCATCCATCCAGTCAACCGCCTCTTTTTCAATCACCCTCCACTTGACCAAGCATGAGGTCTGTCTCCAAGGACAGTTCTCTCGTGATCCCATGTCCGAAGTCTGGAAGCTGGCTCACCATCCTTGCCTCTAAGGAACGTGCCGGCTACCCTTCTTCCAGGGTACCTTGGGTGGGTCCTTTTGCAGTCCAGGGACTGTCAATGTGCTCTGGCAGCACAATCATTTGTTGCTTTTATTTGGGGGGTGGGGGCGGGGTTCTTCCTTGTTCGATGTCCAATGTTCACATGCATCCGAGGGGAGGGAAATACCATGGCGTGGCTCAGGCGGTGGTGAAAGCAACAGTCAACTATTCCATTTCGTTGAGTAGATACCTTGTCCTGGCTGACGTATTGTCCCCAAAGTATGTAGTGTTTGTTTAAGGAGCCCTGGTGGCAGAGTGGTTATGAGTTGGGCTGCTAACTGCAAGCTCAGCAGTTCAAAACCACCAGCTGCTCCTTGGGAGAAGGAGGAGGCTTCCTACTCCTGTAAAGACTTACAGTCTCAGAAACCCATAGGGGGACTGCTACCCTGTCCTACAGGGTCACTGTGAGTAGGCAGCTACTTGGTGGCAGGGCATTTGGCGTTTGGGGTATGATCTGTATGATCTACAATCCCTGCAGATGGATGCATGCTTGCTAAAGTAGAAAAGCAGCGAGGAAAAGGGGGCCCTCCAGGGGATGGAGTGACGCTGGGCTGCAACAATGGGCTCACGAATAAGAACAATTGTGAGGATGGCCCGCAGCATTTCACTCCGTTGTGGATAGGCTTGCTAAGGGTCAGCACTGACTTAATGGCACGTAGCAACAACATAGAATCAATTTGCAGCTTTAAGGAAGTCACTTCATTGTTGTTATTTTTTTTTAGCTAAGAAACATACCGTGGTAATGTTTGAGCTAAGCTCCTTTCAACTAAGCTAAACTGAGTATGAAGGAGGCCCCGGGGCTGCTTTTGATCTGAATCTCAGAGCGCTCCTCTAGTCCCTGAGGCTCTTTAAGACTGTGAAGTTCTGTTCCACATTCTTCTCCCTCACTATCAGGACCCGGCCTTGTGACTGAGATCAGAAGGCTGATAGGGGTAGCCTGGCACCAATCTGGTCTGAAGACTGTCAAGGGTGTTTGGAAGCTTGCACCTGAGTGTCTGCTGAGCATGCTGGTGTTGTCTCTGTCTCCTCTCCGTGCCTTGGGAGTGGGGGTGGGGGAGAAGGGAAAGACAGGAGAAGGCATCTTGTATCTGCTTAAGCAGAACCAAGAAAGACCCGTCGTTTCTGCTCACAAAGGTAGGAGGACTGCCCAAGACAAAAGGGGCAGAGCTTGAATTCATCAGCCATAGACCCCAGACTCAGGAGAAAGACGGGGCTTTCTGCTCCCGTAAAAAGAGTCCTTGTAGAAAAGAAATGTTTGGAAACTGATTGTGGTAGCAAATGTACAAATTTGCTGGACGTGATTGAACTATGGAATGATGTGATATATGTATTAATTCCCAATTAATATTAATACATAAAGAAACACGCACATAAAAGAGTTATAATCATGGAAACTCACAGGGGCAATTCTACCCTGTCGTAGAGTCACTGTGAGTGGACATCAATTCGATGGTAGTGAGTGAATGAGTGAGACCCCAGACACAGCAGAAGGTGGACAAGCAGGCCCCGGCCCAGAGGAACTTTTTCTGCCCTACTGTGTGCAGCAATGGGTGGCACCATGGATGAGGCATGGGGTGGCTAGAGAAAGATCACAAGACTCCTATACTTACAGGCTAAGAACAGTGTGAGATGGAATCAACTCAATG
>NW_022106463.1:7011076-7013705 GCF_000313985.2 Echinops telfairi | reverse complement strand
TTGGGTTGGAATGTTTTCGTGATGCACATTTTCTTTACATAAAACTCTCTCTTATACATGAGTTGCTGTGGATTTGTTTCTCCAAAGTACCTAGACTAACACAGCAAGCAAGGTTGTATCATCTGCATATGTCAGGTTGTCAATAAGCCTTCTTCCAATCCTGATGCCACATTCTTCCTCATATAATCCATCTTCTTTGACGATTTGCTCAGCATATAGATTGAATAATCATGGTGAGAGGATACAACCATGACACCCTTCTTTCTTGATTTTTACATCATGAGTGTTCCCTTGTTTTGGATCCACAACTGTCTCTTGGTCCATGTGTAGGTTCTGCCTGAGCACAGTGAAGTGTTCTGGAATTCCTTCTCTTCCCAAGTCTATCCAGAGCTTGTTATGGCTCACACAGTCATATGCCTTTGCAGTCAATAAAACCTAAGTATTGTCTGCTTTCAGCTGAGATATATATGATATCAGCAATGCTATCCCTTGTTCCACATCCTCTTCTGGATCCAGCCTCAATTTCTGATAGCTCCCTATCAGTGTACTATTGCAATCATTGTTGAATGATCTGCTTCAAAATTTCACTTGCATGATTTTATTTTATAATTTGAGCATTCTATTGGGTCACCTTTCTTTGGAATGGGCACAAATGTCAATCTCTTCCAGTCAGTTGACCAAGTAGCTTCTTCCAAATTTCTAGGCTTCATCAGCTTGTTGAAACATTTCCATCAATTCCTAGGGTCTTGTTTTGGGCTGATGCCTTCAGTGCCTGTTGGAATTCTTCCTTCATTACCATTAGTTCTTGTTCATATGCTACCTCTTAGAATGGTGGGATGCTGACTTGTTCTTTTTGGTGCAGTGATTTTGTGTATCCCTTCCCTCTTCTCTTGATTGTTCCTGCATAAGTCAATATTTTGCACATAGAATCCTTCAATATTGCAACTTGAGGCTTGCATGTTCTCTTGAGTTCTTTCAGTTTAAAATATGCTGAATGTGTTTCTTCCTTTTTAGTTCTCTAACTCTAGGTCTGTGGTAGCTACATAATCTGGTGCCAACTTGAGATGATTAAGAATGAAGGGGTGGCATTTAGCCTGTCAATCAGATCGCAGTTTGATGATCTCATTTGGAGGCACTACGGAGATAAATAGCTTGCTGGAGGTGGGACACACAGACCCTCTGCTTGGTATTCCTGATGACAAGACACAGGGAGCTAGACTAGAGGCCTGGAGCTGGAGGAGCCACACCAGCGCTGAGATGCTTCCACCGCCACTAGTTCCACAAGACTCTCCACCCGCTGGACTATGATCTTCCTGCATCTGGTGTCATCGCATGTTTTGCGTGAGTCTGAAGAGGAATTTATAGATTGGTATCAGACATATGGGCTAATATCAGATTTATGGACTTGATCTGGACTAGGCTGGGATGTTTTCTCCAGTAGACAATTGCTTTTGTATACCAAGCTCTTTCTTATACATATGAGCGTCCATGAATTTGGATCTCTGATCAACCAGACTAACACAAGGTCTTTGCACATTTCATTATACATCATATGTCTTTTCAAGCTGCCCTTTGAAATCTGCTGTTCAGCTCTTTGATGTCATCATTTCTTCCATTTGTCTTAGCCACTCTACAGTTAAGAGCAAGTTTCAGAGTCTATTCTGACATCCGCTTTGATCTCTTATGTCTTTCCTGTCTTTTTAATGAAAGTTTGCTTTTATGTTCATGATGTAGTCCCACACTTCACTAGGTCCTCTGTCCTTAGTGTTCAATGTGTCAAATTAATTCTTGAGATAGTCTTGAAATCCAGGAGGGGTAGACTCAAGGCTGTATTTTGATGTTCATGGACTTGTTTTCATTGCCTTCAGGATGAACCTGAACTTATATATGAGCAATTGATGGTCTGTTCCACAGTCAGCTCCTGGCCTGGTCAATTCAACTGCTGACATTGAATTTCTCCATCATCTCTTCCCACAGCTGTAGCCAATTTGATTTCTATGTATCCCATCTAGAGAAAGCTATGTGTATAGTTGCTGCTTGTGTTGTTGAAAAACAGGTGTTTGCTGTGTTCTATTAACCTGGCATTCCATGATGCTCACCTTCCCAACACAATCACTGAAGGCAAAGTGGGTACTTAAGCAAATGTGGTGAAGAAAGCTGATGTTGCCTGGCTATTAAAAGATATAGCATCTGGGATCTTAAAGGCTTGAAGATAAACAAGTGGCATCTTCCTATATGGAAGAATCACACCAGGCTGTGTGAGCATGAGGTGTCCATAGGATCAGGTATCAGGCATCAAAGACCCAGAACCAAAAATCATATCATTGTGAATGAAGAGAGGAGGGTGCTGAGTGGAGACCCAAAGCCCATCTGTAGGCAAGTGGACATCCCCTTACAGAAGGGTCACGGGGAGGAGACAAGCCAGAGTGTAGTATAGCACTGATGAAACATACAAGTTTCCTCTAGTTCGTTAATGCTTCCTCCCCCCACCACCACCACCACTATCATGACACCAATTCTACCTTAAAAATCCGGCTAGACCAGGGTACACAGGTACAGATCAGAGCTGGAAACACAGGGAATCCAGGACAGATAAACCCCTCAGGACCAATAATGAGAGTAGCCATAC
>NW_022106463.1:7008694-7010722 GCF_000313985.2 Echinops telfairi | reverse complement strand
TAAGAGTTGTATGAGCCCCCAATAAAATGATTTAAATAAAATTTTAAAAGAGTGTACAAGCCCCCAATAAAATGATAATAAAAAAAGAAAATAAAAATAGGTGTTTGTGATGGAGAAGTCGTTGACCTTGCAAAATTCTATCATGAGATCACTGCTTTCTTGCTATCATCAAGGCCCCATCATCTAGTAACTGTACTTTTCTTTGTTTCCAATTTTTACATTACGATAGCCAGCAATGATCAATGTATGTTGTTTGCATGTTTGATCAATTTCAGTCTGAAGATGTTGGTAAAATTCTTCAGTTTCTGCACCACTAGCTTTAATGGTTGGCGCACACATTTGAATAATAGTTGTATTGTTTGCATTGCCTTGTATGGGGATCGATACTATTTTATCACAGTCAGCACTGTACTTCAAGATGTTGTTGTTAGGTGCCATTATTCGGTTCTGACCCATAGGACCGTATGCACAGCAGAAGGAAACACTGCCCGGTCCTGCATCAGCCTCACAACTGTTCCTACGTTTGAGCCCCTTGTCCCAGCCACTGAGTCAGTCCATGTCCTTGAGGGCCTTCCTCCTTTCAAGGTCGATCTTGAAATGCACTTTGTGCCAGTGAGTGCAACACCCTTCCTCTTGCACCTGTCATTCAGGCACAGTCAGTCATATGACCCCTGATTCAGAAAGGCCAATAGCAATCTATTTCAGCTCATTAACACATAGATTGATCTTCATGTGGTCCATTTCATTTTGAACAACTTCTGGCCATCGTTCAGGTTTGTACTCTCTCTTTCTCACTGCCATCATGCTGACCCCTATCGGACAGGATCAAACTGCCACTGGGAGTTTCTGAGATGATAACTCTTTATAGAAGCAGCCAGAGCTTTGGTAAGTCTGACTCTGTGGTTAGCAGCCCAATGTGCAACCACTCCACCACCAGGGCTCCATCAGGTACGTCAGACTCTGCCATACTCCCTCCCGTCATGGAGTCCCTTCAGACCCAGAGTGACTCGGTAGGGCAGAGCAGACCAGCTGCTCAGGGATCCTGAGACTGTAAATCTTACAGAAGTGCACAGCCTCATCTTTTCCTTGAGGAGTGGCTGGTGGAGTTGAACAACTGACTTTGTGGTTCAATGCATAACCTACTACATCATCACCATACTAAGAAGAAGACCTCACATTCAATCACATTCTATACTTGAAAAACAAAACAAAAAACAAGAAACAGAACACCTCACTACCATTGAGTTGATTTCAACTCATAAGCCCTTGTGTTAGTGCGGGTGGACTAGAGAAACAAATCCATAGGCACACTCATATGTGTATAAGGAAGAGGTTTATATACAAGAGCAATTGAACATTGAGATAACATCCAGCCCAGTCCAGTCGAGTCCCTAAGTCCGATATTAGCCCAAATGTCTGATACCAATCTATAAAGTCCTCTTCAGACTTATGAAACACATGCAATGACGCTGAATGCAGGAAGATCACAGGCCAGTGGGTGCAAAGTCCTGTGGATTCAGTGGCAGTAGAAGCATCTCAGCGCTGGCAGGGGTCTCCACATGGCTCCTCCAGTTCACAGGGCCTCCAAGGAGGAAATGCAGAAATTTCCAGAATCTTCAGGGAGAATGCCATGCCCACACAGAGGCCTCATTGGCTGTGACCTGATTGACAGACTAGACTCCACCCCTTCACTCTTAATCCTCTCAAGTCCCAAACTGACACCAGATTATGTAACTACCCCAGTCCTATAGGTAGAACTACCCCTGAGGGGTTCTGAGACTATAACTCTTTACAGGGATTAGAAAGCCTCATCTTTCTCTCTCAGAACAGCTGGTGGTTTTGAATTACTAACCCTGAGGTTAGCTGCCCGAAGTGTAACTCACTGAGTCACCAGTGCTCCTATTCTGACTCATAGAGACCCTATAGGACAGGGTAGAACTGCCTCTGTGGGTTTTCTGAGACTGTAACTCTATGGGAGCAGAAAGCCTCACCTTTCTCCTGTGGAATGGCTGGTGGTTTCAAACCTCT
>NW_022106463.1:7003357-7007323 GCF_000313985.2 Echinops telfairi | reverse complement strand
GCAGCCCAACATAACCACTGTGTTAGTCCAGGTAGACCAGAGAACCAAATTCATAGACACTCATATGTGTATAAGAAAGAGCTTTATATCACAGAGCAATTGTATATTGAGAAAACATCCCAGCCCAATACAGATAAAATCTGATATTAGCCCATTTGTCTGATACCAATCTATAAATTCCTCTTCAGACTCATGCAAAACATGCAATGACACTGAATGCAGGAAGATCATAGGCCAGTGGGTGGAAAGTCTTGTGGATCCATTGGCAGTGGAAGCATCTCAGCACTGGTGTGGGTCTCCACGTGGTTCTTCTAGCTCTAGGGCTCTACTGTAGCTCCATGTGTCTTGTCATCAGGAAAATGAAGCAGAGAGAGTGTCCATCTGGCCTCCAATGAGCTATTTATCTCCAAATGAGGTCATCGAGCTGCCACCTGATGGACAGGCTAGACTCCACCCCTTTGCAAGTTGACACCAGATTATGTAACTACCACCACCACCAAGCCACCTGGTCTCCTTTGAAGAGGACAAGACCAAGACAAATCATGAGGATGAGGGAGTCCATTACCATGAGGCCATGAAACCACTAAAGCCAAACCAGTGCCGAGAATCCACTCTGACACGTAACTATGCTGTAAGGCGGAGTAGAACTGTCCCTGGGGGTTGCTCGGGCAATCTATATTTTCTAGGAAGACAAAGCCTCATCTTTCTTTTGTGGAGCAGTTTGTGGTTTCAAACTCCTGACCATGGATAGCAGCCCCACCCATAACACAAGACGCCATCAGGGCCCTTCCTTAAGATCATAGTTAACCAAAACAAAGCAAAACAACTCACTGCCATCAAGCCAATTTTGACTCACAGCGACCCTGTAGGACAGGTAGAACTGCCCCTGTAGGTTTCTGAGACCGTTGACTCTTTGTAGGAGTAGAAAGCCACATCTTTCTCTGGAGGAGCAGTGGTGGTTTCTAACTGTTGACCTTGAGGTTAGCAGCCCAGCGCATAACCATTACAAAACGAAAGCCACCCACCGCCACTGAGTCAATTCTGACTCATAGCGACCATATAGGACAGGGTAGAACTGCCCCTGTAAGTTTCCAAGACTGTAACTCTTGACGGGAGGAAACAGCCTCCTCTTTCTTCCGAGGAGCAGCTGGCGGTTCCCAACTGCTGACCTTGCTCTTAGCAGCCCAACCTCTCCCCACTATGTCACCAGTTGTCGTTCATAGACAGAAAATTGCTTCCCATTTGTGATGGAGGTCAGCTCAATCCACCACTGCATCCAGTGGAATTTGGAAGCAGAGAAATGCATCGAGACTGGGATATCGGTACATAACCGTGTACACACACAACTGCACACCAGCAGTGTTGACAAGATTGATCTGGGGGAGAAAGACAGGCTTTCTACACCCATACAGGGTTATACTTCTCCATAAGGGGCACTTCTACCCTGTCCTATAGGATTGCTATGAGTCAGCATCGACTTGATGGCCATGAACTTCATTTGCCTTTTGGTTAGGGAGCAGAGTAGACCTGCTTCATAGGGTCCCAAGACTGGCCCTCTTCACGGGAGCAGACGGCCTCATCTCTCCTCCTTGGGGCAGCAGGTTGCTGTTAGAAACTCAGCACTTAACCCACCGTGCCACCAGGACTCCTTCTTGCTCTACCCACCCACTGCTGGCCTGTCAATCCTGACATAGAATCCAGGTAGGACGAAGGAGAACAACAGCCCCAGGGTTTCCCAAGGCTCTCTGAGGCTGCCCATCTTTATAGGAGTGGACAGTCTCATCTTTCTCCCTTGGGACTCCTGGTTGGTTTCGAACTGCTGATCTTGAAGTTAGTATCCAAGACGCATCCCCCAGCACCACGAGGGTTCCTTCCTTGCACTCAAAGCCAAAGACTCTGCCGTTGAGCTGATGCCAACTTGCACTGCCAACCAAACCAACCAACCCCCAAACCCCAAACCCACTGCCATCAAGTGGATTCTGACTCACAGGGACCCTACCGAGGATTTCTGAGACTATCACCCATGACAGGAGCAAACAGCCTCTTTGTGCTGTGGCTAGGGGGTTCCTCTGCTCTGGCGGGGCTAGCAACCTAGCTCACAGCGCCACCAGGGCTCATTAAGAACAGCTTCAAATGACCTTCCAATTCAACGGACAACCATATGTAGGAAAGGCTGTTGTTTGTAACCTGGGACTGCTTATAAAACAAGACCTGGGGTCACATCCCAGGGCTATGAGAAGTCAAGTGTCAAGACTACATACTTAAGAAGGTCATAACATTCACCGTGGCAAAGATGACTTCCAGTATGACTTGGGCTGTTAGGTCTCCCCGTCTTGGTTTGTGTGTGAGAGCCCAATCAGAGCTCTGGCAACACACTCAACCTTATAGATCCCAAGGGTGCTGTTGGCAGGGACGCCAATGGGAGCTGGGTGGTGGTGGTGGTAGGGGGCGTACAGAGCATCCAGAACCCTCCAAATTCCTGAGCCCTCAGATCTGCACATGCAGACTCATGGCGACCCTGTAGGACGGAGGAGAACGGCCCCTGTGGATTTCTGAGACTGTAACTCCCTATGGGAGTAGAAAGCCTCTCCTGTGGAGCATCTGATGGTTTCGAACTACTGACCTTGTGTTTGGCAGCCCAACGGGTAACCACTATGTCACTAGGGTTCCTTCAAATACTGATAGGATCACCGGACGGGACAGGTCTCAGAGAAGCTTCCAAGCTAAGACCGGTGAGAAACAAAGGCCTGTAATCTGCTTCTGGAGATTGGCCAGTGAACACCTCATGGACCACCAAGGGACACTTGGGGTGGCCGGTTGTGGACATGCCATTCAGAGGCATCCACGGTTGTAGGAGGACGCTGTGTTTGGTGAGGGCAGAGGAGCCCTCAGAGAGGTGGATTGGCACAGCAGCTTCAAGGACAGACGCCAACCTTCTAGGGACTGTGTGGGACAAAGGGCCGGGCAGCGCGTAGCTCTGGGGTCCCAATGGCTTCCTCCTAGAATTAGAGTTGATTCAGCAGCAGCTAAAACAACATCAATTCCAATACCTAGGACAAATATGTTTTGAAATGTGTTTTCATCAAATGACACAAGGTTTTACGAAGGAAGTTCTTCCACTGGGTTTATTGAACATTTAGACAGAGCTGTAAGTTGTGTCCAGAAACATAAAGCTGCTATTAGACCAGCTTCCTGTCATCCGTGTCATCCGTACACAGGTATGTCCATCCACAATGCACTCACATTTCCTATTGTAACAGGTCGTAAGAGAGCTGAGCGAGCCCAGCCCGGTGAAGATGAGAGCGGTCAGTTTCTCTTCCTAGCCCGGGCTCTCTCTGAGTGAGAGGATTCAAAACATCTGTGAGAAAATGGAATTCACAGAGAATTTAATTTTCCCATTTATTTTTGAGCCCCCCCTCTATTTCCTCCTCCGAGCCCCACAACTCTCTGACGGTCATCTGCATGATCATCTTTGTTTAGAGACCAGATAACCCACACACCGAGCCCTGGCTTCAATAAATGAGTCAACCCCCACGCCCACCCCCCAATGCCATCTAATTCTAAAACCCGAGTTCTTCGTCCTAAGGGTGAAGGTAAGGCTGACCCGAGCCAGCGTCCTTTCAATCGCTTCGAATCCACGTGAAACCTGGAGGAAGAGTAAGGAAGACCGGAAGAACTGACGCCTTTGAGGGAGGTGCTGGCGCCGAAGATCGAAAGCACGGCGACTGCCAGCGAAGCAAACCCGTCTGTCTTAGAAGCTGTGCAGCTACAATGCTCCTGAGACGCGAGGGTGGCGAGACTGATCCATGCCCTTCGGATGTGCTGTTGGCTGAGACCCGCCCTTGGAGAAGGAGCATCGTGCTTAGGAAAGAACAAGGGCAGCCAAAGCAAAAAATAAAAAGAGGAAGACCCTCAGAGCGATGGGTGGACACACTGGCTGCAACAACGGGAGCCGACACAGCAACA
>NW_022106463.1:6995210-7002042 GCF_000313985.2 Echinops telfairi | reverse complement strand
GAAAATATTTGATTTACAAATAAGGAATCCTACTTCACGGAATTTCATTTATCACGGTAGGGTCTAGAACCGATTAACCGCGATAAACGAGTGTTCACTGTATATATGTATGCCTGTGTGTGTGTGTGTGTGTGTGTGTGTGTGTGTGTGTGTGTGTGTGTGTTTGAAAGCATCTTTCCCATCTTTTGGGGAGCAAAGATTTGTTACTTTATTTCCCAAGAAGGAACGAGACATTTCGTGATGCCAAATTAACCTCTGGAGGGAAATGCCACATTTGGCTATTCATGTATCTTATTCTTTTAAATTTTCTGTATGTAGAAGACCTTTTATAGTTTGCCCTTAGGGGGAATAAATGAGATTTGTGTTCTAAGAAAGGGACACTTAACTTTTTTCTTTTAAAATCAGAGCAAGAGACCATCTGTTCTCCTTATATTAGGAGTAGACTGGTTCAAATAAGACCTACTGTCAGAGTAACCAGCCTCTAACAATGGCAGGGTCTGTGGGCACAATAGTACGACTATAAAATATAAAGATCATAGTAAAGTCATAGAAGATAGGAGAGATAGGAGAGGGGGTAAATTAAAGGAGTCAGACACATTTCGTGGTAGCATGCTCACCTCCGGGACAGCCATGATCTCAGCAGCCATGTCCACACACAGAGAGGGAGGAGGCCTGTTTATATTTCTAACCAAGGCTTATGTGTACTTAGGGGGCATGTGAGGCCCCCTGATTACAGGTAACCACATATGTAACAGGAAGGGGCTGTCCAATAGACAATACGAGCAATGGGAGGGGGTCGATCCAGGGGTGTACATGCAATAGAAAGGGGAGGGGCTAGGGGTACACATGTGACAAGATGGACAGATCCTAGGTTCAAGGTGGCAGCCTAACTTAGGTTCTCCTTGAGTTGACTTGACCTTGTCTCTGGGCTCTCCTTTACTATCCTGTCAGTAGGGTGTGGGCCCCACCTGTGGTGGGATGGAACATAGGGTCTGATTACCCTAGATGACTGATGCCCTCAGGGAGAACACTTCTAAGCAGTTTGGTTCATTTACCACATGCTGTAAGCATTGTCCTCCGTTTTGCATTATGTCTGGGGTACAACTGGGGAAAACCCTTTTGCATTCCACAACCTATGATTAAAATCAGCATATTAGTTTCAACTGCGGCTTCTAACTTTGTTTTTAAAGTGGCTGCTACAAGCATCTTAAGAACCGATAGGTTTAAATCCACTGTCATCAAGACCACTCTGAGCCATAGTGACCCTAAAGGACCAAGGCAATGGCTCCGTAGGGATTCTGAGACTACATCTAAGAGCAGGCAGTCTCGTTTCTCTCTCAGGGCGCAGGTGGAGTGTTTGAACCTCCAATCTGGTGGTTGGCTGCCCAGTGCTTACCTTCCTGCATAACTGGGGCTCTTTGGTTCATGTGTAAGGTCCAGATTACACTTCTACTGGGTAGCATCTCTGTCACCTGGGGCCATCATAAGCTGGAATCGACTCCCAAACACCAACCTCAAACCCCCCACGGCCCTGTTGAGCAATCGATGGCTAAATGCAGGGCGCCTAAAGGTGTACCTGGGGGCCTGGATGGGCTCATCTGAGAAACCTCGCCACACCCCTGGTACTGCCCCGAGCCACTGCTTAGACATATGCTGCTTAGCCTGATCGATCCGCATAGGGATGGTAGTGAGCAGAGAAAGAGCCTGTTGAAAGGTTTCCTTTCTATCAACAAACTGCAGCCATGTGGGGAAGAAATGGGTCCCAGATTTGATATCGTGCCCACACAGCTTTTCTCTATGGAAACAGGACTTCAGTTCTCATCAGAGAGAGGAGGAGATGAAGAAGGAGGAGGCAGAGGAGGAGGAGAGGGAAGAGGGAGGGGAAGAGAGAGGGAAAAAGAAGAGGGAGGGGGAGGAGGAAAGGAAAGGCAGGAATGTCAGTACCATAGTCCTGGAGGCAGTGTCAGTAAGATTAGGACTGGGAACTGCAAAGTGAGGGGTTCAAACCCACTAGCCGCTCTATGGGAGAAAGATGAGGTTGCCTGTTGCAGTGAAGATTTACCGTCTCAGAAACCCGACACGGGGCCACTATTGACTGGGGGTCATGGGATACACTGCCCTTGCTGGTTTTCTTGTACCCAAGTGATACAACTCCCCCATCCCCAGGAGGACAGAGGCCCATGAATGACCTTCTTACAGAAGAGATGGCTTGTCACTACTCTCCCTGCTGCCTTCCGGGTGACCACCCGGTGAACCCAGAGAAAGCTCGGAGGCCCCCGTTCTAGAGAAGGGAAGCGACTACCTGCCCTACTGGCTTAGGGAGGCTTTGCGGAAGGGTTCCAGAATTTAAGGCGCGCCCTTGGGCATGCAACTTAACCTCACCTGAATGAAGACGGTGTCTTAACTGAAGGCTGGTTCATAGAATACAGAGTAAGGAGCGCCTGGTTCACAACAAAGTCCTCTGTTGGAAACCGAAGGGTCAACAACGCCTCTAAAGTGAAGATGGGCAGGGGAAGGGGGAGGGATGGCAACCAATCCCACTGGCATCGCGTCCTTTCCCACGCGTAGCGACCCTATTGGACAGGGAAGAGCTGCCCCTGGGGGCTTCTGGGGTGATCCCTCTCGGAGGGAGGAGAAAGCCTCCTCTTCCTCCCCGGGAGCAGCTGGTGGTTTCCCACTGCTGACCTGGCGGTGAGCGGCGGCGTGTGAACTTGGAAACGGCGCGCGCAGACAGGAGTGACAGAGAATGAAGGTCCCCTGTGGGAATGCAACCAGTGTACCTGAGAACTCCGCAAAGAAGGAACCGCCGGTCACTTCTTCATCCTCAACGAGTAAATATCCTTTCAAAATGGAAAAGTAAGAACATGACCACAGGGTCGCGTCCCTCTTTGCGTTCAGGTGAGCAATTCGAAGATGCACACCATCAACGGTCTCAGGAAATGCTGGGTTTTTTGGTCTGCGCTCCTCTCCTGTCCTTCGGTTGACCCATGTGCTGCGGGCGCTACCAGCATCGCTTCATTTCTGATGTTTTGTGCCACCACAGTTGTTGTTAAGTGTCACCGAGTCCTTTCAGACTCAGAGTGGCGCTGTTAGACATAGTGCTGTGTCACACACAGAACAAACTACTCCCTGCTTACCACCCGTTCTTGCAGCCACGGGGTCAACCCGTCCGTGGAGCCCCGTTCTCTTGTTCACTGCCCCTCGACTGTGCCAAACATAATGTTCTGTCCCAGAGGCTGGTCTCTCCTGACAACTTGTCTGAAGTACGTGAGACAAAGTCTCACCATCCTTCCTTCTAAGGAACACACTGGCTTTCCTTACGCATTAGGCTGTTAACCCCAAAGTCAGCAGATCAAACCTACTAAGGACTCCATGGGGGAAAGAGGAGGCAAAATTGAGAGTCTCAGAAACCCACAGGGACAGTTAGTTCTGCTCTGTCCCGTAGGGCCGCTATGCGTTAGAACTGAGTCAATGGCATTGAGTTTGGTTTGGCTTGGTATAGTCAATATTCTCCACCAAGACCTTAATTCAGAGACATCGGTTCTTCTTCGCTCTTCTTCATTCATTGCCCATGCACGTCTTCTACAGATTCGCCCAATGCAAAACGTACTTTGATTTCTCGGCTGCTTCCATAAGCATTGGTTATGGATCCAAGTAAAATAAAATCCTTGACAATTTTGATCTTTTCTCCCCTTACCATGACTTGCTTGTTTTTCCAAAGGCGAGGATGTTTGTTTTCTTTCGAGTGAAGTGTCATCTAAACTGAAGGTTTGTAGTTTTGCGGTTGTTTATTAATCTTCATCTGTAAGAGTGCTTCCAATCCTTTCTCCTCTCTTTCCGTAAATAAGGTTGTGTCATCTGCAGATTGCAGGTTATTAGTGAGTTTTCCTCCAATCCCTTTGCTTAGCTCTTCTTCATATAGTTCAACTTCTTCTTGGGTTATTTGCTCAGCATGCAGATTGAGTAAACGCGGTGAAAGGAGGCAACAAGGATGCACAGCTTTTCTGTCTTTTTAGCCACCCGGTGTCCCCTTGTTTGGCTAGAAGAACTGCCTCTTGGAAGGACAACGTGCAGGTTCCACGTGAACATGGTGAAGTGTTCTGGAATTCCCATTCTTCACAGTGCTATCGAAAACTTATTATGATCCATCCCATTGAATGCTCTCGCACAGTGAATGAAACCAAAACTCAAATGAAATAGCTTTGATTCACCAAAACGCAATTGGTGGTGGCTCTAATTAAGGATGAAAGGATGCCTTATTCTAAACATTTGCAGTGGCAGATGGAACTCACTGATTCAGACTAACAGCTTCAACTGGGCAAACCAGCCCAGAGACAAGTGACAAAAATGTGTTGATTGCAATGGAATAAATGAATGAAAATGGTGCAAGAGTTTCTGGTGTGGGAGTGTGAGGGATGACCGGTGAACGGAAACTCAGGCAAGACGGGATTTGGGGGATGAGGAAGGGGACCATCACCTTGGCCTAGCTCATTGGGAAAGACTTTGTAAGAGAAAGTGAATTAAACTGATTTGGATATGAGAAGGAGAGGGGTTATATATTAGAAGAGAAAGGTTTTTTGTTGTTGTCGTTTGTCCAGGTACAGGGTGTGGCTTGGGAAGAGTCCAAAGAAGAGATGGTGATGATCTTGTTACACAGGGTAGGAGATGCCGGGCCACAGCCGACATGCTTCAAAATCAGACAAGTGACCCTGGGGTCACTGTCATGGACTCACAAGGCCATCCTGGAACCAGAGATCGGAGGACTGGAATTCTCAAAAAATGAAGCTTTGATAAATGATCCCCAAACATTCCCTCTAAAATGAGGAGGACTGCTGGCTCCACAGTTAAACTCTCTGCTACTAACCATCAGGTTGGTGGTTTGAATCCATGAAGAACTCCCGTGAGAGAAAGACTAGGGATCTGGTCCAGGAAGATGACAGCTTAGAGAACCCAGTGGGGCCACTGACTCTGTCACATGGGGTTATGATGAGTTGGGAGTTACTTGATGGTACCTAACAACTAAACCTGGTACCAACAGGGTTCCACCGAGGGCCCCAAACTCAGAGTGAGGGCCAGGGGACTTGGAGCCATTATAAAAGGGGACTGGCAGTTGAAGTCTCATGAGCAAAAGCCAAAAACCTTGGGCTGAGTTAACTAGGGCAGCAGATGGTTTCAAAAATCCACTCAAACCGAACATGGCCATCCAGTCCATTACAATTCATAGTGAGCCTATAGGAAAGAGCAGGGCATCCCCACAGGTTTCTGAGAGTATAAATCTGTACTGACTTCAAATAGTCTTTAGTTCTCCCATGGAACATGGTGGATTTGAACTGCTGACCTTGATGTTAGCACCCCAACACATTGTCATCAGATGAGGCTCTCCTAATTTTCTTAGACCTCTTAGGAACAATGGAGTTCCCTTGACTACTTCTATAAGAAGAAATGCTTTCAGATTCAAAGACAAAGAAAAATCAGTGATTCATATGGTGTATGGGGTGGGTGGAAACTAGTTTGATTAGCGGCTGTGAGATTTATTTCCTAGGAGGTCTTTCTGTGAAAGAACTTTGTTCTCAAGGTAGCTGTGCTGTCCGTTAATGATGCTCAATAGAAGGGGACCTCAAAGCTGATCGAAATGAAAAACAATGTATATAGCTGCAGAACTATATTATATATATACTTTTGTTTCTTAACATAAACCCCTTCAAGTTCAAGATATATTTATAAGTGATGATATCAGCTATTTAATCTATCGCTAAGGAACTGAGAGTCCTGGAAATTTAACCTTGTTAATGCCGTCTTCTTACATTACGAACAAGAGGAAAATGGGTGTCTTTTAGAGATTTTAAAAAAATTAGGATATGTAAAAGAAGTCCATAGGAGCCAAATCAGAGTTGTAAGGTGAATGCCTAGTGATTTCTGACGGAGTCGCTCACAAAACCACATTTGTTTGATGAGAGGAATGAGCAGGAGAATTGTTATGGTGGAGGAGACTGTGGTGAAACTTTCCCGAGCATTTTCTGTTAAAGCTTTAGCTAACGCTCTCCAACACCCGTATAGTAAGCAGATATCATCATTCTTTGGCCCTTTAAAAAGTCAACAAGCAAATTGCCTTGAGCAACCAAAGAAAGAAAGAAAGAAACTGTTGCCTCAACTGTTGCTCTTGGGCTGCTCTGAAACATTGTTTAACCTGGACCACCCCACCCATCAATATGAAAGTTTGCTCAACTTTAGTTTTTCAGTCAGAATTGTGCAAACTCAACCATTTGAGACATCTGTGGCACGGACTATTGTTTCTGCTGTTACGTCAGTCCTCTTCAATTAGGGCACTGGAAAGATTGTGTCCATAAATTGATGTGGATGGCTTGTGCTGGGGGTTCATCTTCATCAGCATCTTCTTAAAACAAGTTATCCATTTGTTAGCGGCTTACTTCTTTGGGGCTGTTAGTCAAAAAGTCTCAATGAATTCCCCATTCCCCCCACCCGTGCTTCAGTATAAATTCGATGTTTGTTCTTGCTTCCATTTTAGCAAATTCATGTTGTGCTGATAGAAGTGCTTTTGGAACTGATGTTTCATCATTCTCACGGTCTCAAACTAGATCCTCTTCAGACATGTTATAACAAATTAGTATGCAATTATTTTTGCATAATTAAAAGAACAATGCTAGTTTTTTGGTGATGTCTTTCTCTCCCAATTGGTCCCTCTTGATGATATGTTGGACAACGTTCCACTGTGATGCATAAGTGTTTCCACCGGCTGTTTCATGAGTGTTTTTCCCCCTTATGTGTGCCTGTATGCTTGTGCTTGTGTACCCATCTCTCTCTCTCTCTCTCT
>NW_022106463.1:6992091-6993660 GCF_000313985.2 Echinops telfairi | reverse complement strand
ATATAGCATTTGTCTTTGTGGGTGTGACTAATTTTGCTGAGCACAATGTGCTCTAAATCCATTCATGTCATGAGGTGTTGACGGTTTCATCTTTGTTCTTTAGGGATGCATGATATTCCATTGGGCGTAGGGACCAACGTTTATTATCCATTCCTCTACAGATGGGCATTTTGTTGCTTCATCTTTTTGCTTTTGTCGATAGTGCGGTGATAAACACTAGTTTATCATGTTTTGCTATTATTTGGGACATGTACCAAGTAGAGAAAGTGCAGGGTCATATGATATTTCAGCTCTCATTTGGTTAAGGTAGCACCATACTGTTTTCCATAGTGGCTGTACAATTCTGCGACCCTATCGGCAGTGCATAAGGGTTCCAATTTCTCTACATCTTCTCCAGCATTTGTTATTTGATTTCCATTTTTTCTATCAGTTCTGGTGTGAAGTGGTATTTAATTCTTGCTTTAATTTGTATTTCTCTTATAGGTAGTGATCATGAGCACTTTTTCTAAAAAAATTATTTTTTTAATTATAAAAATTTTTAAAGAGCAAACGGTTATTTGGAGTTAGTTTTCTGCTGGGCATGAGCACTATTTCATAAGATCATTAGCTACATGGATTGTCTATTCATGACCACTGCCCATTAAAAAATAATCTTATTTGAATATACTTCAGATATCATACAATTTAAAGATGTGTGCAATTATCACCACAATAAATTTCAGAAAATTTTATCCTCATACTCACTGTTGTTAATTCTCCATTTCTCCCCAAACTCACCTGTTGTGCCCCTATCCAGTTACTGTCTCTATTGATCTATTTATTCTGGATTTTATGTACAGAAAATCATTCAAAAACAAAGCACAATCATATAAAATCATGCAAACAAAAAACGAAAATCCAACAACCGTGACTGAGACAAAACATAGAAAAAGCTCAACCAAAGAGAAAGCAACGTGTTAAAAATGGAAACAACAACAGAGAGTTCAAGTGATAGGGTGCTACATTTTAACCGCAGTCCATTTGACATGCTGATTTTGCAACGCTCTCTGTATGATGGCAAGGCTCGGGACAGCCCTCCACTATTGGGTTATTCATATTTTTCTTATTGACCTGTTGTAGTTTTCCATGGATTTTCAATATCAGTCCTTTATCCCATATGTCAATGCCAAAATTTCTCCCCATCTATGGGTTCTCTTTTTACCCCTTTGAGGAAGTTTTTGGATGTGCATAAACGTTGTATTTTCAGGAGGCCCCAGTCCTGCATTTTGTCTTCTGCAGTGTGGGTGTTTTTCAGTATGTTTGGTAGTCCATTTATGCCTTTAGGCCTGCTCCTAGAGCTCTTAAATTTGTATTTTTTTCCTTTGATGATCTTCATGTTTCCAGAGTTTACATTTAGGTGTTTAATTCATCTTGAGCTCATTTTTCTATATCGTGTGAGGTACGGGGGGCCTGTTTCCTTACTTTGCATTTGTTGGAGATGGCATTTTTTCCAGCACCATTCGTTGAAAAGATAATCTCCCCCCACTCCCCACCAATTAATGTGTTTTGGTCTTTTATCAAAAAATCAGG
>NW_022106463.1:6979345-6989392 GCF_000313985.2 Echinops telfairi | reverse complement strand
GCACACTGGTCCGATGATCAAAGAGCGAGAAACAAGAAAGGCGAAGCTCACCGAGCCATTCATCTCTCCGCCCTTCAGTTAATCCCACTTGTGTTTATCGGCCATTCTGGCACAATAAACTATCTCACCCTATAAAGTTGGCAATTAGGCTGAAGCTTTCTTCCCCGGTCTGTCCTAGTCTGGAAGTTCCATCGCCACATCGTCACCATGGGTCACCATGCTGGCCTTTGAAATAGAGGTTTTGGCAGGATTGAAACACATAAGTCACAGCAGTACAACACTGGCAACTGAGGACTTGCTCCCTGTACCTGTTGCTGCAGACTCCAAAGCATAGCGGTGACTCTGTAGGACAAAGTAGAACTGTCGCCGAGGGCTTCTAAGGCTGTGAGTCTCTTTTAACAGTGTTATTGTCATATAATTCACATCTCAGCCAATTCAATGGCCCACTCACATCAAGAAGAATTGCACAATCTCACCACAATCAGTTTCAGAACATTCCCTTTGTTCATGAACTCGTGTCATTAGCTCCCTACTTCCCTGCAACTTCCCCAAAGAGTCATTCATCCGGGTACTATCTCTCTGGATTTACCTATCCTGGGTTTCACCTACAGGAAAACATTAACAAACCAGTAACAACAATAACAGTAAAGCAGATAAAAGCCTCAACAGAAAAGAAAGCAGAAATGATTAAAAACGAACAAATTTAAACTGGATCACAAGGGAGATCAACTGATATGGTGCTAAATGGTGAATGAACTACATCTGCAATAATCCACCTTATAATGCATTCAGCGTGATAGCAAGCGCTATTCACATTTCTGGTCCATGGTCAGAGGGGATTCACCAGAGACTTCATCCATGTGTATTTCCCCTTTACATTAACAAACAAACAAATAGAGACAACTTTAAAATGGGTCAAAGGAGAGATCAAATGATAAGATATTACATTTTAACCTCTTTAGGGAATAAAACAGTTCATCTTTCTCCTGAGCCACCAAGTTAGGCGACTAGAAAACCAGTTGTAAAGGGCCAGCCCAGTCTCTGTCCTCAGGGACCTTCTGGGATGACTGTGATGCGCAGGTACCAGTGCCTTCCACATGAGCGCATCGCGCACGCCCAGAAGAGCCTCCAGACACTGTCGATGCTCAGGAACCTTTGTTGGAGGTGGAAACGCGCCTGTGGAGGGGCTTACTCCTCCGCTCCAGATGCCTGGGAGTCCCAAAGAAACAGCTCCCCTGATGGGAGCTCTTCAGAATGAGGAGGTGCGTGTGTCTTGCCCGTGACTTCCGAACCGAATCCTGCGGCCACGGACTCATTTTCTAACCACACGGAGAGAGTGACTGTCCGAAGAGAAAGGAAGAGGATTACACAGCAGACGATGATAAGACGCCCGAGGTGAAGGCTTAGGGCCTCAGGGAGAAGTCTATTGCTGACCAGCCACGGCAGCAGAATTTAAGAACTGCCTCCTAACATAGTTTTCTTTTAACTAAGACAAAACACGGGAACCAAAGGACAGATGGGGCAGTTCCCGACGCACGTGGCCATGCCCACGTGTCTTCTGTACAGCTATGAATGCCTGGGACTGGAACGCATCCGACACCGAGTGTGAACACACATGCTCACGTGTGTGCATGAGGTTCGAGATGGCCCGCTGGTGTCTCTTTGCCGCAACAGGCCAGCTCTGGGGAAGAGCCACAGGCTCTCTTGGCTACACACAGCAGTCGTCGTACCGCCGTCACGCGACGACGACGGAGCCCCCTGGGCGTCAGTCAATGAAGTGGCCCCTACTGGAACACTTAGGAGAATCTCCTGGGATCCCTTATGCTGGGACACTGTTGACAGGGTGCCACCGCCTCCTCCGCTCATCTGGAAGAAAATAATGTAGAAAAGGCCAAAGTTCATGTCCTTTCCCACACAGCTCTAGACCCAACGGGAGACGCACCCACTGGAATCCTTCCACCCAGCGCGGCATGCAATTCCACAGACCGTTATCCATCAGGGACCTACAGAAATAGTCACTCCTTTCTTTGTAGAAAGAAGCATGTTCTTTGGGTCATTGAAAGCCTTAGGTTCTCTAGCCTAGGGTCCACGGAGGACCCTGGCGGAGCAGTGGTTAAATGCTTGGATGCTAACAAAGAGGTGGTAGTTGAAACCCACCAGCCACTCCTCCGGAGAGAGATGTTGTGACCTTAGAAACCCCATGGGTGGTTCTACTCTGTCCCAAGGGCTTGATATGCATCAAGGGCGACTGAGGGTTGTTTGAGAGGGAGGGTGTTGGGGCTCGTGGAATCACGGTGCCAGAAGAGGTCTTAAACACCCTTTTCCTTATTAGTGGCCAGGACACAGGGCTGCAGAGACTGTGACCCTAGCCGGAGTCACTGTCCACCAGGCCCTGGAGAAGGACAGCATCCTGGGTAAAGGAGGGTCATTGAAGGAAAGGGATGAATGGGCACAGCGGCTGTAAGGAGGGGCTCAAGTTTAACCAGGATTGGGAGGAGCGTACCCACCAGGCAGTGTTTTGTTCTGTAGTCCACAGGGTTGCTGTGAATCGGAACCAACTCGGTGGCAGTCTTTAATTGAATCGAACAGTTGTTTGTCCGTCTAGATCTGTTCCGGGAGGCTGATCTGTATGGGCTGCAGTAGATGGTCGCATCTTTCTGCCACACAGCAGCTGAGAGGTCCCACTGGCTGCCATTTGTGTGAGCAGCCCTCTCCACCACCAAGGTGTTCCTCGGTCTCACCTTAGACAGAATCCGAAAGGGCTAGGTGAGGTCCAACTCCCTGCGTACTACCCAGCATCCCAGGGGATGCCGATGTCCACTAGAGTTAGGGAGCTACTGGACAGCCTCCTTGGCCTCTGGCTTCCAGAAGGATCTTGACCAATGAGCAACCTGAGCAAGAGATGTCTGACAGAAGGAGAACGGAAGTGGGGTTATTTCGGCCCCCAGTTCCCTTCCTGTGGGCTACAGGGGACTTGGATTCTTGAGTGACATACAAGTTTGTTTAAAGCATATATATATTTAAAGGTCAGTGATTCAAGCCCACCAGTCGCTCCATGGGAGAAAGATGAGGCTGTCTGCTCCCATCAAGACTGATAATCCCTGAAAGCCGTTACGGTCTCCATGAGTCTGAATCCACTCCTTGGCAGTGGGTTTGGTTTGAGCTTTAACATGAAGGATGCAATCAATGGCACCGAGTTGTACGAGGAGGGCCTGGTGACCTGGCTGGCTGGGGTGTCTTCCAGCAGCAAGAAGTAAATGCAGGGAACATTCGTCAAACACCCAGCCAGTGGCTCACAGTGACCCTGTAGGACAGAGCAGAATCACCCCATGGGACTTCTGTCCATCTTCACTGAAGCAGACCGCCTCATCTTTCTCGCTCAGGGCTGATGGCGGGTTCAAACTGCACTCCTAGAGCTCCTTAGCTACAGGCATAAGGGCTAACCCACTCACTGCCGTCCAGTCGGTTCTGACTCAGAGTGACCATGCAGGACAGTGCAGAACTGCCCCTGTGGGTTTCCAGGACTGTCAGTATTTTAGAAACAGGTAGCCTGGTCTTTCTCCCACCGAGCAGCTGGTAGGGCCATCGGACCAACGTCACTCCTGATGTGAAACTTCAGCTCTAAATATAAGAATTCTGGGAAACCCACTGTCCTTGAGTCAACCCCAACTCAGGGAGCGTTTGTTGGGCAGAGTGGAGCTGTCCCTGTGTGTTTCAGAGACAGTAACTCTTCACGAGAGCAGAGAGCCTCATCTTTCTCCCATCGAGTGGCTGGGGGATTCGAACTGTGACCCACTACACCAGCAGGGCTCCTAAGAATCCTAATACAAAACTCAAAACCAAACTCACTGGCACTGCCGGTTTTGACTCATAGCAACGCTATGGGGCAGAGTCGGATTGCCGCTGTGGGTTTTTGAGACTGTACATCTCCCCAGGCGTAGAACGCCCTGGAGGAGCAGCCGATGGCTCCAAACTGCTGACCTCACGGTTAGCAAGCCAATGCGTAACCACTACACGACCGGGGTGCCTGTAGGAACCCTATTGCTGTCAATGTTAGGTGCCAGGGTTGGCTCCGGCCTGCAGCTACCCTCTGCACAACAGAAGGAGACCCTTCAGGTCCGTCCTGAGTCATCCTCACAGCCCACTGTTGCCTCCACTGTGCCAGTCCCTCTGGATGAGAGCCTTCCCCTTTTTCACTGCCCCAGGCTCACAGAACAAGGAGCTGTCTGCTCCCATAGGGTTACCGTCTCAGAAACCCACAGGTCAGTTCTACCCTGCCCCGCAGGGTCGCCGAGAGTAGAAATTGACTCAGTGGCAGTGAACGGTCCACAAAGCCTGGGCAGGGTACCTACGTGACCAACCTGAAGCCAGCAGGTGTGACCAGGGGGCAGGTTTTCCTGCTGCCCAGAGGCTGTGCCCGGGGCTTTTCCCTGGTAGCCGGTCTGCTCCCTCCCCTGCCCCGCTGTAGATGCCTACCTTCCCGGCTGACTGCTCTGTGGTGCAGAGGTTAAAGCGCCTGATTGCAAACAGCCCTGGGACAAAGGTGACACAATCAGATCCCATAAAGATTTCCAGCCTTGGAAATCTAGGGGGCGGTTCCACTCTGGTGTTGCAGTGGGTTGAACTTGAGGGCAGTGGATTTGGGGTTTCTTTAATCCAGTGTGTCCCAAAGTGGGACCACCTGGGGGTGGGGTAGGGAAGTGGAGTAATCCAGAGCTCAAAAACTGCCACTGAGTCAATCTTGACCCAAAGGGACCCTACAGGACAGGGCAGAACTGCCCCTGTGGGTTTCTGAGCCTGTAAGTCTTTTCAGGGTTAGAAAGCCTTGTCTTTCTCTCAGAATGAGCTGCGGGGCAGGAGGGCTGCCTAGTACAAGAGCTTTTCATAGCCAGGGGGGTGCTGAGGCATTGTTCATGTTGTAATTGGAGAAGGAGGCAGTAGGCCACATACATTCGGGAAGCCACCATTTCGACAACAGTTGGAGAGACCATGCACTCGGGCCCCAGATCAATCAGCTCAAGACCTTGCTGACAAGGTGGCTGTAGCCCCTCTGACCACCCAACTCCTGAAGAAAGCCTCTGAGCCCTTATCACTTCCGGGAAGAGGCCTCCCTGCGGGTGGGCGGGACCCACTTCCTGTCTGAGCCTCTTTGATGTCCCAGGGAGAATTTCAGCAGGAGAGCAGAGAGGGGGTGGTTCCCAGAACCACATCCTCTGGGAAGAGACACTCCTGGCTTCCAGGCTCCAGTTGGCCACGCCTCGGGAGGCCCACACACCCTTGGAATTGGGCTGTGGGTGCACAGAGGGCTGGGGTTCTTGTTGTGGGGTGTTTCGTTGGCTTCCGCCTTACAGAGGACACACGTGGCCCAGGAAAACCTCCTTGGACGGTTTTCCAGGCAGGAGAAACACTGGGCTTTCTACTTCCATTAACAGTCACAGTCTGGGAAGCCCACAGGGGGCGCATTGAGTCAGCATTGGCTCCGTGGCCCTGCGTTTGTGGCCCTGCATTTGGTTTTTGGTAGTCTTTATAGAGCAGCTCTGATGGGCAGCCTAAACCTAGTCCTTAGGGATTGCCGCTTCCTCAGTCTCCTGAGGAGCAGCTGAGGGGTTTGATTCACCAACCTTGTGCTTTGCAACAGCTCGATACTTAACCCACGGTGCCAACCGGGATCTGTATTCCCCCATCAAGCCAGTTCCAACGTAGAACGCCCTGTAGGGCAGTAGGGCTTCCGAGACTACAAATCTGTATGAAAGTAGACTGCCTTATCTTTCTCCCTCAAAGCGGCTGGTGGATTCAAACCACTGACCTGTGGTTAGCAGTCCACCACACCACCAGGCCTTCACATTCTCCTTTCTCAAAACTCCCCATCATCGTGACTTGATGCCGATTCACAGTGACCCTATAGGACAGAGTAGAAGTGTCCGTGAGTGTCCGAGACTGTAACTCTTTACAGAGTAGAAAGCCTCATCTTTCTCCCTAGGAGTGGCAGGCTGTTTCGAACAGCTGACCTTTAGGTTAGCAGCCCAACGTGTACTCCATCGGTCAGCTTTATTACTGGAGCACGGAGCTTCCTTCAGGTTGCTTCTCCACCTGCCGCTTGTCTCCCAAGCCACCCTTCCATTGGCCAGGCTGCCCTGGTCCAGAGGCTCAGCATCTTCCTCCCTGTCTCTGCCATTCAGGAGCTGCTGGGGGACACCCGGCCAAGGGGAAGCGCTTCCAAGCGGGGGGTGGGGGTGAGTGGAGGTGGTGGTGGGGGCCGGGGGGCACGCTCGGGCGACTTAAGGCAAATATGTCCCACCTTGAGACCCTCTGTCAGGTTGGTGCTCACAGCAGTCTGGATTAGAGAAAAAGACCGTAATTCTGGAGGGCGAGTGGGGCAGAGGGATAGACATTCCTCTGCTAACTGGAAGGTCAGTGGTTCAAGCCCACCGGTCACTCCACAGGGCAAAGGCGTGACAGTCGGCTTGCAGAAGGGTTACTGCTGAGGTATCAGGTACCATCAAGTTCATTCCAACTCACATTTTTGTTACATGCCGTCCAGTCGGCTCTGACCCACAGTGACCCCAGCACATCAGGATGAAGCACTGCCCAGTCCTGCGCCAGCCTCACAGTGGTTCCTGTGCCCAAACCCATGGTTGCAGCCACTGTGTCCGTCCATCTCGTTGAGCGTCTTGCTCTCTTTCGCTGCCCCTCCGCTTAACCAAGCATGAGGTCCGTCTCTAGGGACTGGTCTCTCCTGACGAGATGGCTAAAGTATTCAGATAAGCATCTCATCATCTCGCATTCTACTAAGAGACCGAGTTCCGTTTTTCCCCTCGCTGACTAATTCTCTAGCATTCCTGAACTTAGTCTTTAGTCCTGCCTGAAATGCTTTATCGTGAATTGCGTGAGGGTTGACCACGCACGCACGCACGCGCGCACACACTTTGTTTCATCTCGTCAGTTACCATCCCCTCTGAGTCCGTCCTTATCCCACTTCCTCCCAGGGCTTCCTGTTTCCCTCCCTCCCTCCCTCTTCCTGAACCCTTCTCAAAGGTGTCCTGGGGTCAGCGCTGCCCTTTGATCTTAAGTGGTTGATTAGCTGACGCAGGCTTGAGTTCAGTTGGGGAGGGAGAGGGTGTGGTGGTGGGGAGAGGGTGTCCCCACGTGTCTCTCTCTGACCCGTGAGCCGTGAGCTTCGTCTTTTAGTCACTTCCTGTCTCCAGGTCTTCACTTGGCAGGTCTGGGTCGCCTCACCTGTCCCAGCTACTTTCCAGTGACACCGGGTCCCTGCTTTGGCCTTCAGTTCACCCAGGGGTGGAGGTATCAATCTCCCCTGGCAGCTAATAACCACGGAGGGCCTTCCCAATCATCCGAGAACCACTCTAACCTTGTTTCACAACACCCACGGGGGTCCCTTCCTCACGGTGTCGGGCAGGGGACCCGAAGGTCCATCCATGCTCCTCTCATGACCTGAGGAATGACCTTGGGTTGCACCTGTTTCTGGAACATTCTTCCTCTCCCACACACCACACATTTTCCTCCTTCCTCAGAAAGCACCTTTGCACTCATGCTTTCCTTCCCTGGAATCCCACTGGTGAGAAAGTTCTGCCCTCCACCCTGCCCCATCTACATACCACCCACACTGCTCTCCCAAGTACACCTGCAAGGGTGGTGGTGGTGGTGGGGAGCTGCCCAACCAGGTCCTTATCAACCGGTCTGGGTGCTGACTCATGGCAAGCTTCAGAGGTCAGGACCTGCCTGAGTGCTGGCTGTTATTACAAGATGAGCCTGTTTAACACAGACACACCAGTCAGCCTGTCTGGGACCAAAGAAACCAGACCCAAACCCACCGGACTCTCTGAGAAGACTCATAGTAACCCCGTGTGGCATGTCCGTGGCTGTAAATCTTTATGGGGGCGGACAGCCTGATCTTTCTTCCGAAGAGCAGCTGGTGGGTTTGAACTGCAGACTTTGTGGTTAACAGACCAATGCTCACCTGACATTGCCACCTGGGCTCCTTCCCTGTCCCAGAAGGGTTCAATAAGGAATAAGTTCAAAGAATGAATTGCTTACAATTATGTTGTGTGTGTGTGTGTGTGTGTGTGTGTGTGTGTGTATGTCTTTAAGGAGCCCTAGTCCTGGTGGTATAGTGTTAACACATTGGCTTACTAACCACAGGGTCAGCAGTTCAAAACCCTTAGCTGCAAACCTTGGGAGAAAGGACTTTCTCCTCTCATGAAGAGTTACAGTGTCAGAACCCGCCAGGGGCAGTTCTACTCTGTCCTATCGGGTCGATATGAGTCAGCATTGACTTGCTGGCTGTAAGTTTGTTTGGGGTGGTGGTGATATCGTTTGTGAAGGGAGCTACTAACCCCAAGGTCAGCAGTTCAAAGCCACCAGCCAGTCTGCAGGTGAAAAACGAAGCTATCTGCTCCCGTAAACATTGACAACCACAGACACCCACCGGGGCAGGTCTACCCTATCCCATCGGGTCTCTATGACTCACAGTGGGCTGGATGGCAGTGAACTTGGCTTTCTGGTTTTGGCCACACAATGGTTAAAACACTCAATGTCTCTTCTCTCACGCTCCCAGCCTAGAACCCAAGATAGGAGCCCTTTCCTGCCCTACAAAGTCGCTATGAGTCAGAATCAACTCAGCAGGGAAAACATTTCCTTCTTTTAAAGAAAGAGTAAGAACACTAGCATGGTCCCAAGGGAGCCTCCAGTCTCCCTCCGTGTGCACCCTGATGCCTGCTTCTGGGGTCTCCTTCCAAAGGTTCCTACCATAAACCAGCCCATTGCCAGTGAGTCAGCCCCAGCCCTGCAGGGTGGAGGACATGGCCCCATGCTGTCCCTCACAGAAGGCAGACTGGCCTCTGATCCGGTGCCCTGGGCGACGGAGGTGGGCTCGAGCTGCAGACCTTTAGCTTAGCAGCTGAGCACTTAATTGCGTGCGCCCCCGGGGCTCCCGTGGCACTCAACTCAGCGACCTTGTAGGACAGAGCAGAGCTGCCCCTGAGGGTTTCCGAGACTGTATTCCTTACGGGAGTGGACAGTCTCCTCTTTCTCCCGAGGAGCGGCTAGTTTATGGTGGACCAGACGTGTTCAACTGCTGACCTTGAGGTTCGCAGCCTGATGCCCACTACGCCACCAGGGCTGCCCTCACGGGATGTAGAAACGTCGCCTGCCCACACCCACCCTCACTGGGCTAGTTCGACCGAGGGAGGGACTGCATTCCGCAAGAGGAGAGGAGGTAAAGGAAGCGAGAGAAGGGTTTGCCCCGTCATGGGCTCCCCACGGGAACTGGAATGCCCAGGTCTGGGTCTGAGTCCAGCTTCCCCAGAGCGCCCCGTGTGCCCTCTGCAAAGGGTTACAGAGACACAACGACTCCAGGGAGGGAGGCGGGCCTGAGGTTCCGCAACTGCTGGAGAATGGAGAGGGCACCTCTGAGCCCAGGACACAGTTGGAAGGGCTGGGAGGGAGGGAGCGCTGGGACCAGGAAACAGCGGGATGTTCGAGGATCTCTGGGAGGGAAATGGGGAACCGAAGACCTGGAGCAAGGGGTGCAGTGGCTATTGAAAGGAGAACGGAGTTCTTCTGCCAGCCTTCACCCCAGTCACAACACAAAGATAAAAAACTCATCATAGAGGGGTACAGACTTAGAGCATTTGAGGTGGGGATTGCTCTCTTGACAAGCCTGTTTCTATGAAGAGGAACAAAAAAGTAATTGTTGCCATGCTGTCAATCCATCTTTATGGATAGGAGTAGGGCAAATGGCTCTTGATGGAGAGGAAGATGCCTTACATGGGCTAGACCGGGTCATTGGGGTTATGTGTACTGGGCTCTGGTGGAGTGGTGGTTCCGGGCTGGGCTGCTTCAAGGTTAGCCATTTGAACCCATCAGCTGCTCAGAGAGAGAGGGGCGGGGCCTTCTACTCACCTGAAGAGTTTCAGGCTCGCAAACCCACAGAGGCAGTTCTACCTTGTCCTATAGGGTTGCTATGAGTCAGCATCAACTCGATGGCAGTGAGGGTTTATTTTGGGGGGTGGGGGGGGTGCAGTTATT
>NW_022106463.1:6977566-6978994 GCF_000313985.2 Echinops telfairi | reverse complement strand
AAAACCATACTGTAGTCCGGCCCTCCAATGGTCTGAGGGACAGTGATCTGGCCCCCTGTTTAAAAAGTTTGAGGACCCCTGGTTTACAGGCTATTTCAAAATAAAAGGACTTGTGAAGGCTTCCATGGAGGATGAATCGGCATAATGTAATTCGAATTACGCTTCTCCGTGATTATGATAATTATAATACAGAATTTACATTCCGTGCAACATAGCCAAGCATGTAATGTTGGCTAACACAGTTGGCCCTATTTCTGATACCTCTATTGTTTAAAAATGCACACGGAAAAAAAAGAACCTGTGTGCTTACCATTCTCCTACACCTTTTTCATACCAGCCGTGTTTCCTTGCTTGTCTGTCAGTTTTGGATTCTTTACACGTGTCTGATTCTCAAGGAGTACCCTCTGTAGCCAGCATCTCAGGACTGCTTCCTTTTTTGTAAGAACATTGAATTTACACGTTTTCTAGATATTGGCCCTGCGGAGAGAGAATACAGTATCTTTCATGTGGCTGGGACCACCAGGGAAACATCCCCTTAACACCCTCGCTACACTCCATGGTCAGTAGCAGGGGGACATGCATTTACAGATCATTTCTGGACAGCTGTTTCTCCCTATGGGCAGCCTCTTTCTATCTTACGAGAAGTGATGGGAACCAGGGGCTCTTGAAGGGGGAAAAGTCAACACTTCGCATTCTGTCGTAGTCATACATTGCCTTCTGGGTCCCCCCTCTGCCCCGAACGGTAAAAATTCGCATCATCAACAATGTTGTGATGTTAAACATAAATAAATAAGCAAACAAACAAATAAATAAGCAAAGTCTGTTTCTAGGAAAAGGAGCCCTGGTGGCACAAGGGTTAAGCGCTCGGCTGCTAACCCAAAGGTTGCCGGTTCGAGCCAGCCCAGAGGTTACAAGGGAGACTGTCCTGGCCACGTAAAGATAGTGGCCAGGGACATCCGCTGTGACAGTTCCACTCTGCCACATGGGGGCGCTGTGCGTCAGGGTGTACTCGGTGTCACCTAACATTTATGAAAAACAATCCAATCAATGCTAATCCATCACCAAGGTCGACTTGTCGATGAAGGTGGGTGGATTCTGAGTGCATTGCTAGTTTTTATATTTCACGAATATCCTTTAGTGTGCTTTTATAATTAGAAAATGATACGATAGTGTGCCACTAGACTGGTGGACTAGTAGATTTCGGTTGGGCTGCTAACTGAAAGGTCAGCAGTTTGAATCCACCAGCTGGACCTTGGGAGAAAGATGAGGCTTTCTACTACCTTAAACTATTCATGTTATCAATGCAATTGCCTTATGTCCCAGGTGGATGGTTGACAATGTTTTCCTTTTCTGTTTCTTTGGGGTTTTTTTGCAGGAGAGGTGGTGGTAGTGTTTGGTTTTTCTTGTTTTTATTTTTATTTTTGTAAT
>NW_022106463.1:6974065-6975649 GCF_000313985.2 Echinops telfairi | reverse complement strand
TTTATTGTTTTATTAAAAGAGACCTCGCACTTCCTGTCTGCTCCGGCTGCGCTGCAGACAACAGTGAGCTGCTCGGAGGCGCCCACCACTACTGTCCAGAGACCAGAGTTACGGTAGCTTTGGGGGGGCCTTATGTTCCAGGAGGTCTTTTTTTCGGGGGAATGTCCTACTTTCGGGGAAACAGGGTAGTTCCAGGTCAGTTTGTTGATCGTTAGGCATGTTTTCAGGTCAAGTCTGATGGGGTGCCACACGCTGCCCCAAAGTCTACTTTTGATATTTCCTGGGGACCTCATTGCTCCATTCCCCTTGCTGTTCTGTTGACACTTAGTGTTTTGCCTCTGTGTGGTGGGGTCAGATTGGGTGCAATTCTCACACTGTGTCTCCAGTCTTGACCCCCATAGTGCTATGGGTCAGTGAAGGACATCGAGTCTCCTAGTGGGGCTGGCCCTATGGTCCTCTCTGTGCTTTGACTGCTCTGAGCAGCAATATTGTCCTCAGGGCTTGGCTTGCCAGGAGGCTCCACTCTTTCTTTCTCTCCCTTCGTTTGCTTCTGTGTGCTATGATCAGACATGACCCTCTCCCTGAGCTGTAGCTTCTGTGCTGTCCTCTGAAGTGAATTCTTCTGCCAGGAGGGGGTCCGCTTAACTCTAGCCCCAATCCAAGCACAGTTAGTTCTTATAACATGGCCCTGCTCGATACTCCCCTTCATAAAGAGATTACTGAAGATAAGGTGCTACAGCAAAGTGTGGTGAAGAAAGCAGGTGGCTCCCAGCTGAAGATCACAGGGCAATGGGTGGAAAGTCTGGTGGATCCATTGGCAGTGGAAGCATCTCAGTGCTGGCAGGGGTCTCCACGTGGCTCCTCCAGCTCAGGGCACTAGGGTAGCTCCATGTGTCTTGTCAGCTGCAATGTCTCCCAGGGAGTAAACCTGTGTCCCGCCTCCAATGAGCTGTTTATCTCCTTAGTGCCTCCAAATGAGGTCACCCAGCTGCGACCTGATTGACAGGCCAAACCACACCCTTCACTCTCAAGTCTCAAATTGACAACAGATCATGTAACCACCACAGACCATCCCCTCGGTCAATTTGACACTTTCATACAACTCTGTAGTCATATATCACTTTCAAACGGACAATATTAAATTCATATCTGTACCTAACAGGATAAAACTGAAATGCATACAATCTATATGTGCCTCCCTCATTTAAACATAAAATTCTACAAGTGAACAAAACAAAAATACCCTTTACTTCCATGAACACCTGCACCACCATCCCATGAACATATTCCTGTGAATATATCCCAGCACCCATGAAAGTTTGTAAGCCAACCACTTCATGCCTTTATCCTCCCCATTTTGGGTATCCAATCCCTATGCCAGGGCATCAAGCTACGACTTGATTGACAGGCTAGACTCCACCCCTCCACTCTTAACTCTCAAATTGACAGCAGTTTATGTAATGACCACAGGCCACCATCCACATGATTGGCAATTCGAAACCACCAGCAGCTCCTTAAGAGAAAGGCTGGGCACAAGTTGTTGAACGGATCACTGAAGACAAATGGGTGCATAAGCAAATGTGG
>NW_022106463.1:6970106-6972375 GCF_000313985.2 Echinops telfairi | reverse complement strand
GAAAACCTCCCGGCCCAGTCCAGATCAAGTCCATAAGTTCAATATTAGCCCACAAGTCTGATATTAGCCCTTATGTCCGCAGACTCACACAGCACATGCACTGATGCCAAAATCAGGAAGATCACAGGTCAGTGGGTGGAAAGTCTTGTGGAAGCATCTCAACGCTGGCGTGGGTCTCCTCATGGTTCCTCCAGCTCCAGGGCTCTGTCTCCATCAGGGTAGCGCCATGTGGCTTGTCAACAGGAATAGCAAACAGAGAGAGTGTGTGTCCGTCTGCAGGGAAGAAGGCAGGAGTTCCCAGAATCCTTAGAAGGATTCCCAGAGTCATCATTGACTATGACCTGATTGACAGGCCAGACTCCACCCCTTCATTCAAGGTGACAAAAGATTATGTAACTGCCACACCTTCCCTCGTTGGGCACACAGCACCAAGGTCCATTCCAGATAATTTGCCCCCATGTACAATTCATTCAGTGGCATTCACTACATCTTCTAGGTTGGACAGCCGTTGCCATGAACCCTTGCCAAATTTCCCCATCACCCTTAACCCAGACCAAGAAACCAAATCCACCACCTCTGGGTCACTTCCCACTCGCGGTGAGCCCTGGAAGTTACCATGCTGATCTGAACTCCGCCGTGTTGTCCGGGCTACAGGCTCTATAGACGCAGATTGCCAGACCTTGCTCCCTTGCTCACGCAGTGCCGCCGCTAGATCAGTTCCAGCCACCCACCTTAAGGTCCCTAGCTCCACGAGCACAGTTTGGACCACCCAGTGGCTCAAACAGGAGCTCAGTGGCCTAAATCTCCATCCAGAGATGAATGTGTAGCCAAGATGTGGTATCTACAGACGATGGAGTGTTAATCTACCAGGAATCGAATCATATGGAATGGCAATGAGGCCCAGCTTCTGAGATTTCTAATTCCAGCTCCCCTGACCCCTCACCTACACCTCTCTCTCTCTCTCTCTCTCTGAGCTCTCAGGTGGTTGGCAATTACATGTTGGGCTGCTAACCACTAGGTCAGCAGTTTGAAACCACCAGCCCTTCCTTGGGAGAAAGATGGGGCTTGTTGCTAGTCTTGCTAGAGTTACAGCCTCTGAAACCCACAGGGGCAGTTCTACCCTGTCCTTCCTAGACGGTCACTGTGAGTAGGAACCGACTCAATGGCAGTGAATTTGGTATTTTGGGGGACATCAAATGAAGGTTAACCCCATTTTTGGATTTTTTTTTTTCTGTCAAGCATTAGGGCAGCTTATAATAATAATGATGATGATAATCATGAATCCAAACAGAAACCTCCTTCAAACTGTGGTCAGTTTGCCTCAGGTGTCTGTGGGGAAAGTGAAAATCAAACTCAACTGTGGTTGTTACATAATCTGGTGTCAACTTGAGATTCTTAAGAGTGAAGGGGTGGAGTCTAGCCTGTCAATCAGGTCAAAGCTTGATGACCTCATTTGGAGGTGAGACGGAGGCCAGACCCACTCTCTGTTTCCTCTCCCTGTGATACATTCCTGTTGACCAGCCACATGGAGCTACATTGATGGGGTCAGAGCCCTGGAGCTGGAGAAGCCACATGGAGACCCACACCAGTGCTGAGATACTGCCACCACCATTAGATCCACAAGACTTTCCACCCACTAGTCTGTGACCTTCCTGCATCCGGCGTCATTGCATGTGTTGCGTGAGTCTGAAGATGCATTTATAGACTGGTATCAGACATACGGGCTAATATCAGACTTATGGACTTGATCTGGACCGGGATGTTTTCTTAATATACAACTGTTCTTTTATATAACACTCTTTCTTAGACACATATGAGTCTCTCTGGATTTCTTTCTCTAGTCAACCCGGATTAACACACCAAACCACTGCCACTGGTTCCATCCCAGCTCACAGTGACCCTGGGTTGGGTTTCAGAACCTGTCAGTCTTGACGGGAGCAGGCAGCCTCATCTTCCTCTCAAAGAGTGGCTGGCGGGTTTGAACCACTGACGTTGAGGTCAGCAGCACAATGATTAAGCCATCAAAACTCAAGCTGAACTCACTGCCAGGGAGTTGGTTCTGACTCACAGTGGCCCTCTAGGACTGAGTCAAACTGCCTCTGTGGGTGTCGGATGTTGTAAGTCTTTTTGGGAGCAGACAGCCATACCTTTAGCCCAAGTAGCGGTGCTCTTTCCTTCAGCAGCCCGGGTTTCATGACCCACTGTGCCCTGTTGACCTAAGTCTCACAGCATTGACAGTGTCTTCCCATCGCTCATGTCCTTCCGATGG
>NW_022106463.1:6968241-6969914 GCF_000313985.2 Echinops telfairi | reverse complement strand
TCGGTGACATTGTTAAAAATAAACAAACAAAGCCAGTACTGAACATCCCCTTCTGACCGTGGCCCCGGTCCTGAAGACCCTCCTGGGGGAGGAAGTTGGGGTGGGGAGCTGGGGCTCGAACAGGATGGATTGATGTGGCTCTGGAGGAAGTCAGGGGAGCCTCTTTGTCTCCAAGGCCTGCTCGTTTCTACACGTCTTAGGGCCAGCCCTGTGCTCCCTGAGGTTAATTAGTGGTGTTCCCGCTAGGACAGCCTTCCCGAGATGGAAGGGGACGCTGGCGGGGATGCACGTACAGGCCATACTGCCCTGCTGGGCCACTGGCGACAGGAGGAGGCCGGGGTCTGGGTTATAGTGTCCCATTGGCCTTCCTAGGGGAACAGCAGTGGTTGCTGGAGAAAGGCCACGTGTCCCCAGGCACACGTCCACATACACACACGGTGGGAACGCAGAACAAAGGGCCTAGTCATATAGAGCAGACGTGCTCAGGACCAGAAACACCTTGAATGGGACTCATTTCCGATTAAGAAGCACGATGGGCCTGCCCAGCTGCTAGGAATCACATCCCACAGGGCGGGAGCATGCATCCAGACCGGGGTTGCAGTCCGTGAGTGCACAGGCTGATCCCCAACAAGACCTGGTTAATCGTGTCTCTGCCATTGGCAGATAAGTTCTCTGGGTCCTACAATTGCCTCAGGGTCTTCGAATAAAAGGCCCAAGCAAGACAGTGGCTGCGGAGGGCATCTGTGGGGCCAGTTCGATTCCAGGCAGGGAGAGGGCAGCTCAGAAGGCTAGGGATTGTGTTTGGGGATTCCACAGGGGGCTTCTTGGTAGATGGTCTTGAAGGGCTCAGGAAGTCATGGGGGCTTTGGGTTATGAGGAGGAAGTGTTTTTTATTTGTTTGTTTAGAAATGGAAAAATGTGTTCGTGAGATTTTTCTTTTGTAAGCCGGGCAAGGTGCACTGAGGAACGTGTTGCCATCAGGAACACCCCTGTTCGATCTTGCCCCTTTAGACTTATTTGTTCTGTTCCTCAGATGCAAACCAAAGTAAACTCACCACCATCAAGTCGGTTCAGCTCACAGCGACCTTTTGCCCAACAGAGTGAAGCCCCGTCCTCACAATGGCCCTTAATGTCTGAGCCCATGGTCACAGCCACCGTGTCCATCCATCTCATCCAGAGCCTTCCACTTTACCAACCGTCATGTCCTAATGTTCGTCTCCAGGGACTGCTCCCTCCTGACAACATGTCCAAAGTATGTGAGACAAAGTCTCGCCGTCCTTGTCTCTAAGGAGCATTCGGGCCGGCCGTACTTCTTCCCAGACAGACCCGTTTCCTCTTCTGGCAGTCCAAGGCACCGTCGATAGCCTTCACCAGAAGTATCACTCAAATGCATCAATTCTTCTTTGATCTTCCTTATTCAATATCCGACTTTCACATGCAACTGAGGCGATGGAATACCATGGCTTGGATCAGGCGCACATTAGTCCTCAAAGTCACATCCTTGATTTTCAACACTCTAAAGATGTTTTGTGCAGACGGACCCAGCACAGTTCTTTGCTCTCTTAACAGATGCTTCCATGAGCATTGGTTGTGGACCCAAGCCAGACAAAATCCTTGACAACTTCAGTCTTTTCTCCATTTACCACGATGTTACCTGTTGGTCCAGTTGTGAG
>NW_022106463.1:6966941-6967994 GCF_000313985.2 Echinops telfairi | reverse complement strand
TGGAGTGACTGGTGGTTTTGAACTGCTGACCTTGTGGTTAGCAGCCCAACACGTAATCACTATGCCACCCAAAGAAACAAAAGGACGCCAAGAGGGGAGATTGGTCTGGATTGAAGAGGGGAGAAGTCTCAGGGAAAGATCAGAATGATGGAAACCCGTCTCTGGGAGTGTGTGGACCTGGATGGAGGAGATGTTGAGAAATCATAGAAGGTCTATGCTTTGGCGCCACTGCCTTTTGACTTGCTGTGGTATGCTGACGCTGGCTGGTTGACCTGGAGATGAGGGGACGGGAGGTCTTGACGATGGCGTTGCTGTGGCTAGGTGCTGTCAGCGGACTCCCACTCATCCCCGCCCCGCGTGAGAGCAGGCCATCCGATTTCCTCCAGTGAAGTGGCTAACTTCAAACCACCAGCGTTGTCACTGGGGGCGCCAAAGGGGAGTAAGGCGGCATGGACCACACTGTCGGAAGGGATGTCACCAGAATGACTATCAGTGTGTTACTTATAACAACGTCCCTGTCGTTCCTCGCTACCTACCATGCAGGGTGCATTGGAAAGGGGTTGTGGCAGATGTAGTTAGGTTAAAACGTAATCCCTTATCACTTGATTTCCCTTTCGACCCATTTTAAAGTTGTCCTAGTTTTTTATATTTTCCGATTTCTTTTCTATTGAGGTTTTTCTGTGTTTTATTTTGTTATTGTGGTTAGCTCTCTCTCTCTCTTCGTTTTTGTATGTTTTCAATATATGAAGCGCAGGATGGGTGAATCTATGGACAGTAAGTAACTGGACTAATGGTTCCTTGGGGGTGTGGCAGGGGAGGTTGGGCCTTAAAACTACGAGGACAAGAAAGAAAAAAATGTTCTGGAATTGATTGTGGTGATGGTTGTACAACTCTTCTTGATTAGATTGAACTATTGAGTTGCATGATCTGTGGATTGTATTCCAGTAAAGCTATAAAAATAGTTATATATTATATATGTAAACAGTTTCATTGGGACATATCTAGGGATATCAATCTATCCCTATAGTTCAGTGGTTCTCAACCTGTGGGTCG
>NW_022106463.1:6959740-6966765 GCF_000313985.2 Echinops telfairi | reverse complement strand
CTCCATGCTAATTTACTTGGCAAACCCTCTCTGGGTCAGGGCTGCCACTGTGGCCCAGTGACACCTTGACACTTGGAATCATGTGGTCTTGTTAGGGATCTAGCTTAGGGACAGCGAGTTGTCCCTCCCATGCCTGCAAAGGCCCCCATATAGGAGGTTGGGAAGACATCAGGCAACCATTAGACACCTATGAAGACCCCAAACTGAGCATGCTTGTACTCAAGCCCAGAGCCAGGTGGGAGGTATACCTGGGTGGGCCAAACTAGGCCCAGGCTCATGACATCATCCAGGTGGGCCTAACTCAACCAATGGGTTCAACCAGTACTGTCAACCAAGCCTTCTCCCAGCCAGGGATGTGGCTAGAATAAAGGCAGGGAGCAAGCTCTGCGATGCTCTCTCTTACCCTCCTCCTGGTTAGAGGTCTCCCTCCCCCATGTGGGTGCACATGTGCCCACTCTGGGTCTACCGGGGGCCACAGCCTCTTGGCCCACATGCTCTCGGCCTCTAGGGTTCTTGGGCTTCTGGCCTCCCGGGATGCCCCCCAAGATCCGCACGTGCGGGTGGTTGTTTGGGCCTGGTTGTGAACCCCTTAGAGACTGTAAGACCTGACACTTGTCCTGTCCTTCATAAAAACCCACTTGGATTACAAAACGGGTTTCAGCATGAATCCCTTCATTGTGGAAAGCCAAGAATCGAGGTCTCACCGACTCCAGGCACCCTACAGTCTCACTGGCACTTTCTGGGCATGTGGCTGCCAACAGCGTTTTTATACCCTCTGGTTTTGTCACATTTCCCGGGGTTTTTGCCACTCTATTTTGGTCAGTAGTATTTGTGAAAGGAGTCCTGGTAGTGCACTGGGTTATGTGCTGGGCTGCCAATAGCAAAACCAGCAGTTTGAAACCTCCAGCCGCTCCTTGGGAGAGATGAAGCTTTCTATCAGTGTCTCAGAAACACACCGGGGCGGTTCTACTCTGTCCTATAGTCACTCTGAGTTAGAATTGACTCAATGGCGGTGAGGGTTGGTTTGTTTGTTAGTCTGTTTGTTTTAAGTGCAGTGCTGTATTCCATGGACTGTTTAGCCCAAGGTCAGCAATTCAAAACTACTAGCCTCTTCCTGGGAGAAAGGTGAGGCTTTCTCCTCCCGGAAAGAGTTTCAGCCTCAGAAACCCACGGGGACAATTCTTCTCTGTCCTATAGGGCCACTATATATCAGAATCAACTCGACAACAGGGAGTTTTGCGTTTTGATGATGTAGTGGGCTACTTTGCCATTGATCAGCTCACCATCGTCAGCGGTTCAACCCCCCCAGTCCCTCTGAGGGAGAAAGACGAGGCTCTCTGGTCCTGTAAAGATGTAACGTCTTAGAAACCCAAAGGAGCAGTTCTACTCTGTCTTCTAGGGTCAAAGGAATCCGCAGGGCATCCGTAGCAGTGGGTTTGGGCTTGGTTTGATGGCGCTGGACTCCAACTCAGTCCTGCCTGATGCCAAAGCCCCCAACTCTATCTGTCTTCCATACTGGGACTCGGACGGGGCAGGGGGGCATGGGGCTCCCTGGACACACAGTCTCTGGGAGCTGAGCACATGGACCACAAAGGGATCCAGCCCGCCAGACTGCCCCTCTCCAGGGCGCTGCCCTTCTCTGCAGGTGGGGGCAGTCAGACGAGGAGTGGTGCATGCAGGGAGCAGATGTGGGATAGGATAACATTTTCTCTCCAGGTGTGGTGCTGCATTGTTCAGCGCTGCACAGCCAGGCCGTGCCGTCAGAGAGCTACTGCTTACCTGGAAACCTGGGACTTGAACCACAGCCTTCTAGGGGCGGGGACCCTGCAGTCTTCCGCACTGGAGGTCATCCTAAGTCAGGGCTTTGTGAAGGTCACAGGAGGCGAGTGTGTCTGAACCCATACTAAGAACCGACACCACTCTAGTCACCCTGGCAGTTCATTGCGGTGATCACATCACGCAGAGATGGTGGGCATGAAAAAAACATGCAGATGTAGACTCCCCCCAGTGTCCTCTCTGCCCCTGCTGGACTGGAATTCCCTCTGCACCTTGAGGGGGGCCACACTCTGGTGACCCATCTAAGCAGATTGCATGTTGGTGGCATGGTGCCGTGTCCCTGCCGAGAGCCTTCTGTCTCTGTGTTGGCATCTGTTCAAATGTCACAGGAAACAGGACATCCCGAGTGACCATGCCCCTGGGACCGTCTGTTCCTGTCCTAATGGCTGCAGTTACTCCTTGTTCAGTCTGCTCGGACGCTCGGTGACCCCCAGCTACGACAAAACTCAACATTGCCTGGTCCTGAGCCAACTCCACGCAGCAGAGCCAGGGCCAGGGCTTTGCTGGAGTCTGTCCTTGTGGCTACTGCGTAAACAGAGGGCCTCTCCACCTCAGAGAAGAACCTGGCGGTGCAGTAAAAGGTGGGTGGTTCGGACCCACCAGCTACTCCTCAGGAGAAAGATGTGGCTGCCTGCTTCTGTAAGGGTTCGAATCCACTGCTGGGATGAAGGCGGCCCTGGGAACCCTACAGGGTAGTCCTACTCTGTCCTCTTAACACTTGGACAATCCAAGCTCCCTGCCATCGAGCGGATTCTGACTCACAGTGACCCTACAGGACAGGGCAGAAACGCCCTGTGGGTTTCCAAGATAGTAATTCTTGACAGAAGTAGAAAGCCTCATCTTTCTGCTCCAGAGCAGGTGGTGGTCTTGAACTGTTGACCTCGCTCTTCATAGTCCAACACGTAACAAGTATGCCACCAGGGCCACGGTAACTCAGCCGACTCAGACAGCAAGTTTGGTTTGGGGTCTTTCTTCCAACCTAGGGGTCGGTCCATCTCCCAGTATGAAATTCAGTCGCACTTGGTTGTGATCCACAGGGGTTTCATTGACTGATCTTGGGACGTGGATCACTAAGCCTTCTTCCTAGTCTGTCTGAGATCAGAAGCTCCACTGAAACTGGGGTGGTCCTGCTGGGTTTTGAAATACCCCAGTAACACCTAGACCATCACAGCGAGAGAAATGGGAGGGCCCGTTGCTAGTGTCCCCTCAATCCCAACTGCTCCTGTTGGATGACTTTGCAAAGGCCTCTACGCTTTGGGGTCCTGGAAGCCTCAGCAAAGGACCCTGGGGGTGCAGTGGGTCAAGCGTTGGCCCAGTAGCCATGAGGTCAGTGGTTTGAATCCGCTAACTGTTCCGTGGGAGACAGATGAGGCTGTCTACTCCCATAAAAACGGACAGGCTCGGAATCCCTAAGGAGCTGTCTACTCTGCCCTTCTAGGGGTTTCTCTGAGTCAGAATCGTTAGGTTATTTTTACGGTGGTAGCCCTGCTGGTGCAGCGCTTCAGCACTCTGCTGCTGATGGAGAAGTCGGTAGTGAGCGCCCAGCATCTGCACGGAGTGAGAAAGATGTGGCTGTCTGCTCCCCTAAAGACTGACGGCCTCAGAAACCCTAAGGCAGAGTTCTACCTTCTCCTAGAACCCACTTCTGTGGGGTTGATTCCGCCTCTCAGCAACCCTGCAGAGCAAGACAAACCCGTCTTGGAAGAAGAGCAGCCTTTCTGCTCCTTAGAAGTGAGGATGGTGAGACGGGGTCTCCCATGCTTTGGACACGTTGTCCCGAGGGACCACAGCCCCCGGAGAAGGACTCCATGCTTGGTAAAGTAGAGCAAAACACTCTACAGCCCTAACTACAAACAGCAAGGACATCAGATTCCTTCAGATCCTGTGGCTTCTAATTTCTCCAACTTCCTGATGCTTGTTTTTTTTTTTTCCTTCCGGCCAGTAAAAACAACAGTAACACAAGTCTGTGGTCTCAGACTTGCTTCTGATTTCCAAAGATCTGCACGTGTTTGAGAGCTAAGACTTCAAAACCCACTGCTGTCTGACATCCCAACTCACGGCGGCCCTGTAGCACAGAGTAGAACTGCCCCTGTGGGTTTCTGAGACCATAACTCCTTACAGGAGCAGAAAGCCTCCTCTTTCTCCCACAGGGCGGCTGGTGGTTTTGAACTGCTGACCTTGTGGTGAGCAGCCCAATTTGTAACCGTGCTAAGACGAAGGGGACCTACATTGAGTGTGTTCTCCATCACTAAAAGATGGAAACTTTTATGAGCTCAGTGGTACCCAGGAGCTTCTGATGCATGCTTTCATCTGATCCTCAGGAGAGCTTAAGCAGGGCTGCTCAGTGCCCATTCTACAGGCACTCCAAGAAACTCATTGACCTCCGTCAGGTCAAGGTCACACAGCTAGTGAGGCTAGACCTAGAGTTTTCATCTAGATTGGCCAGGCTCCAGTTTCCACCACTCTCTATGCCCATACACCCTCCACGGTGAGTGGTCGCTGGTTCACACGTCCACAAAACACAAAAGAGAAAGGAGATACAGACCTAGGGTATCAGGAGTCTCGAGGGGGCTGGTGGGTGGCAGGGAGGGGATTTAATGCGTAGGAGACACTCAGCTTCTGTTGAGAGGTGATGGCAACAGCGATCAGGAAGAATAGCATCTGGGGTCTTAAAAACTTGTCTTAAAACAAGCATCCGTCTGTGTGAGGTAATAGCTAAGCCCACCCGGAAGGAACATATCCTCAGTGTGTGTGATCCAAGGATTGGAAACAACAGAATCCAAGATCAGAGGAGGGAAATGTAGTAGACCTTAAAGTCTGAGCACTTGATTTGCAGAAGGTTATGGGTGACCACGAGAGCCCCAATCTACCTGCAGAGACCCCCTGGGGAATAGGCCTCCAGTGAAGACCCTCAGACCGCTGACTAGGGACGTGAAGAGCCCTGCCCACAGACAGAGTACATCATAAAGTGAATCCCTGCAGAAAGACTCAACTAAGAACTCACTGACATCCAGTCAGTGCCAATGCCAGCAACCCTGTAAGACAGAGTAGAGCTGCCCCTGAGTCTCCAAGACTGTAACTCTTCACGGGGCAGAAAGACCCAGCTGTTCTCCCCAGGAGCTGCTGGTGGTTTAGAACCACCGACCTTGTGGTTAGCAGCCAAATGTGTAACCACTATTATGTGGTCTCCCTTGCAATACGTTCTTAATTTGTTCTTCCTTAAAAATATATTTCCTGGTATCTTCTGGGGGGAGGGGGGAGGAGCCAGTGTCATTGAACAAGTTGTACAGAAATTGTGAACTTTCCCGAAAAACAAAATGAAATTTTTATTTTTTAAAAAGAAGGTGGTGGCCAAAGTTGTAAGCAGATTGCAAGCAAGATGAATGATAGCCACGTCGTGACGTGGCACACGCGCACGGAGTACCTTGAATAGGTAAATGCTTCTTAACCATCAGGTGGAGCTCAACTCAGTGGGGCAGATGGGGCAGAACTCCCATCCCGGGGCTTCCCAGGCTGTGTCCTCACGGAAGGAGCCCTGGTGGTGCAGCGGATTAAGTGTTGGACAGCTCACCCAAAGGTCTGTGGTTCAAACCCACCAGTCACTCCGCTGGGCGAAAATGAAGCCGTTGGCCTGGGGGAAGATGGTTGTTTTTCTATTGTCCGGGCAGCGAGGTCATACTGGGGCAGGTGTGTGCTGTCAGCAGAGAGCACAAGAAGGCCCCCACCTCCGCTTCTCTGACTCGAGGGGTCCTTGAGTCAGTTCCAGCACCTGGTGGCCCGATGTCCAGCACCACTTGCCCGCTGGTGTGCCCCACTGTGGCGACTTGCCTGCTGCTGCCCCGCTGGATGCTAGGTGGTGGCATTTCTAATATCAACTGGGCAAGTTGCAGAGGACGGAAAAGGGAGGGGAGATTGGCTGTCCACTTCTGAGGGGTTAGCCACCGAAAACCTATTGGAAAGCAGGGGAACATGGTCTGGTCCAGCGCCGGAGGATGCGCCCCTGAGGCCGGGAGGCTCTCAGAATATGGCTGCGGGAGAGGAGACACCCAGCTCCGAGGAGAGGCGGCTTCCTAATGTGGATGAAGGGTCTTCCGGGATCTTCATTTATGTTGGGGCGCGATTCAGAATGAGACAACCCAAACTGAGCTCAAACCTCCGTGAAGATGAATCTTGGAAACGCCAGTCCACCTGCCCCATGGGGTCGCCAGATTAGATTTGGGCACTGCCGCATCTTCCTCCTGTGGAGCTCTGCTGGGTTCAAACTGGCAACCTCCCGATGAGCAGGCGCCGGTGCCCCAAGCACCTTTTATGAAACGCAGGGAGAAGGCGGTGTCCCGGTTGGTCTCTCAGCCTTGGGGCTCTGGGGGGGCCTGCACAGGGTGGCTGGACATTTGCTGACTCACAGGGTTCTAGGGGTCCTTGCCCATCGGAGCACAGCTCCCCCACATACGTTCCTCGCCCTCGCCTCCAGCCCCGGACACACCCTGTCTTGTTCCTATCCATGGAGTCACGTACCCAGGGTTCTCAGACCGCCCCAGCCGAGTATAAATAGAGCTCTGACCTCAGGCTCCCCACCCTGCTTCCCTGTTGCCCAACCGCTCGGCCCTTGCCTCTCGGGCCCAGGAGTCTCACTTCACTAATCTCTGTTCCATTCTCAGCACACATCGCCTTCTGCCCCGACGGCAGCCTCCTCTGCACAGCTGCTCCCTCTCCCCTCATCAGCCCCGTTCAGATGTCCCTGGCCCTATCTTTTCAAAACTCTCTTTACAGGCATGGCCTAAACCCATCTAAAGACCAAGTGTTAATGGCTGAAAGCAAGTGGGCATACAGCTTTCTATTTTCATATTTCCCTTATTTCCCCCAGAAAACAACTGAGCAAACAGCGTGGCTCTATCTGACCTCTGGCTAGATGAAGAAGAAAAATAACCACGAGGGAGAGGCCAAACGAACATCTACTCTCCATCTTATGGTTTGTTTCTCCAGTACCCCACTCCCAAGGTGCCATACTATGTTCTCTAAAGTCTGGGAACTTTAGAGAAACAAATCCACAGAAACTCATGTATAAGAGAGAGTTTTATATAAAGGGTAAGTGTGCATCAAGAAAACATCCCAACCCAGTGCTGCCCAAGCTCACAAGTCCAACATTAACCCATATGTCCAACACCAATCCACAAAATCCTCCTCCATCT